>NC_056759.1:14998384-15598384 GCF_018687715.1 Carya illinoinensis | reverse complement strand
AGCCATGAAATTTTCAAAAGATCCAAGTACTTGTTTTCGGGTAGATGTCATTAAGCAATGTGTAGAAGAGGCCTTTCAAGAAGATATGCCATCCGATCACCTAGAACGCTGTATCACCACTTCATCTCATGCTTTTGATTTTAATAATTCTGTTGTTTGTGAATCTGACTTGCCTTTTGTTAGTGAAGAATTTCTCCACTATGTTTTTGCTTTGGGAGCATTGCAGCAGGTTACATCACTTAGTAATGAAGTGGGGAAGCTAGAGCCGGTGGTACCAAAGGTTGAATCTGAAATTGCTAAAGAAAAGATGTAGAAAAATACAACTCCGGAGTTGAAGCAATTACCTGAGCATCTTCGCTATGCATTCTTGGGTGATAGTGATACCTTTCCAGTGATTGTTGCTACATCACTCACACCCGAAGAAGAGGAAAAGTTGCTGCGTGTATTGAGGGAGCATAGAACAGCCTTGGGATGGACTATTTCTGACATAAAAGGAATAAGTCCCTCCATTTGCATGCACAAGATTTTAATGGAGGAGCTTTACAAGCCAACAATTGAGCACCAAAGAAGATTAAATCCAGCAATGAAGGAAGTAGTGAGAGCTGAAATTTTGAAACTCCTTAATGCTGGAATTATATATGCTATTTCAGATAGTTCATGGGTAAGTCCAGTGCAAGTTGTACCAAAGAAGGGTGGAATGACTGTGGTGAAAAATGACAATAATGAGTTCATTCCTACAAGAACAGTCACGGGATGGCGTGTATGCATGGATTACCGCAAGTTGAATAAAGCAACAAGGAAGGATCATTTTCCACTTCCATTCATTGATCAGATGTTGGATCGATTGGCTGGGTACTCCTACTATTGTGTTTTGGATGGTTATTCGGGGTATAATCAGATTGCTATAGCTCCTAAAGATCAAGAGAAAACTACATTCACATGCCTCTAAGGAACGTTTGCTTTTAGGAGGATTCCCTTTGGATTGTGCAACGCCCCTGCGACATTTCAACGTTGTATAATGGCTATTTTTTTTGACATGGTGGAAGATATAATGGAAGTATTCATGGATGACTTTTCAGTTTTTGGTACATCTTTTGATCATTGTTTGCATAACTTAGCTCTTGTTTTGCAGAGATGTGAAGATAAAAATCTAGTCCTGAACTGGGAGAAGTGTCATTTCATGGTTCAAGAAGGGATCGTGCTAGGCCATAGAGTGTCATCTAAAGGAATTGAGGTGGATCGAGCCAAAATTGCAACCATAGAGAAACTACCATCTCCAAAGAATGTGAAAGGAATCAGAAGTTTTCTGGGACATGCGGGATTTTATAGAAGATTTATCAAGGATTTTTCTAAACTCTCTAAACCTTTATGTAATCTTCTTGAGAAAAATTATGTATTTGACTTTGATGTTATTTGTTTGCAGGCCATTAATGCACTCAAGGAGAAGCTAATTTCAGCACCAATTGTGATTGTGCCTGATTGGGGTCAACCTTTTGAAGTTATGTGCGATGCAAGTGACTTTGCAATTAGAGCAGTGTTGGGGCAAAGGCGAGATAAGCTGTTTAGAGCCATCTATTATGCAAGCCGGACATTGAATGAAGTTCAATTGAATTATACCACAACTGAGAAGGAGATGCTTGCTGTGGTGTTTGCTTGTGACAAATTTCGGTCTTACCTCATTGGGACAAAGGTGATAGTGTTCACTGATCATGCAGCACTTCGCTATTTGTTTGGCAAGAAGGATGCTAAGCCAAGGCTAATTCGTTGAATCCTCCTTCTTCAAGAATTTGACTTGGAGATTCGAGACAAGAAAGGAAGTGAAAATTTGGTAGCTGACCATCTCTCTCGGTTAGAGCAAGAGGAAGAAAGATCAGATTCAGTAGTTCAAGAGGCATTCCCTGATGAGCAGTTGTTTGCATGTGAGATCAAGCTTCCGTGGTATGCTGATATAGTTAACTATTTAGCTTGTAAAGTTTTACCACCTGATCTTACTTACCATCAACGTAAGAAATTTTTGCATGATGTGAATTATTATCTTTGGGATGAGCCTTTGTTGTTCAAAAGATGCCCTGATCAAATCATTAGAAGATGTGTGCCAGAAGAAGAGATACAAGACATCCTCCATCATTGCCATTCATCATCATATGGAGGACACTTTGGAGCCACCCGTACAGCAGCTAAGGTACTTCAAAGTGGGTTCTATTGGCCTTCTATTTTTCGTGATAGTTACACTTTGGTGAAAACTTGTGACCAGTGCCAATGTATGAGAAATATTTCTAGGCGTCATGAGTTACCACTGAAAGGTATCTTAGAAGTTGAGTTGTTTGATGTTTGGGGAATAGATTTTATGGGGCCTTTTCCTCCTTCTTTTGGTTTTGCTTATATCTTATTAGCAGTTGACTATGTGTCAAAATGGGTGGAAGCAATTGCTATAATAACAAATGATGCAAAGGAAGTGCTCAAATTTCTGCACAAGAACATATTCACAAGATTTGGCACTCCACGAGCTATTATTAGTGATGAAGGGACTCACTTTTGCAACAAGTTGTTTGAGAATCTTCTTTCTAAATATGGTGTGAAGCACAAGATAGCACTTGCTTACCATCCTCAAACTAATGGTCAAGCTGAAATTTCAAATAGAGAGATCAAGAACATCCTTGAGAAGATGGTCAAAATCAATAGAAAGGATTGGACGAAGAAGCTTGATGATGCTTTGTGGGCATACCGTACAGCCTTTAAAACACCTATCGGGATGTCTCCATACCGATTAGTGTTTGGAACATGTCATCTTCCTGTAAAGTTGGAGCATAGAGCTTATTGGGCTGTAAAAAAGTTTAATTTTGATTTGAAGGCAGCAAGTGAAAAGTGACTTCTTCAATTAAATGAGATGGAAGAGTTCCGGAATGATGCATATGAAAATGCAAAGATCTATAAAGAAACAGATTCTTAGGCGAGAGATTGCTCCAGGACAATAAGTTTTACTCTTCAATTCATGACTCAAACTCTTTCCAGGAAAGTTGAAATCAAGATGGATGGGTCCTTATACAATTCATGAAGTTTTCTCTTTTGGAGCAGTAGATTTGAAGGACAAGACAGGGAATATTTTCAAAGTTAATGGTCAGAGATTGAAGCACTACTATGGAGAGCAAATGGAGAGGAACTATGCATTTATTCTTCTTGGAGATCCTAATTGATGATGATTGAAAAGTCTGGCTGTAGACTTTAAAACAAGTGCTTATGGGAGGCAACTCATAGATCTATCTTTCATTCTTTCATTTATTTTATTATCTTTATTTATTTAAGTTTTAATAAATTGGTTTTTGATGCAGGTTTATTCAGCATGAATAAAGAGCTGAAAAATTCTAATCCACGGAAGATTCACCATGAAACCAGGGAAGTTCCTTTATTTCTGCAATCCTTTTTACTTTTGCATTACAATGAGGACATTGTTTAGTTTAAGTTTGGGGGTGTAAACTCCTATAATCATTTGATCCTCTTGTTTTCTAAGTCTTGGGTTGTTGATGGGATGTTTGATTCTCTTACCAAGCATGCATTGGAGTAAGATTGAATTCTCTATGACTCTGAAATTTGTGATTGAAGATGGTTTTGAGAAAAATTTTCAAAAATTTCTTTTATGTCAAGTGAAGTTTTGTGGGTACTTTGGTTTAAATCTTTGACCTTGAACACAATTGAGCACATAGTCATTTTTCTCTTATTCCATTGTGCTTATGAAGAGAAGAAGTTGAATTAATTGAAAGAGGGAGGTTCGATTTTGCTTTGCTCTAGAATCCGTTGATGGGTCCTTGAGGCGAAATCCTAGTTGAGACCAAATATTAGATAAATGATCTAGGCATTTCTTCGGCATAACCAAAAAGCTTTCCTAACCGTCCTAAATATCATGCCATCATTACATGGTGTGTTTCCATAGTCAACCCCCTTGAGCCTTCATAAGCCTTTATTTATTCTTTGAACTACATAAACCATGCCAGCTCTAAGCTTCAAAAACAATGAATCTACCTCTGATAGTTTGAGAAAATACTTTGGTGGAGAGTTACATTTAAAAGAGAAATATTGGTTTCACGATGAACCGTATTATGTTTGCTTTGTTTGATCAAAGAAGAAGAAGAAGAAGAAAGGAAATGACTGGAAAAAAAAAAAGAAAAAGAAAAACAAAAACAAAAGAAGAGAAAAAGAAAAAGAATTCGCTAAGCGGAGTGTGAATTACCTCAGATTTTGTTAAGGGAATTGTTGGTATTACATCAGTGATTACAGCAATAATAATGCCACAACTATGAGCATATTGCCAAGAAAGAGCTATGATTTGAATCATGTGGGTTTCTCTTTTAATGTTCTTTTCACTAAGTATTTTTCCAGTTTGATTTGATTTTCCATATCCAGTTCTTTCTTAACCCTCACCCTGTGGCCTATTATTACAACCTTATTAAAGACCTTTTGATCTCTGATTTTGGTATTGACTACATTAGTGGAGAGGATTTCTGAAAATTAGACTTATGGGATTAAGTTTTAAGAGAATTCTTCTGATTTTGGTTGTTCTACTTTTATCTAAATTTGCAGGTGGTTTGAGGTTAAATTGACTATATCACACACACACTCAAGGTCTTAACTTTAGGTTGAAGTAAACGTCTAACTCTTGCTTGACAAATTGCAAAATTTTTGATTGATTTTCTTGCTATCTTTGATGTTAAAAGAGTAAGATACTAGAGATGAAATCTAAATTCATAAAAGCTTGGTGAGTGATGATACTTCTCTTTCGGGTCGAGTCAATATTGCCTAAACTATCATTTGCTTTTCTTTTTGTTTGAGAACAAACAAAATTGTAAGTTTGGGGGTATTTGATGACTTGCAAAATTTCATATTGCAGATTTTACAAGTTCGCTCGAGCGGAAGCTTTTGGCCGCTCGAGCGAAATCAGGCAGAGTCGAACGCTCGATGCGCTCTCGACACCCCGCTCGAGCGAACATCGTATTTTCATAGATTTAAGGTTTTCCGCCATCACACCATATAAAAAGGAATTTCTCACTCTAGGGCCGCGACTTTTGACTGGAGAACACTTCTTGGGACAGAAAAACATAGCTAGAGGGATTCAAATCATCTGTTTTGGAGAGGGAATTCCAATTATTGCACATACGTTGGAATCATACACAAGCACGGATGGGAGAAAAGCGTTGAATCGTTCCCTTGAGTTTTTGAAGACGAGTTGCGGCTGCAAGGAGGATTTTTCAGTGTTTATTTTCTTCCAATCTTCTCAGAACAATTATGGTGAATTCGTTTATGTTGAATTCGATTTCTAGCATGAGCTAAATTTTCTTAATTTTAGGGAAACGATGTAACCTATTTCCGAACTATGCTTGATTGTCTACGCTAATTTAATGCAATTCTCTCTTTGTTTATCTGATTTATTCTGAATTTATTGCTTCTAATTAGCTGGCCATTGATTAGATGATTTTTAATCTTGTGATTTGCTATCGAAAGAGGGAATCATAGGGTAGATCTTGAATATTTCAGCATAGGTAAGTATAGAGATTGAAAGACTTGTATGAACCTATGTAGTAATTAAATCATTGGTTTTATTGTTGTCTTGCTTTATTAAATTTGCATATTCTTGTGTGAATTGATAAATAAGAGTCATTTCCAATTGACTATCGAAAGAGGCTTTTGGATGATTTAGAGATTTGCTAATAGATAAAAGAAAATTAAATTAAGTTAGCTGGATGATAAAAGCATAGTGAAGAATTAGATGAAATCGATTTCCTAGAAGTTTTCTTCCCCATCAAGTTGATCTTTGAATGTCAGTTTTGTTTCTCTTGCATATTTCCCTTTGAGTTGATCTTAGTTTAATTTGCAACTACAGAAAAACCTTAGTGATTCCTCTAGATAAAATTGAGATTAGTATAATTTTGGTATTTGGCAAGAGTAAGGTACCAATCCCTGAGGACGATACTCTCTTATCACTTTACTATAAAACTACGATACTGTGCACTTGCAGTTTTGCACCAGTCAAATGTTTATATTTTGGGATATACTACTTCTGGGACATAGGATTACTCGAGGAAAAAAATTATCTACTGTGAATATTGCTTACTGTTAGATGTATGTTAGGTGCACTGTATTTTAAATGTCATAAATAGGGGTATGTAACTTTGTGCTGGGTGTCCCGATGTTTCAAGCTCCATTATATCCCAAGTGGAGTTTGAGGGCATCACAATTATTGATCTCATCTTGATTCTCTTCTCTTATCTTGTTCCAATTTGGTTGGTTATCATATTAGGATCATAGCTCATAACATGATCAAGAAAATATTAATCCCTCACCCTCCTTTTTCAAGTAGCCTTTTGATTATTATTATTATTAGCAAGAACTTGTATCTGATCTATAAAGAATTGATCCAGGGAACTTACTTGGGTAGCCAATGATAAACCTGAGTTGTTATTGCCAGCTATGGAGCTAGCTCTCTTTAAATCTTCATCACTCAAGTTCTCCTTAATTTTCTCTTTATGCTAGTTATTATCCCTTAGGGGAAAGATTTTGTTCTTATCCATTTTTGCTTCGTGACATGAGTCTTCCATATTGACTTGCATTGTTATCCCTTTCTTATCTCCATCCACTTTTAAATTGGAATCATATACAAGAATTTCAGCCCCTCCCAACAGCTTGTAGTTCTCTTGGAATACAAGGATTTTTTTTTTTTTTAACTTTTCCTTTTATTCAAGCTGAAAAATAGGACTTTCATTCTCATCTTTTCTACTTGGTTTCTCATGGGAATTTTACTTATTCCAATATTGTTTAAGTTGCTAGCATGCTTCTCCAACATACTTCTTAACTACACTACCATTGGTTTTTGCTGGATTCGCCCTTAACCACGGTCCATATTGAGAATTCAACTCATTCACTAAAGTCATCCATGGCTTCAATTTTGGACATGCCCTCTTTTGATGCTTGATAACACCATAATGGAAACAAAATGTCAACCAAATTTCATACTTGAAAGAATGCCACATCTTTTTATCAATTGTTAACCATTTGCCTCTTGTTAATGGCTTCGTTATATCAATTAACACTCCCATTCTTAGAAAATTCCCCCAACCAAAACCTTCTCCATCAGCTTCAATTTCAAGTACTTCCAACCCCTGTACCAATTTGGATCCCAATTTCTCTAGTCATATTAGCGAGCACCATATTATGGACCTAGACCCAAAAATCTTCCTTTGGAAAATGAATATCTTTTGGGCGGGTGTATTTCCATCAAATTGTTGTAAGCAAACAACCAAAAGACCAATGCCTCCCCTTCGTCACTGTCTTTTTCTTATTCATATTAGAACTCCAGTAACCACAAATTGTCTCCCACTTCTTTGAATTCTACCCATCCCACAGGCATCCAAATCTTGGTCATTGTGGCTTTAAATACTCTCGGTTAACCCCTTTCTTAGCTACAAGCAGTGCTAATAAAAAGGTCTTCCCTCGTGTTCTTGAATCATTCAGTGTTTCAGAAGGTAATACAATCTTCTTCCTTTCTTGATCTGTAAGGCTAAAGCCTTCCCATAGTCTTGATAATTTGTACTTTATACTACACTCTTCAACAGCAAAAAAGTACCTCGCCCTCAAAAGCAAAGAGAGGACCAGCATCTCTGTTTTTGTTTTTAGTTTCTTTCCAATTGTTATTGGTATATTATCCTAAATTTTTATTAAACTACATTACTATGGATTTGTTTTCTTATTTCTATGGGTAAAACCTCATGCAAAACGAGTTAGTTCATTTTATCCCCTATAGAGGACCTCTCCCTTTCCCTCCATCCAATTTTATTTTTAGATTTTGATATTAAGGGTTCATTTGGAGACTTTGAGTATCTTAAAATTTTGTAAATAGTAGTGAAATAGTTTAAATTAAGATATTTTATTGAGTTTTAGGAAATGAGAAAGAAAATTTTGAATAAAAACATTATAAAATTAAAAAAATTTGAATATACTTTTTGTATTGAAGTTTGTAAAAGTTGAATTGATTTTTGTATTTTGTTTGAGGTTTGTAATAGTTTATTGGTTTTTGTGCTTGGATAATGATTAAATAATGATTAGATGAAAAACTTTAAAATTTGAAATTAAAAAGTATTTTGTATTTAAGTGGTGTTAGGGAATGAAATTATAAAAAGTTTTGAGAATTTTGATAATTATGTGTGTCATCTTTGTGTTCAAACATCCCCTAATACTCAAGTTTTTTAGTTTTGTTACCAATCATTTGCCATGTTTGAAATTTAACACCTCAACATAAGTTTTTTTATTATTTATTTATTAAAAGTGATAATATGGCCATTGAAATATCGTGCTTGAAAAAAAAAATAAAAGTTTAATGAAAAATAAAATAATTGAACAAGCTATAAAGACAAACAAAGATAAAAGGTAAAAGGATTCTCCCCTTAATCAATGTCACGCCACTCCTCACTCAACCCTTGGTTCAAGTTTTAAAAGTTGGTAAGGGCCATCCTCTACCTTTTAGGTGGATAGGGAAGTGTCTTTGCAATGGAGGCAAAATCCTCCAATATGCGTTAAGGGATATCATCCATCTGTCACACAAAAAGATAAAACCCTCTTCGTGCACAATGGGGAAAGGGATCTCCCTTTCAAATGGCCATGTGCAAGGCTTTTAGGCTAAATATTTAGTACAAAAGGAAAGTAATTGAGTTGAAGTACAAGGATGACATCTACTTAAGTCTTACTAAAAATAATTGGTGATGCTAGCTTTAATGGGGAGGTCTTGGATTAAGGATTTAAAAGGATATTGGATAGAATGAGGAAATCCTTCTTAAATAAGTTATAGAATGAGAACTTTCCAAAATGACGACATTTTATTAAAAGAAAAGTTGTTTCTTTTAATGTGTGTGTGTAGGGATGTCGGACGGGGTGGGGTGGGGTGGGGTGGGGCAAGGTGCCTAGTGGCATTGCCCCTAACCTTACCAAGGCCCTCTAGCATTAAAAAAAATAAAAAAATAAAAAATAAAAAACTAATCATTATTATTTAAATTCAAATAAAATATGAAAAAATAATAATAATATTAATCCCAAAAAATTTAAAATCTTCTTAAGATATTTTAAAAGTATGAAAATGTTCTTCTAATTCCATAAAAAATTCTTGATTCTTCTTAAAAGTATGAAAAAAATAGTTTCTATATTTTTTTAAAGTCATCATTTTCGCATCCAAAAAAACAAAAGTGTACATACATAAAAAAAAAAAAAAAAAAAAAAAAAAAAAAAAAAAGAAAAAGAAAAAACCGAAAATGTACCAACAAAAATTTTAAAAATTGAAAATATGAGTTAAAAAATATACAATATGTTATGGACATATTCCGTACTCTTGTTAATAGCCTCCAGCAACCAACGTCAAGGAAATAAGAGGGGCTCAATGTGTATGGGACACCTTCAATGCCTAAGTTAGAATAAAGTATATAGAGTATTTCAGTTCTTAGATCATTTAAAAATTACCTCTTGCATGTGCTTTGACCCCTATTTATACAAATTGAGTGTTTAACTCACACAATTTTCCTTATGGCTCAATCCTCTCTAATCATGGTTAAACTATGGGTTTTTAGTACTTTGAATCTATTACTGTGAAGGACGAGATTGGTATCATCGATGAGTATTCTAGGTGATTATCACTCTTGGGGTTGTTCAAATTATCCCTTGCCATTATATCATTAAATTATTATTAATTATGGCTAGACACAAATTATATATCTATATATTTGGTGGCCATGACCTTGGTTTCTTGTTGGGCAAGCCTATGATTCTAGATATTTGCCCCTCTAGCTATCCTGTGAATTCCTATAACAGGGATATGATGGAAATTTTCACTCCATTCCGGATAATTTCAGTGACCTTTTGCTTGCTTTGCTTCATTCACAGCCATTTTCTTGATAACACATTCCCACATCTGGGGTGGTGTGTGCCTTCTTACTTTACATGTCCTTTTGTGTAGTGCGGATCTTGAGATATTCTTGTATTGCCCTCCTGCCAATGACACCTATCATTCCCTTCTTGGGAGCCATTCAATCATCATTGTATCCTTTAAAATTTCTTCCCTCTTTTGCATTTTGGTTTCTTGCCGTTTCAATACCATCCAAACTCTTATTGCTTTATGTCATTGTGCCTTCCTTCAAACCCCAAGTCCCATTTGGTTCTTCCTCTCAACCTCTACTCCTTTCTCCATTGATGCCTCTCCGCAATGCTTTTCCCTTTGATGCCCATGGTTCCCATTTCTCTCATTCACACGGTTCCCTTAATAAGTCTAGGGGTGCTAGCTTGCACTGCTTGAAAATTTTGAGAAGCATCCTTGGTGTGGGACTAATTCTCAAGCCGACCTGGACTTAGTGAAGAATCATTAAAGGGTCCTAGATTTGATGGTTTTTTATATGCTTGGAACCCGTCGTGGAGTTGTTGACTCGAAAGGGTTTGCTAAACGGGTTGCTCTCTATACAAGCATGTTTTTGATGGGGTACAAGAAATTCTTCTTTGATTCAGTACAGGCTGGAACTTCTCTATGAGTGAAGCCAGCTGTCCAGAGTTTCTAGTTCATCCTCTGTAGGGTGTTGTCCCTGATGATCACAACCTTGCCATCACACTTTCTAACCAAGAGCAAACTCGCATGCACCTAATTTATTCTTGGGTTGAACAAAATAATGATGCCACTTGGTCTAATGTTCTTCTTACCTGGGTCAACATGGACTAGTTTTTGGTGTCATCGAATCATGCACATATTGTTGGTACCAATTTTTGAATAGGCCATCTAACCCTCGTGGGTAGAAGAGAGCTCATTCCATTCCTCTAGAGCAGAATGGGAAGAGGCCGCACCAGGATAGTGACTCAGTTCATAGTGAAGGTGAAGGCACCAGAGAGTCTCACTTTGATGGTGAGGCTCTCATTCCTCTAGGTGTTGGACAATAGCAGTCAGTTTCGTTACCCATGGAAGGCAATGAATCAACTCGACCAACCTCGCCCACTCTTGATATCTTCGAGGAGATTATCAATAAGGCAAAGGCTAACTTGGCATTAGTCTTGGATGTTGAGTCCCTTGGGCTAGCTTCCCATGAATAGGTTCATCAGGTATCACCAACTTGTGGTCACCTGTCTAAGACCCTTCGCTAAGAAGAGGTAAACATCAACGTGGTACTACATTCAGCAATCTTGGAGTCCACTTCTAAGGGCCCAAAGGTGCCCTAAGAAGACATTGGGAAAATACCCTTGGCATAAGAAGATCATGTTGAGGTGCATGGGGTTGGAAATGATGTGTTACCTCAGTTGAATCGTGACCCCCCTTCATCGTTTATGCCTTGCACAATTTTTGGCAAGGAGACTCCCGACCTCAGTTGAATTGCTGGCCATGAATTGGGTCAGTAATTGTTTATCAAATTCCTCAAAACTATCTAAGAAACCTAGTTGTAGGGCTCTAAACCACCATTTGCTGCTCCTCTAAGGGTTAAGGAAAAGCTCGACATGCAATCTCCTTGAGAAAACCATGGAGCGTCATATGGGCCTTAAATGTCTCCAAATGTTGGACTGCATCCTTAGATCTATCATATATTTTGACTTGTAAAACTTTGATCTTTGGAGGAAGTGGCATTCCCATTATTTTCGCAATGTAAGGTAGATCTGTGTTGTTGAGTAGTTGATCGACAGAGGAAGATGCACCTATTCTCCTAACTATCTCCTCATATTTGTCCATAAGGCTGTGTAAATCTTGGTGCATTTTCCACCTTTCTTCACCATCAGAATTTGGTCTAGCTGCGCTCTGCAATTCCACTTTAGTTTGTTCGTTATGGCTTGGTGCGGTGTCTCCTTCAAAACTGGCACTTTTTCGATTTAGGACTTCGTTCTCACATTGGAGATTCTCTATATCCAAAGCCATCTTCCTCGATCATTCTTCCAATTCTAAAACTTTTCTCTCCATGTTTACTGAAATGGCTTCCTAATCACGGGTTACTTGAACATTTATGACTAATAAAAAAAGTCTCTTATTTTTTAAAAAAATAATCTAGAATAATTAAAAATTATAATTTATATTCGCATTATAAAAATATCTAACAATTTTTCTTAAATTAAATTAAAGGAGGGACAGAGTATTTTTAGCATGGGAAATATAATTTTTCATCTTTCATTTTATCATTCTAGATATACCCGTTGATGTGTTAAATAAATTTCTATTTATGCAATGGTATTATGTTTGAAAAGACAAATGTTATCAGACTATTTCATTACTATTCACAAATAATTCATTACTATTCATAAACAATTTATTAATATTCACAAACTATTTTATTACTTTTTACAGATGATCTAAAATACTATCAACTAGGCCTTCAACCCGACCTTATAAAGCCAGTTTTGTACCCGACCCGACCCGCAAGACCTCATTTTAGGAAGCTAACCGGACGGACTCGACCTGAACAAAACCAAACCGGGTCGAACCCGTATGACCCGACTTTAAAAACTAGGGCGTTTTCCATCTGTCAGAAACAAAAACTACCCGTGGTCGGCTTCTAGAAACCACCACTAGACGAACAAACCAGTAAAGCCCGAAACCGTCGCAGCACCAAACCCGTTTCTCATCGTTCGAACCCATTCTAAACCCGTTCATGATCATCTGGTCCTCGACATCAACCAGCCAAATTCCAAGAATATCAAACAATCTTTCAAGACAGACTCCAATGATCCACTCTCCCGATGCCAAGCAAGACCCAAAATCCTCAGATGCCTAAACTTTTCCAAACCCAAGTCTTGGTTTGAGGAGATCAACTACCCCCTCCCACCACGAGCCATCCTTGAATCTGACGAACTCCAACCATTAAACACCCACAAAAACTCATCGTCGATGGATGACGACGACGACAAATGGTATGGAAACAAGGAAGAAAACAACGAAGATGAAGCACAAGGCAAGGACAGAAAGAAAAAGAAAAGAAAGATTAACAAGGGGTGTAGGAACCCGGCCAAGGTGAATGATAACGACGAACGACAAATGATAACGACGAACAGCAACAGTGAACGTCAACGGCGACAGCTAACGGGGAGGAGGAATGGAGTCAGTGGATAGGGTTTGAGAAGAACTGGAGAGGCTCTAATGGGGCGTTTTCGGTGGATTGGTTTCGACGGACAATGTGGTCTTTAAACCCGTATTAGAGTTTGACCCGGTGAAACCGATTTTATACGAGTTGATCATGTCAGGTATTATGGACGGATAGGGCCCAAGGCCTTTTATGCACAGCCCTATTATCAACATCCAAAAAAGGCTGTTGAACCCAAAATTTCAAGTTTTGTGTAATTATATATTTACACATGGATTTTGATGATAACAAATGAATTCAAAAAATAAAGAAGTTTCAAGCTCAAGTTGTCTACACAATGGAGTCAAGCACATCAAGGAAACAAGCATGAGCAAGAAGGGAACAAGTTCACATTAAAATTATAGAGTAATGTTGTAAATCTCTTCAAAATTCGAAATTAAGATTAATGCTCAAAATTAATATTTTATCATAAAGCATTAAAATACATTTTCTACATGTGCATGAATATTTTTGAAAATTAAATTTGAAAATTTTGAAAGATGATTGATTGTCATCTTTTGCATGTGCATGTCTTGATTAAAGGGTTGAACTTTGAAAATATTAAAGATGATTGATTGTCATCTTTCACATGTGCATGTTTTATTTGAATATTTTCAAAAGTGATTGATACTTTTTTAGACTTATACAAAAAGTAAAAGATTAGGTTTGAATTTTTTGAAAATGAAAGTGTGCTCATTTTGTCATATGCCAAAAGTAAAAGATTAGGTTTGATTTTTTTGAAAAAGTGAATGATGTTGTCTTTGACAATTGAAAAAGAAGAACCTTTTATTTGAATTCTTTGAAAAAGTGAATGATGTTGTCTTTGACAATTGAAAAAGAAGAACCTTTTATTTAAATTTTTTGAAAAAGTGAATGATGTTGTCTTTGACATGTGAATCTTTTTAAATTTGAATATGAAGTCTCATATGCCTATAAATAGATCATTTGAGAGCTTCACATTCACAACACCAAGAGCATACAACATTCATTCAAAGTTTTCATTCTCTCTTCTCTAAGCATTGAGTATTAATCCTTGTTCATTTTGAGAGATATAGTTTGCGCTGTATTGTTCTTATTTCACTCATTGAGGAGTGTTTTCTGATAACTTACCCACTATCAGCTTTGTATCAGAAAAAGGGTGTGTATAACCCTTGTGTGTGTAGAAAGTATTCTACACGGGGAATAGTTGAATCACCACGTGAAAGGTGATTGCAAGTGTAGAGGGTGTTCTACACGGATCCTTTGTAGCGGTGTTGTTCAAAGGTGTAATAGGTTTCAATCTCCATCTGAAGGAGATTGAATAGTGAATTTGGGAATCCTCAAGGGGTAGCTTGAGGCGAAGACGTAGGCAGTGGGGCCGAACCTCGTTAACATACTGAGTTTGCTTCTCTCTTACCCTTACTCTTTATATTTATTGTTATTTCATATTTTGTTTATATTTTATATTATATATTTGATTTAAATTGTTATTTTTTTTAAATACAACTCAATTCACCCCCCTCTTGTGTTAGTCATCTGAGAAACAAAGGCTATATCATGTGAATTACCATTATGGAAAAACAAACTGTATAGAAGATAGAAAAATGGTATTGCTATTTAACGCTTTAAGCATTGCAAGGATTTCGCATGGATCCACTATACAAAAGACCAAAACCCAATCAAACGAATCACTTCAATCACTGCCCCTTCCTCCCTCTTATTCTTCGTACTCCACTCCCCCACCACAACGCTAAGAATCTCTCTCTCTCTCTCTCTCTCTCTCTCTCTCTCTCTCTCTATCTCTCTCTCTCTCTCATCGTGCTTTCTCTTACGAAACTCCAACCGCTATTCCCTGTGTTCTTCTTCCTAAAAAATTCAGTCATTTTCTTCACACCCACCAAGAAAACTTGGAAATTGTCTTGAAACCCAACGTCTGCCATGAAGGTCCCCTCGATCCTAAGCAAACGAAACATAGCCTCCCAATACGAAGACGCTTCGAAAAAGCTCCGGAGACTCCCCCACGTGTTTGCCAGAGTCCTCGAGCTCCCGATCCACTCGAGCGCCGACGTTTCGGTGGAGGAAACCTCCGACTCTTTCCGCTTCACCGCTGCCACCCCAGCCAACACCGATCACACAACTATAGCTGGCGATGTAAGGGCGCACACGATCAAAATCTTCCCGGGCGTGACGAAGATCGTGATCAGAGGAGTGGGCAGCCCATTCTTGGATGAACTAAAGTTCGATCTTTGGCGATTCCGCCTCCCGGCTTCGACGAGGCTAGACATGGCGAGCGCTAGGTATAGCAGCGGTGGAGAACTGGTCGTGACAGTGCCGAAAGGCTTGGATGAAAAGTAATATAAGAAGAGGGTTTGGGAGGCTGCTTCTTGCACAGTGGCCATTTTCTGCATAAGATGTGTCGTTGAATTCCGTAAAAATGCTGTACTTTTTTTTTCTAAGCGAAAATGCTGTTCTTCGGTCATATGATATATATATTCAAGTGTGATGAACTGATTTGCTTTTAGTTTCTTTTTAGATTTTGGTTAATGCTGCTATTTGGTTTAATTTATATCATTAAATTTGTTTTATTGATGCGATATCACAAAGTAGTGTCACATGATTTATTTAAAAAAATATATATTCAAAATAAAATAGTTCAGACAAAAGTAAAAAGATGAAAACTAGAATTTTATATTCATTCTACCTTTTTATGTTTATGTTTTAAAATAGGGAGTATAGTAACATTTTCCTTTAGACTTATAGTAAAGAGATCTACTTGATTTCTAAATAAAATACTTTCTTTCAGACAGGAAAATTTTTAAGTTTTCTTTATTTGCTTGGATCAGCTTATTACAAACTTGATCATCATGAATATTGTAAACGCATATCTTTATTGTTTATAAGCTTGCAGCGAAAAATGATTGCCAAAAAGTAAGTCGAAATGAGAAATCATGAGTTAAAAATCACTAAAAACACATGACCAGAAATGCGAATTGGCCGGCCAACCATGCATCATGAAACACGAAGAAAAAGTATGGAAAACCTGAGAAAAAGGAATATATAAATGTCAAAAATCTCGGCGGAAATAATCAGTGAAACAGTGACAGCAGATTAAAGTTTTCTTTAGACCTAAAAACTAACTATTTTCTAATTACATCAATCAGTAAAAAGTATAAACCTTTATTCCAACCTTATCCAAGTACTACTCATGATCTGCATCAATCCTTTTCATTTTCTGCACAAGCCGTGAGGCTTTTGAACTGTAAAACCTCAAGCTCCATCACTCAAAAACTCTTTTATGTATTACGTACCAACCTTGTTAACTTAAGCAAAGATCCAACTGCTTATGCGCTATTTGTTTGTAATCTTGCACAATTCAAGCATGCGTGCTTGACAAATATGAAAAATATACTTCTTGCAATTATACTGTTACTTCACAACCTAATTTTCCTTTAACCGTGAACACCGAATTCAACACGACAGAAAAAGCTGAATGGGATAGTGGCAACTCTCTGATCATGTCTTACGTACGTAATTTATCATTCCTAATGTTGGGATATCACACATGGGTAACCATTTAATTTGTTTTGATATCCTGTCTCATGTCACTGTTGCTTGGGTCTTAAAGAGAAGTGCCTATATCTTAATTTTTGCCCATATCATACGTATACATGGGTTATTTTTTCTCTACTGATCTCTAGCTTGCTTTGTTTTATTAAAGAAAGATGTTCAATGGATTAGATAAAGATGGTTCCGTTGTTATCCTTCCTTCATTAATTAATTATATCCCTAGAAGAGATTTGGTTAATTAAAGATGCGGGCTGAAATATTACTTTCATACATGATATTGTGGGTGCCACGTGGTAAGCCTCATGGCGGTGAAACATATACATATATATATATATATATATATATATTTTATATGTCCTAGTTGAATAGACAAGTGATGGAACATATCCTAGTGGAGCACATCATAAAAGAGAACAAATTCAAAGTGATCTCTGAAAATGACTCATTTTTTGCATGTCCATCTCTATCACGAGAGGGTTATGCAAGATTCTGTTGCGGACCTGCGTGCCGAGACACGTATGATATATGTTGGTCCTCACGTACGTTTCTGCACGTTTAATTAGTAGCACTACTGTCAATGCAGAAGTCAGTTTCGAAGCTTCTTTTTCGCTTTGGAAATATTGACTTAATGTACATGACCTTTTATTTCGACCTCTTTTAATCCCCTCAAGAAACTGATCATTCCGGCAAGTTCTCTTTAAGGAGTGGAATGAATCGTTTTAAGTTGGCAGGTCAGGTGGCCCATCATGGTTTTGTGGTCAGCAACGTGAAGAGCTGGTTTTGGTTATGAGGATTGCTGTGTTGCTTCTCTACTAGTTTTATAAGTTGTTGAACGAGGGAGCTGTTGGCCATGAGAAGGGGGCTGCCGTGCGGGGTTGGTTGGGGAAGAACTAGAAGGGACTTCCGGCAACCAGTCTATGGTGGTTGATGAATATATTTGCATTGGGTAGGAGATTTATACGTGTGGGTCTTTGTATTTATAAGTATACGGGTTGGGCCCATGGGTTTCATAGAATGGGTCCCTTTTATGGGCTTGACCCATGGGTCCTATGGTTTCTTTGAGTCTATTTGGTCTAAACATGGGCCTATTTGTAGACTTTTAAGGGCCCATTCAGGCTTAGCAACTGGGTTGGGACAATTAACGGGGCTAGATAAATTCTTGGACTTACCTGCATTTTTATAGCAGAACGACTTAATAATAAACTCTAATGGGCCGGTTCTTGAGTCCAAAAAGGCCCAATTAGTCCAATAACTATTTATAGGCTTTTAAAATAATTCTGTAGCTTATTTTTTTTTGCTAAATATGAGTCCATTTGTTTCATAAATATTAAATGGGCTCTAACTCAAATAAATTTTTAAGCCTGTGGCCGATTCAAAAATTTTCAATAAATCTCAATTTCCCTTTCTAAAAATATTAATCCTTTAACACTATTTAAAATTATTCACTTAACCCCAACAAACCTTAACGTAAGCTCTTAGGCCTATTGGCCCATTAAGAATTCTCAACCAACCTCAATAAATTTATAATTCATGAGCTTATCTAATATGGTTCATTAAATTTAATTTATACCAAATAAAATTATCTTTATTCCGTTTCTAATAATATTAGGTTGGGTTATTACACTTTGCTTTCACTTAATACTTTGTATGAGTGGCAAAATCAATACCCACTCTCATTTTTCACATATTCTTTAAAAATGATTTCTCAGCTGTGTTTTTTTGTGTACTCTTGACATTTTGTTTTTATGCATTCATTTGATTATTTCAAACCCAAACACAAAAATATAACGGGGATGCAAAGTCTTGCATATTGCGAGCATTGGAAATAAGAAAATGCATACTCTCACAACCATAAGAAGTAGGTACACATGATAACAGGCTACTTGTTCTTAGGAACTGTATTGTAGATGGAAGCAACATTTTACTGATGGCGCTTACGTAGCTCCCAGATCCATGAGAGGTTTTCTTGTTTTGTTTTTTTTTTCCTAAGCAAGCTCGATATATTATAATTAAAGGATATAGAAATACACGAATAAAAGGTAAGAAGACCCTGGCAAATACAATTGTTTAACTAGTGCAGCACTATATAAAAAGAGAAAGAATTGGGCATTGGAAGTAAATAAATGTTTCCTACCCTTCTTCGCTAAGCGGGAGTTGCACAAAATGGTGATTTTTATACAATCCGAGAGTAGGACCTATGAACAGAGATCTAAAGGCCATGGTGAGTTTAGTGATTGCATTTTATCTTGAAGTAACTGTTGGGGAGGTTCACTGTCTCGTCTTCATGATCGGCCTGTAGCCAAGTAAGATAACTCTTATAATAAAAAGCCAAATAAAAAAAATTCTAAATTCATCTAGTTATACACTGTTGCAAGATTCCATAGTTTTCTAAAGAAATATATGTGATTCTCGCACTATAAGTAAAAGTAAAAGGTGGGGCTCATGGATTGCAATGGAAAAAGACTTCTAAGGGATTAAAAAGGGGGTGGTGATTGTCGGGCCGACAATTCGAATTTTTTATTAAACCCTTTAGATTTAAAAGAGTATCTCAACAAAATTTAGAAAAAACAATAAGATAAAAACGAAAATGAATAGATTATAGTTTAGACCAACTCCAATAGACACTGAAATCTATGATGGTGGATGGGACTCACGTGCTTATCTCCTTACAGTTACAACAATTAGATCTGGAGGATCTAATAGTTGCAAAGCTATTAGTCTGGGGAGTGCGGCAAGAAAAGCTTCTAGAAGAGGTGGAGCATGAGACCCATGCACGGATGTGGGTGACACGCGAGAGTCACGCGCAGATTTTATTAGAAAACTGCTACTTCTCTTATTAGACAGCATATACAGAATGACATCAGTGTCCCCACATCTCCAGATGATGAAGAATTTGCTCCTCGTGGCAGCATAGATGGTGCTGATATGAAGACTCAATCACCAGCTGATACACAAGTTGTTTGTAATAATTTATCTGTCCATTTACTAGAATGTCCTTCCCTTAGCTGATATGTAATGTACCCTTATGTAATTTCATTATATAGCTGTCCAGAATATTCCTTAGTTAGTTAGGATTTGTTTTCCCTCTTGTAGTATAAAGCAATAGCACCATGTACAACCAAAATACACGATGGAATAGAAGGATCAGTTTTTCCTCCACACATTCTCTCTCTGTTATTTTTCTTCTTCTCTGTTATTTTCTTCTTTGCTTATTCTTAAATGGCATCAAAGCCAGGTTTTTCAGTAGCCATAGCAGAAGTTTCTCACTCTGTGGCAGTGAGAATGCAGTCAGTCCAGTAGATGTTGGGAAGGTTAGATTGGATTTTGAGAGATCGAGCTATGTTTAAAATATGTTGGTGCTTTCTTTCAGCAACCCCATTTTGTTGGGGGGTTGCCACACAAGTCCTATGGTGAATGATGCCTTTTTTATTAAAAAAGTCATTCATTTGAAACTCAAGACCATTGTCGCTTCTTGACCATTTTTCATTTTCTTTACATAAAACCATTTCTGTTTCTGCTGTTTTGAAAGATGTTGATCAAGTTTCTAATCTCTGGCATTGTAGACTGGGACATACTCCCATTTCAAGATTAAATATAATACCAGATTCCTCTATCAAGAATCACATCTTTACTATCTCTGATACTCATCCATGTCATGTGTGCCCTATTGCCAAACATCATAGGCTTCCATTTCCTAACAGTACTTATAAAACCAAAAGCATTTTTGAACTTATACACTGTGACATATGGGGTCCCAACTCAGTTGAAGCATATGATGGCTCAAAATATTTTTTAACAATTGTAGATGACTTTTCTAAAAGCACCTGGACCTACTTGCTTAAAGCTAAATCTCACACCAGATCATGTATTGAAGCCTTTTGCAATTTAGTAGAAACCCAATTTCAAACAAAAGTCAAAATTCTTAGAAGCGACAATGGTCTTGAGTTTCAAATGAATGACTTCTTTAATAAAAATGGCATCATTCACCATAGGACTTGTGTGGCAACCCCTCAACAGAATGGGGTTGCTGAAAGAAAGCACCAACATATTTTAAACATAGCTCGATCTCTCAAAATACAATCTAACCTTCCCAACATCTACTAGACTGACTGCATTCTCACTGCCACATATATAATTAATCGAATTCCCAACCCCTTACTTTCCAACAAAACCCCTTTTGAGATTCTTTTCAACACAGCTCCCACCTATTCTCACATGAGAATTTTTGGTTGCCTGTGCTTTGCCTCTACTCTATCTCAACACAGAACCAAGTTTGCCCCTCGTGGCAGACAATGTGTCTTTCTTGGTTATCCCTTTGGGGTCAAAGGTTACAAATTGCTTGACATCAATTCTAAGACAGTTTTCATCTCTAGAGATGTTACTTTCCATGAATATGTTTTCCCTTTTCATCTTACCTCCCATTCATCACATTTTTCTGAATCTTATATTTCTCCTTCCTCAATGCCTTCTCCTGCTCCTCTCATATCACCTCCTACTTCTACTAATCTGTCTTCCCCTTCAGAAAATTGTATACTGACACCTCCCTCTTCTCCTTCCTCAATGCCTTCTCCTACTTCTCCCATATCACTTCCTACTTCTACTAATCTGTCTTCCCCTTAAGAAAATTGTATACCAACACCTCCCTCTTCTCCTTCCTCAATGCCTTCTCCTACTTTTCCCATATCCCTTCCTACTTCTACTAATCTGTCTTCCCCTTCAGAAAATTGCTTACCAACACCTCCCTTTTCTCCTGCTTTTCCCATATCACATATTTCAGATTTCCCATCCCAACCTATTCTCAGGAGATCCACTCGTACTAGAAGAGCCCCACAATACCTCCAGGACTTTCATTGTCAGCAAGCTAGTTCTATCTCACTCTCCCAGTCAGTGGACATGGCATCTTCTCCATCAGGTATCTCTTTTCCCTTATCTTCTTCCATTTCATATAAGCATTTATCCCCTGCCCTTTCATTATTTTCTGCCACCATTTCATCTCATCATGATCCACAAACTTACAAACAAGCTGCCAAGGACCCTGACTAGTGTAAAGCAATTGAAATTGAACTTGAGGCTCTAGAACTTAACCAAACCTGGATCCTCACTGACTTACCCCCTGGAAAAACACCAATTGATTGCAAATATGTTTTCAAAACAAAATACCATTCTAATGGCACTGTTGAAAGAAAGAAGGCAAGATTGGTTGCCAAAGGTTTCACCCAGCAGAAAGGGGTAGATTACCATGAGACTTTTTCACCTGTAGTGAAAATTGTTACTGTTAGAACTATTCTAGCCTTAGCTGCCATTAAGGGTTGGCATCTTCAACAATTTGATGTCAACAATGCCTTCCTTAATGGTGAGCTCAATGAAGAAATCTACATGAGGAAGCCACCAGGTTACACAAAGGGATCTCCTGGTCAAGTATGCAAACTGCTCAGAAGCCTTTATGGCCTCAAACAGGCCTCACGTCAATGGTATGACAAGTTCTCAGCTTCTCTAATCTCCTTTGGTTTTACCCAGTCAAAGGCTAATTACAGCCTCTTCACATACATCACTGCCACCACATCTACTGCACTACTAGTCTATGTCAATGACATAGTAGTTGCCAGCAATTCCCTCAAATCCATATCTGATCTTAAGACTTTTTTGAACAACCAATTCAAAATTAAAAACCTTGGATGTCTAAGATATTTTCTAGGCATAGAGGTTGCTCGATCTCCTACTGGCATTCACCTCTGCCAAAGAAAATATGTTTTAGATCTTCTTACTGATTCAGGTATGTTGGCCTCCAAACCATTAAAAATTCCAATGGACCAAAACCATAAACTCAGCAAGTCTTGTGGCACACCCTTGACAGATCCTACTCCCTACAGACAGCTAATTGGTCGTCTCGTTTACCTTACAATTACAAGACCAGACATTAGCTACCCAACACAGGTCCTAAGTCAGTTCATGGATCATCCTTCCACCTCCCACCTTGCTACAGCCCACAAGGTATTAAGATACCTTAAAAACTCACCTAGTCAAGGGATCCTTCTGTCTTCATCTTCTTCCCTAAGAGGCTACTGTGATTCAGATTGGGCATCTTGCCCTGATACCAGAAAATCAGTGACTGGTTATTGCATCCTTCTAGGCCATTCCCTCATCTCTTGGAGATCAAAGAAGCAGACAGTAGTGTCAAGATCTTCTGCTGAGGCAGAATACCGTGCCATGGCCTCTATTACTACTGAATTTACTTGGCTTAGACAATTATTCACTGATTTATCTATCCCTCATCCACATGCTGCTAACTTGTTTTGTGACAACCAAGCTGCCCTGTACATAGCAGCCAACCCGTTTTTCATGAAAAGACAAAACACATTGAGGTGGATTGTCACTTGATCCGCGATAAAATCCTCGAAGGTTGCATCAAAACTACACATGTCTCTACACATTCCCAACTTGCTGATATATTCACCAAATCCCTGCCATCTTACCTGTTGTTTTCACACCTCTCCAAGATGGGAATAGCTGATATCTATTCTCCATCTTGTGGGGGGTATTAGAGCAGCATATACAGAATGACATCAGTGTCCCCACATCTCCAGATGATGAAGAATCTGCTCCTCGTGGCAGCATAGATGGTGCTGATATGAAGACTCAATCACCAGCTGATACACAAGTTGTTTGTAATAATTTATCTGTCCATTTACTAGAATGTCCTTCCCTTAGCTGATATGTAATGTACCCTTATGTAATTTCATTATATAGCTGTCCAGAATATTCCTTAGTTAGTTAGGATTTGTTTTCCCTCTTGTAGTATAAAGCAACAGCACCATGTACAGCCAAAATACACGATGGAATAGAAGGATCAGTTTTTCCTCCACACGTTCTCTCTCTATTATTTTTCTTCTTCTCTGTTATTTTCTTCTTTGCTTATTCTTACATCTCTCTAAAGTATCGACGGCATGGAAGGCTTCTCATCGTGCTAGTGTCTCTTGGATGTTGCTGAAAAATTACAAATTTGTCTTTTCCAAAAACAAAACAACAAATAAATGGGAAATAACTTTATGGACAAAGGAGGTTGATGGAGAGAGAGGAGAAGGAGGTCCCCTACTCTCTGTTGAAAATACCAAGTTTGAGAGAGAGAGAGAGAGAGATTATGCTCAGAGTCATGAGAGGCTTACTCGTAATGAAATAGGTATTATACTAGTAAAAGTCGCCCATGTCAAAGTTTACTCGTACACAACCATATACATGATGTTAATACCATACTGTCAAAATCTAGAGAGAAAGAAAGCATCTTTGCAAACATCTAACATTTTAGGCATTTACATTGGATTATCCAAATACAAATTCATAATTTACATAATATTATATGATTTTACATTTGACTATTTCATTCGAAACCTTTTTTTCACATTAGATTATTCATTTATTAATAAAAAATAAGAATAAAATATCAAATATATGGAAGAGAGAAAGTGTTTATGGAAGAAAGAAATAATTTTTTAATGTTTTGGTTGAACTACAGTAAATATCAAATATAACCACAAGAGCTAGTTTATTGTAGCTGAAAGTAATCTTGGTTTACATTTGGATAATTTAAAGTAGGTTGTTTTCCTCTTCTATTAACCAAATTACCCATTTTATTTGCAATTACATAATCCATTAACAATTAAGTAGCACAAAAATGCATATGCAACTAAAGCAATCATATTTTTAGACCTTCAACATTTTGTAGCACAAGCTTAAGATTTTCCTTCATTCTCTCTCGATTGGGTCACAAGCATGAATCTAAAATCTGTGATTCCAAGAATTCCATATTTTCTGACTTTCTAAAAAGCTAAGCATATATAATATTCTATTACCAAATGTTGCTTTAATTACCACATACTACACATTTTTTTTAAATTTTTAATTTTTTTTAAAATTTGGTTTTATTATTCTTAAACTAATTGAATTCGTCTACTCATCATCCATACATTACACATTTGATAAGAAAAAAAATTAAAAATTAAAAAACTATGTGTGGTGTGTGATGTGAGAATGATGGGTATAATTTTTCAACATTTATACAATCCTTGACAGCCTAAGCACAAAACATTTCTCAACATATTCAACTACTATTTATTATTTTAGTATTACTTTTTATCTACTTTTTATTACTATTCTTTACTTTTTACTGTTATTTAATATTCTATTATTACTTTTCACCTATTTTTTTATTACTATTTACAACACAACTCAACACTTCTCAATATCTAAACCTAACTCGATCGAAACTATTCCTCGAAATATCTAAACAATACATTTTTTTTTTTTTTGGTTGGCAGTAAAAATTCACGATAATTCAAAGCTCAAAGGGTACTAATTAAAACCCAAACATTCATAAAATGCTCGACAGTCGAACCACACAACCAAATCTTCAGAAAAATGTTCCCCAGAGAGATATAAAGAATTCCAAAGTATGCCATCATAATTAAAGGGCAAACTTTTATTGTCGCTATATCTAAAGCCCATAGTGGCTTTAAATTAACATATGATATGAGTCTAAAAAAATAAAATAAATAACACTACAAGAAAAACAGGCAATTGCGACCACTTTATAGCAACGAAAAGAGTATTAGCAATCAAAATTAGTTGCTAATACTCTTTTTGTTGCTATAAAATGGTCGCAATTACCTGTTTTTCTTGTAGTGTAAAAAGCGTATGATTAAGGCGTTTTATTATACAAATGTCAAAATATATCATTTTTTTTTTTGGTAGTGCGGTACATCGATCGTATAAACTAAGGTTGAAAATATCCGCTTTCCAATTTGGTTTGTACTTTTCTTTCAGTCCACCAGGCGATTTGTTTAGATAAATTTTTTAGCCATAAATAAATTTTATAAAATAAAATATATAAATTGACGTGGTTTGATATAATATACGTTAGATTGTAAATTTATTTTCATTATAAAATAGAATTAATGTATCACATGAATTCACATTAATTTATAAGTTTATTTTTATAAAAAAATTTTATACATAGTACTTCTCTCTATTTTATACATGCAATGGTTTAAATCCATTGTTTATACAAATTGACATAATTTTATGTGGTATGTTAGATTATAAAATATATTTAACGTATCACATAAATTCACGTTAGTTTATAAATTTTATTTTATTTTTATAAAACTTCTTTGTACATGTCTTAGAACACTAGCAATGGTTTATTCATCTTCATTTTTGAAGTCAAATTTGAATAAACTTGCCACAATTTTATCTACATTTATTTATTTATATTCATAATTTTAAATAACTAGGAATAGTCGTTATTCATGTTTAAAGATGTACTTTTCATTCTTCAAAGATTATTTTTATTATTTCTTTTTTCTCTCTCATTGGAATGGCACATCCGAGGATCCCGAACGGCTCTTTCTTCCACTTTGGTTTTTCTTTCTCTTCTTTCTTTTCAGTTCTCTCTTCACCGTCGTTTCTCCTTCTTCTCGAATGGCTCGTGTTGCTCACGGCACGACCCCCATATCGTTTCTCTCTCTCGTTGCTCCCGGCTGGATTTCTACTCTTCACAGCTCTGCTCTTCACGGTTCTCTCTGCTATGGATTCATCACCAACACAAATTTATCAACAACACAATCCGAAAGCCCTAGCTTGCAGGTGATTTCATCTTCCATTCCTACTCTTCGGTGATAGAAATTTGGGTCTTATTTCCCCTGAATGGTGCTGCCCTAGAACAATTTAGGGTTTTTTTTTTTTTTTACAAGCAAATTACCCCTAATTTTATGCATGTCGTAGCCTCTTTTGTTGAATTTTTTGTTATGATCAATGGTGGATTTACATGCCTTTAGACTAGATTGCACGAAATAGGTTAATGAATTCGACATGGACATTGATTTGGGTTTTATCTGGAATATTGGCATGCACTTGGAGGATTTGGATAATCTCTTCTCTCGGTTTTGAAGATGATCAATGATATTGTACATACCTCTAGATGTCAGTTGGAGGATTTTTTTTTTTTTATTTGGGTTTTTTCTGGAATTTCTGGGAATATTAACAAGAAATTAATCTTAAAATATACGTTGGATGAAATTAGAACAAACAAAATCAACATGTTTGTCATCAATATTATGTTTGTCAACAATATAATGATGAAAGAGCATGGGGTGCAGACTGTTCGAATGTATGTTTTGGGTTTTTTGAAATTGTAAATAATGTGGTGACATTATTTTGGGATTTATGCACTGCTGGTTGCACCAAATTCGATTATTTTTTTGTGCTACTGGTTGCTGTGGAGAGCTGTGGAGCTTAATGGTGTTGTGGAGCTGAATGAGATTTATGTACTGGTGGTTGTTGTTGTGGAGCTAAATGGTGCTGCTGTGGAGCTGCCGTGGAG
Source organism: Carya illinoinensis (assembly GCF_018687715.1). NCBI lineage: Eukaryota > Viridiplantae > Streptophyta > Magnoliopsida > Fagales > Juglandaceae > Carya > Carya illinoinensis. Next base: position 15,571,357 of record NC_056759.1, on the reverse strand, counting down.
CTGCTGTGGAGTTACCAAGTTGTATTAAAACCAAATTTGTAGATTTTTTATTAAGTTGATTTTGATACATGGGATTTATTTAAATTTGTATGGAGGTTCTTTTGGTTGGAAGTTGAATTTGTATGACATATATTTTGCAAATACTAAATTTGTATGGAATAGATATTACCAAGTTGTAAATTTGTATGAACACAGAAATCATATAGAGCTGCTGTGGATTTTTCTGTGTTGCTTCAAATATGTGGAATTTGTATGGTATTTTGTAAATAAAATTTGTATGGAGTAGAATTTTTCAAGTTATGAATTTGTATGAAATTAGACCACACATAGAGTATGTGTGGATTTTTCTATGTTACTGAATATATATGTGGTAGATTAAATTTATTAGACTTAGATATTAAATTTGACTTGAATTTATTGGACTATTCAGATTTTAAGGGAAAAAAATAATAATAATATTTTATTATTATTTGATCAAAAAATACATAATTTAATATAGAAATTTTCTTCATCTTTAAAATCAATTTTCAAAAAATATAATTTTAAAAATAAAAATACATAAATCATTACTAGTGTTCTTACTTCTCACTATTTTATACATGTAATGGTCCAAACCCTTTTCTTTCACTCAACCGTCTATTACACCCTGCAGTAGAACTGTGATATCACTTCTTCCTTTTCTACCTGCTCCCTCACTTCCCTCCTTCCCAGCTGCTACCTTCTCATTTTTGTCTTCTCACTTCTATCACTGTATCACATCATCTTTCTTGGTAGGCTTCTCTCTCTCTCTCTTCTTTCTTTGTTTTCTTCTGATGGGCTTCGCGTGAACAATGGGCCGGACTTATTGTTCTTCAAAACATCTTATACCCAACACTTGACCTCTACCTGTTTGGGCTCGTGTACGTTCGCCGTGGCCTAGCTAGCTAGCCCGATTCTCTGACATTCTATTTTCTTTTCTTGGTTTATTCTGAAGAGTATTCAATCATATGGATAGTAATATGTTACACGATTTATTAATTTAACACGAACATAATACAATAATAACGGATTAAGATTTAGTCTTAACAGATTCGGATCAAAATGAATTAACCCGTTAAAACACGATTGCTTAACAGGTTTATAACGGATAAATTCATTTTGACCCGTTATAACCCACTATGACACGATAAAAAAGTTAAAATTACAAATATGCCCTTATACCTAAAAGTTAAATTGTTAGAATTTTAATTTTGAAATTTTTATTATTTGAATTGTAATTTTGGACATGTAGTTAATTTTATAATTTTTATAAATATTGTGATTTTAACATTTATGTAAAATTATACTAAATTTCATTAGGTCGAACATGTTAATTTCAGACTTATTCAACTTACTTACATAAACATTTTGAAACGGATCATATTATGTCGTGTTAACTTATTTCATAATATTGTTAAAACGGGTTGAGACTATACGACCCATTATGTTAATAGATCATGTTAGGGTTTGAGATTTTGACACGATAAGTTTAAAGGGTCGGGTTAGGATTAATCTATATAATATAATATATATATTTTAATACGATATGAATACGATCCGTTAAGACGATTTGACCCCCCTATCCAATTGTAAGTTTACCGTTATAAACTGAAGGCTTAATTAATTTAGACGATTCTTAATTTCTTGCCTTTCACACAAGTAATAATGGGCGCCAGTACTCGCAATAAAGGACTGCTTTTAACTCTTAGCCGATTTAAACCAAGGAGTACGCCAGTAATATTATTTTTTATAATATATTTAAATATTTTATTAAAAATTTTATGTACAGTTATTTTACATATTTTTTATATATTCTCTCTATTTATATAATTGATTGTGTTATTTTTTTAATATAAAATAATTATTTTAACTAATCAGATTAATTGAATACTCAATAAATATGCAAAAGCGCCTTTTAAGTAACAGACATATATATGCACAGGAGACTTCCATATAGATGATCAGTTATATTAACCGCTAACATTAATTAGTTAGTTAGACTATTTTAGTATTTGGTATGGATGGGTGGTGAAATTAATTGGAGCTAATATATATATATATATATATACACATATATAAACCCTAGCTACGAGGTGAATGCTTACGGTTAACGGAATGGTTGTACTTGGTTTTTGACACTGAATGAAGCAAAATATAGTAGTTGGATAGGTCGCCAAAAAGGTCCCCCCACGGCCATGTGCTAGGTCACGTCGCTCTTTGCGAGGTTGGTTGGACCATCTTAATTAATAATTGAGTAACATTACGTATGTGAGTCTCATATTTTTTAATATAGTACAAGTACCGTATATTAGTCATTTTGAAAAAAAAATAAATTTAATATTATTAAAAAATTAACTTTTTTAATGTGAGTCTCATATTTTTTTATTTTTTTCTAAAATTATTTTACGATACTTATACAATAACAACTGTAATTATCATTTTTTATAATTAATTATATACCTAGCTACCAGATCGATGATCATTATTGTTCATAAATCCTTTACATCCTCCGAGCTAACTTTAGCTTCTGATGTATATATAGAAATATTCAAAAGAAAGATGAGTAACAATGAAGCTACGGAGGTTATACATATGATCAACATCGATGACATTAAATGCATGTTTGTCCCCACTTTTAGGAAGGATGTTGGGAAATATCAATTCCAATTAAAAATAAAAAATAAAAAGAAAAAATGCAAAATGTCTAGCTAGAAAATTGATCAGTCATTAATTAAAAAAATTACCTGTCATATAAGCTGATCTACCTATATGCATATACCTATATGTAAGGATCGTAGATGATCTTAAAAGCTAGGCTACTGCTGAGCTTGATTTGTTAAAGAATAATGATACAATGCCCTGCTATTTTACCTCTTCATTTTGATTGCTGATACATTTAATTATTTTTAAATTTTTTTCTTTTACTTATTGATTAATGAAGTAACTGTTAGTGTGTTGATATTTTTTTAAAAATTTTTAAAAATATTAAAAAAATATGAAAAAAAAAATAAATTTTACCTAGAGACATGCCCAACTGTCACCACTAGGCGGTACCCTAGCATCAGTATTTGTTAAATTAGATTGTACATAGTGCTAGCTGAGGTTGGTTAAATTATGATTTTTGAGAAGTTATTCAGAAGATCAAAGTGAACCAGTAATTAAAAAATTTTGCATTGGTATGGACAATATTTAACTCGACCGAGTTATTCCAGAAATTGCACTCATTAATTTGAAATACCTTTAAAGTCAATAATTTCCAACATTATGAAAATTTGATCAAACCAATTAGGGTACTGTTGTTAAAAGGATGTTGATATATATGCATGCAGTTAAATGAATAGCTAAGTCAAATAATTAAAATTAATTTGACCAATTTCAAGCACGTTCAAAGTTTGAGCTCAAAAATGAGACGCGGATTTTTAGTGCTGAGCTCTCTCGTCTCTTTCTCTCTATCTTCTCTCTAAAAAGAGAAAAACCCTAGTATCCCCGATCAAGGGCGGAGGAGCTTCCATTCCCGTTCCCTATTCCCCTCTATTCCTCTTTATCATTTTTTTTTCTTTGTTTTTTGACATTTTTTTCTTCTGTTTTCTTCCGTTTTAGTTCCGGCATTTTGGTGGAGATGTTTCGACCTGTTGGCTTCAGGAGTTCGATGGCTTCCACACGCACCACATCGGACCTTCCAATGTGCCGATCTGTCGGAAGGGAGAGGAAGTCCGCCGAACGCAGTAGCGAGTGGACAGCATGCGCGGTCTGTAGCGGGGTGAATGAGTTTCAAACGCCACCGCCTAGGATTCTTTTTTGTCGCCACGCGCGGCTTATCTAAGACCGAGGCATCTATTTTCTCAGGAGTTGACCGTCGTCTCATGCTCCGAGGGTGGCGCTTGGATCCCACGTTCCTATTAGTCCTCGAAACGTGTTATACTTAGATTTTCCTACCATGATAGGCAAATCCAAGTAATTGTTGTAGCTGTCACATATTACACCTTCAGCATGTTGGGAAATGCACTCTTTTGTAGCAACATTGGTATTTGGACTGAAGAGAATGGAGGTTTTCCGCCTGTTCAGGGTCTATCCAGAGGAGATTTCATAGATATTTAATAGCTGGACAATAATGGACCATTCCTCTAACTTGGACCTGCAAAATATCATACAATCATCAGCAAATAATAGGTGGTTGATTCTTTTGCTTCCCCTCGTGGCAGCTACTCCTTAATGAGGCCTATAGATCGATTCAGCTTGTTTCAATAAGGTACTCAATCCTTCTGCACAGAGAAGGAAAAGGTAAGGGGAAAGAGGATCCCCTTACCTTAACCCTCTTGTAGGCCAAATGATATCTCTTGGGATTCCATTAACAACCACCGAGTAAGTGACAAACTTTACACAAGCCATGAGTAATTTCCTCCATTTGTCACTAAAACCCAACTTAATGAGCAATGTTTGCAAAAATTCCCATTCCACTCTGTCATAGGTTTTAGACATGTCTAGCTTGATGGCCATGCTGCCTTCTCTTCCATTTTGTCTAGACTGCATAGTGTGGAGAAACTCATAAGCAACCATGATGTTGTCTGTGATTAGTCTACCAGGTAAGAAAGCACTTTGGTTCCAAGATATGATTTTTGGCAGCACTAGTTTCAGACTATTTGCCAAACCTTAGAAATAAGTTTGTACCAAATGTTGCAAAGGCTGATAGGCCTGTAGTCATTATGATTCAACCCCTTTGGTATCTCACCATTTCTGAAAAAATCTAGAGCCGCTTGAACCACATCAGAGCCAACTATACCCCAATGATTTTGGTAGAAACCAGTGTTGAATCCATCTGGCCTCGGGGATTTGAAGGGTGACATTTGTTTAAGAGCAACTACAACCTCTTTTGATGTGAATTCTCTATCCAATTGTTCCCCATACCCCGAGAAATCTTGTGCTCTACTCCATTCAAACATTGTTGTATAGATCTTTCGGTTGGATTAGAAGTTTGGTAAACGTGGTTGAAATGAATCCAAAAACCTGTTGCCACCTCTTCCTTAGAACAAAGTACTCTACCTTCTCCATCCACTATCTTTTTTATTAAATTCTTTTTTCTCCTTTGATTAACACAAGCATGCTAGAACTTAGTATTTCTATTCCCTTGTGTCAACCAATGGACTTTGGCCCTTTGTTTCCATCTAGCATCTTCCTGATCGAGTAAAAAACCAACCTCATTTTGTAGTCTTTTGAGATCTTCGATATTATTCGCCCTCTCTTCCTCTTGCAACTTTTTGATCTCATTTGTTTTCTATTTAATGGCTGCTATTCTATTTCTTCTTAGATCCCAGCTCCATTTTTGAAGCCTCTTGTTGCAGTTTTCCAGTTTACTCTGCAGCCTACTGGTTTGGCTTGGTGGGTTAACATCTCTTTGCCATACTGCAGCTACTGTGTCTTTGTAGCCCTCCTCCTTTGCCCAATTTACCTCATACTTGAAATGGGATTGAAATTGTATCCCTTCCCCCTTCCTTTGGTGCCCTCGAGTAATATAGGCCTATGATCTGAAATATGGCCATCATGGTAATGACTTTAGCATCTGAAAAAATCTCGATCCATCTTTTGTTTGTCAAACCTCTATCAAGTCTCTCCTTCGTAAAGGTTTCATCCTCATGTCTATTGCACCATGTATATTTGGCCCCCTTCAAACCTAGATCAAATAGTTTGCTATTTTCAATCACCTCTCTAAACATCCTCATTTGATTTTCTGGTCTTACTCTGCCTCCGACCTTTTCATCTTGGGACAATATCTCATTAAAATCTCTTATAATACCCCACCCCATATCATTGGGATTGAACGATTGCAGAAGATGCCATGCCTCCCTTCTCTTGTTTGTGTCAGGGTGTCCATAGAAGCAGGTTAGCAGCCAACTTGAGTTGTCATCATCATTCTTCATTAGCACATTAATGTCCCTTTGAGAATAATTCACTAATTTCAGTTGGACTTCTTACTTCCACATGAGGATCAACTCGTCGCTTCTCCCCACTGCATCTACTGCTATACAGCCCTCGTACTTAGCCTTCCTAGCCACCTTAATGGCTCTTGCTTGTGACAATTTGGTTTCCATCAAGAAAACCATATCAAGAAATTTTGCCTTTATTTGGAAACAAAGGCTATGAATTGTTCGGGAGTTCCTAAGCCCCCGACAGTTTCAGCTGAATATTTTCATGATAGTGACCAGCTCCCACCGTTTCAGTTGTAGTAACCACATTACTTTTGCTAACGAATTTCTTACCTCTTTTTTCCTTTACCGGAGCTGCATGGTCCTCGTCAAGAATCTCAGCTAGTCTTTTAATCCCAAGTCGAAGACCTCCCTCCGTTGAAGCTGTTCCTTGGCCTCGTGCACGATGTTTCCATCTACTACTTCCTTGGATAGATTTCTCCATGCCCTTAAGGTGTTCAGCTGCTATCATCTGTCTTTTGAAATTAGTCGTTTCCATCACAGGCCTTCCCTCCTTATCATGTTTCCACTCTTGTGTCTGATAGTTGGGCCTGTTTTTGTCAATGGGCTTTTCCACAACCTTGTCTGCCAAACCCGATGCAATTAGGCCCATCTCTTTTTCAATTATTTTCGGCCCTGCATGCACATCTTCCTCCCGTAGGTACTCTCCACTGTGTTGGTTCTTGCCTATGTCCCGGGGCACCCTATACCGTGTCCCATCAGTCTCATCCTCAGCAACAATCTCCCCAAATCCTTCTCTGTGACCGTAATTCTCGCTGTCGTCGGATCTAATTCTGACTTGGTCTTGATCTAAGTCCTTAGTTAGCCTCCTATTAGCAGTACTTTCTATAGACCTCTTTGCTTCACTGTACACTACCTCCTTTGTCAGGTCCTGCCGGCCATCCTCATGTCCGTTCGAGTTGCCATTTGAGGGAATGAAAACTAGACGCCGTCTGTAACTGTCCTCTGCCCGGAGCCAAGATCCAAACTGAGAGATGGTTGCCTATTTGCCTCCAACTTCATTCAGGCTACCCTTTTCCCCATGTAATATCCATCCACAACTAAAGCAAATCTTTGGGAGCTTCTCATATTTAAAGCTGAGCCAGACTTTTTTGCCATTCACCATTATAGTCTTGCCTCTAGCTATGAGCTTATGTAGCTTCATTTCCACCTTCACCCTTAAATACTTGTCCCACCCAATCCTGTCTTTGTCTACATCCATATCAAGCACATTGCCCACCGAGACACCAATGCGATTTCCCAAGTCTTTCGTCATAAATCCTAATGAGAGATTATGAATTTGTAACCAGAATATTTCTTTATCGACATGCATCTTCCCTGGCTGTACTACCCCATCATAAGGCAATATCATAAATAATATGTTGGCAAACAACCATGGTTTTCCTTCCAAAATCCACTGTCTATCAACATGATTGGCGAATATGATAACAAAAACATTTTTTTCAACCTCTTGGAACACTAGTCATTTACTTATTCTCCATATCTTCCCTATCGTGTTGGCAATAACTTCCTTCCCTAACACCCGGTTGGAACAAACCTTTCCAATAAGGCTTCTCTCTCCCTTACATTGTACTTCTTCTTTGCTTCCTTGAGGAAACTCAATAACCGCTTCTTCTTCCTCCGTCAGCGTCGGATTGCTCCAGCAATCTTCAATCTTGTCCATCTAGCTTCACTCTATACTCTCCAATCTCGTCGTCATATTTCATTTAAAAAATGGCATAACCCTTCGGCGTCAGCGGTGGGCATGTGGAAATTTGCGTGGCTATAGAGAGATCTAGAATCGCTCAAAGCTTGCTTGAGATCTAAATCAAACTATAACGATGCCCCTTCAGCAAATGTTACCAAGATGGCAGCTTCTGATCATGTTCTACTTTACAGGATGCAAGTCGTACTTGGGACCCATTATAAGACAAGTCACTAAGTCTATATATATGTCCTGGAATCCGTATCTCTTGCAAGTGATAAGATAACCACACCCATAGGATATGTTAATTTTTTTTTATTAGAGTAATGTTATAGACAAATTTTAAATAGATAAATATCTTAACCAGATTTGTATATTTTGACTGTATTTGAATATTGAATTGAATCGAATTCAGTTTTTTATGAATAGTAACGAATTTTGTTAGACTTATTTAAGAAGAGTTTACATGCATTTAAATATTAAAATCATGAATTCAATATTATTTATGAGAAATTGAAAAAGGTTATAGGTCTACGTATAAAAAAGTGTTGAGTTGAAATATATTATAAGTCCTATATGCAAAGAAATTTTAAATTAAGATGAGTTTAATTATTTTAAAATTGTGTATTTAGACATTAGACTCAAGTTAAAATTAGATTAAACTGAAATTAACAATTCAACAACCAAACGGACCTTAAAATTTGCATATATTAATATTATTATTATTTTTAATTTAGGAGTGGTCTGGCAGGAGAAACCAACCATACATAACCATTAAAGTCACATAACAAATACAATTAGAATAAGATAATAAAAATTAATAAATATAAAATTATTTGACTTTATAGTAGTCCAGTTTTGTACTAATTATGTTCATGAAAAGTCATTGAACATACAAGTCGGATTGATCTCCATCAAGTACTGTTTATTGAATAGTCTTAAGTTATTTACAAACCGAATAAAATTTGAGTCGATGATCTCCAAACCCAACTGCCTTGTCGCATTTACGGCCTCTTTCCTTAGGTAGGTGGCTTGTATCATTACTGGACACATCCGTAGGTTTCCAATGATCAGCACTAGCTTAGCTAAACGGACGTACCTTTGCACAGATGTCAATTACACAGCCTATAAGTATATTTAATATGAATAATGATACACTTATTATTTTTTTATTATTATTTTACCACTTTTTTTAATTTTTTAATTTTTAAAAATTTTTTTTATTTAATAATTAAGTAAGTGATTATCACTAAAATTATATATTTTTTAAATTTTTTCTTAATAGTTAAGAATGTTAAAAAAATATTTAAAAGAAAATGATAAAAAAATAAATATAATATAAATGATAAAATAATAATAAAAAAATAGTAAGTATATCATAACCCATTTAATATTACTCTTTTCACAACATATAAAACTGCAAAATTACATTATGGCTGAGTGCAAGCGGTCTAATATTCAATAATATTACCGTTGGACAGCTCCCATCAGCTTTAGTACTTATCTTGTGTACAGTTCCCACGAGAAGTTGGACAGTTCCCACGACAAACTAATTTTGGGTACTATTTAAATGGTCCACTTTAGTCTGCACGGTCCTCTACGGCCCTCCAGTCGCCTTTGAGCCGTAAGTACCATATATAAACAACCCCACAAATACAAAACCACTTGATTATAAACAACACCACCTGATCATCATCTGCCATATATATGATAATCTCTCTCTCCCTCTCTTTCTCTCTCTCCAAATACAACTAACACAGATAAATAAAAGCTTCATCTCAACTCTTTTTCTCACCTTGTCTACCTCTCTGATCACTCTCATTCTCTCCTTGTGTGTCCTTCAGATCAAGAATAAGCAGGATGCCAATTAACACTCATGGAAGAAACGTCAACCTTTGTTTCACAAAGATCAAATGGCCTCTCGCGCCCCAGTCCCCTAATTCCATGAGTCCCGTCCCACAGCTCCCAGATCATGATCATAACCATGCATTACCCTCCAACACCACCACCTCACCAACCCTCATTAGAAACTTCAACTCCCTCTATGATCATCACACCTTTCATGAGTTCTCCACCTCCAAATCCCTCAGCAAGTCCTCCGCCGCCGCCTCCTCCTCCTACAAGCCTGACCCTGCCGCCACCAACGCCGAAGACTTCGCATCCGCCTTTGCCTCCCACCGCTTCTTCTTCTCCTCACCAGGCCCCTCCAACTCCATTGTTGAATCCACCACTGATGAATCAAGCTGCCTACCATACATTACCACAGCCCAAGACCCAGTACCAGAGAAGCTGTTTGAAAACAGCGTGGCGGTCCCAACCTACTCCCCGGACCCCTACGCCGACTTCAGACGCTCCATGCAAGAGATGGTGGAGGCGCGTGAGTTAGTGGACGTGAAATCCAACTGGGAACTCTTGCACGAGCTTCTATTATGCTATCTAGCACTCAACCCTAAGAGCACCCACAAGTTTATTCTGGGAGCTTTTGCGGATCTAGTGATCAGCCTCATGTCACAGCCACCGGGAGGCTGAGAATAGGCTCGCGCCGCGCGCGGATCCTTGTAAGATTGCTACTCCAATAACTGTGTAATTTATTTCGGTACAATGGCGAAATTAATTAAAGGTCGGAGTCTAATTTCCACCCAAAAAATAAAAATTAGGACGGTACGCATGTATATGTAACGTGGCTATCAGGAAATGCTTGTCGATGTAGTCGTGGGGACACAACGTTGGTCCGATCCAGCTTTTTGATTTGTGTCGTTTATTAATTCACCTTCATGATTCCTTTTGACGCTTCCAGGATATATATTTTTTGAAAAAATACAGTTGTAAATATAATTGTGCACTAATTTATATACTAATGTAATGTGATTGGTCAAAAAATAGATTTTATTAAAAATAGTGTTAATTTAAATTTTAAGTATGAATAAATCAATATTGGTATATAGATTAGTGCACGATTATGCTTGTATGTAGCAAAAATCATATTTTTTTTCCATGTTATAGTATTTTTAGTCATTTGATGTTGAATTTTCTCTAGTATATTATTCGTAATATTTTTAGGTGAGAAAATTTCCTCCATATTATTGGGCATGTGGTGATTTTTGCCCTCTAACTTGCATGTGAAGTCAGTAGTACTGCTTCTCTATTAGCAAAAACATTAATCTAGCTAACTCATTACCCCATGTAATAGCTATCTAGGTACCTTTTGGCAGCAAAAATGAGACATTAATCGATCCCTCTAAGTTATATATGGTCGACAGTGCTAGGTAGTACTATTGTTGCATGTATATGTAATGTGGGTATCAATCCAACTATATGTTACCATGCAAGATGCACTTCACATTTGATCCTGTTGTTTATCCATATATACCATTTAAATATATTCCATCTTTCCTATGGTGTGTATATATATATATATATATATATATCTTCACAGGGCCGGAAAATTATTTCATGCTCCACGAGAAAATAAAAGAACACTTTTTTAATATTGGAGATTCAAATAAGAAGGATATAGAAATAACATTTATGTGATACCGGCCCATGTTGGTGATGAGTGTAGGCGTTCACGTTAGCTTAGCATATGCATGTAAAATATTTAATTAATAGGATAAAGTATAGAGTTAGGATTCAAATTCAGGATCTAATCTTATGCTTTGATGAAAATGTAGATTTAATATTTATACTTGTCTTAACAATGTGAAAACACCACGTGTCAAAAAGCTTACGCTAACGAGAAGAGGTAGATTTAATCATTTATATTTGTCTTCCCTTTTCATGTGTCGATCAGACTTTTTTTCAATAAATTAGCTTAATACATTAAATATTTAATTAAATGAGCTAGGGTATATTTAAAGTCAAGATTCAAATGTAGAACCTTTGGTACTCTGTTATCATTTGAAATCATCTTATCCAAAAACCTTAAACGGATGGAAATATGTAAAATTTATTATATATTTTATATCCTTAACACATATGTGGTGCCTCGGGTTTTCCTCTTGGGACGTTACAACTTAAAATGCTCCAAACTCCAATAGGATTTGATCGAGCATTGACGACAAGCGCATAGCCAATCGTTGGAGCTTGTAGTTTAACTTAAATTCCATATGATAATATTATAATTTATCAATATTATGTGAACTAAACACTAGGATTAGATATTGCGAGAATAAATTTAATAAATAAATTCATTTGCAAATTATGTACGTACGTCTTAACATGCCAACAATGTGTACTTCCACATACTACAACAAAAATCGTTATTTGGATGAGATTGATTTTGTTGTTGAGATTGATTTTGTAAGGTATTTTTATCCAAATTTTAAAAGAATGAGTTATATATATCGTACGTACGCAGGGAAGTTGTATAATTATGATCGAGTTAGAGTTTGTCCGATCTACCTATTTTGCGTAGTCTATTTAATTATTTCTTTTCGAGCAATACTACAACCACCGAAAAAGTGTCCCAAGAAAATGTCCCGACAACTGCATTTCACTTTTTAAACATTTAAAAAAAAAAAAATTCACAACATCATTAAAAAAAATATTTATTTAACAAAAAAGTCTGTTTGCACATGGTGCCAGCTACCTCTTGCGTACACGTTGATCCACGTATAATAATAAAATGAAGTGTTTCCTTCATCTATTTGTCTGCATCTTCTTCCGGTAAAAGAAATCCCCTGCCCCAACACTACTTCTCTCGTACGTACACAAACACAGGCTCTTATTCTCTTCTTCTTCATCTTTCTTGTGAATCTTCTTGCACACTTTCCAATCTCAAACAGTCTTTCATGTCAGCTTTCTCAAAATTTTCACACTTTCCATCCTCTTTCGAACTTTTCCGAGTGTCCAAACACCATGACTACCAAAAAAATCTCCATTTTTTTTTTTTTTTTTTTGGTGCAGTGATTCTCTGCTCCTTCATGCTTGAAAGTCCGGGCAATTTTGGCAACTTCTCAGCAACACGGCCCTTTCTTTCTCTTTTTGCGATTCCATGTAATACCTCTCTACCTGTAGTCTCTAGTGCTCTCTTTATTTCATTCCTTTTGGTTTACACTGTGTATGTTAGAATAAATTTCATGTCTGCAAATATTTATAGACAGACAATAAACACTCAAATAAATTGAAGCATCAACAAAACCCAAACTCATCAACCATCTTCTTCTTCTTCCTCGAAGAAGCTATGTATAAAGCTGCTGTGATCTACTCCCAGCAAGATGAGAACAAAAAAAAATTACAAATTCACACTGTTATTTGCTACACCCAGCAAGAAGAGGAAAAAAAAAATTAAGAATTTGCACTGCTGTGTTCTACTCCTACCAATAAGAGAAAGAAAAAAAACCAAGAATTCGCACTGCTATGTTCTACTCCCAGCAAGAAGAGAGAGAAAAAAAAAGAATTTGCACTGCTATGTTCTACTCACAGCAAGGAGAAAAAAAAAAACTCGATTCTCCTGTGTTTTGTCCACCTACTTTCCTCACGTTTTCTTAGAAACCACATATTGAAGATTAAATGGTACGTGGTATTGACAAAATGATTTCAAATGGGGGGTTTGCGTGTTTAGAGTGCTTGTAACACGAAGATGGTAGGGATTGAGGAAGACGATGGTGGGAGAAGTTTTTTTTTTAAATTATTTTTATTTAATATCAGCTAACTTGGTTAATGCCACGTCAGCCGATTCCGCTACATATACCCAACGGCGGGTACCTGTAGTAGAACTGTTTTTTTAATTATTAAATATAAAATAGAAAGGAAAATAAAAAAAGTTGTCGAAACCCATATCGGGAGTACCCAACTCTCAATAGATATAACATTTTCTTTCCGCTATATCCTTCAAGTACTAGTTCCATGATATATATTTTCCCATGTACAGTTAATTTTATTTTAACATTATATATCTGATTAATATATGTTGGAATGACATTAGTCTAGTTTAGGCATGAAATTTTCAACAATATTATTGAACATGCATATATATATGTGTGTGTGTGTGTGATCTGGTGACTCATGTGGTCTAGCATTGAACTCGTTACCCATGGCAGAACCATTGCGCGGGTACGTAGCTAGGTTTGCTACAAACCAGTAACATTACTTCCACCTGTTTTCCCCCTCGGGTAGGTGGCTACTACAGTTGTCTGCAGAAGTGAAATAAGTACTGATTCAGATCTAATCATATCCAAAACTCTGGATCGCACGTACATCTGCGTAGGTAGAGGCTAGGAGCTTTGAAGAACTGTTGTTTTAATTACTTCTTAATTTCAAGTTTTCGAGGTTATATAGCTAGAATGTTTTGGAGTAAACCTTGGTCAAAATAAGAATCTGCAATCATAAACCAGGTTCTTTATGGAGACCTAGACAAACTCTAGATTATTACAATATTGGAGCAGGTTCTTTACCTAATTATTATGTAGATCATTTCCTAGTTTCTTTTTTCCTGATGAAAAGGACAGGTGTACCTTCGGGTGTTTGTCACCATGCTTTCAATGTTTACCACTTGCAGTCTAGCTACCAATGACAAAGAAAAGACCAACTTTATTCCTTGCAGCGAACAGCTTCATTGTGAAGTCTCTTTCGTTATAATGGCCAGTATCATGCATTCTTTATAATTACAAGCTAGCCACATGAATGTTTTTATTGTTTGTTGCCATGCATCCCACTATCATACAAAATTTCAAATTATTGATCATTTTCCGTTGGCTAAGAAGCATCATATATAAAATGTCATTGTACATGCACAGCTAGAAAACAATATATAATTCAAGAGATGGGTTTGATAACCTGAAGAAAGATATATACAAATACATGCATATATATGAGATTATATATAGTTCTTGAAGAGCCAAAAGATACAATGAGAGTACCCCAACTTGATCCTAAGAAAGATATTTGTCAGTTAATAACATATTATTGCCCTATATATGGACTGTAAAATATTGCAAATAACACATCCTGAAATGACAGGAAACTGGGCTTCCAGCCTCCCAACATATTATATTTTCTGGTTACTGATCAAACTGGGCAATAAACAACGATGATACAGAAGTAATCTGGCCAATTTGGCAATTACATCAATAAAACCAGTACAGAATCACTGGTTCCAGTGGGCAGAATCTCAGCACCAAAACAATATTTGGACTAAAATGAAGGCAAACATGAAATAATTAAATAGTACTAGTGCCAGATTACAGAGGCATGCATGACCAGGAGGGAATCCTGATTTTGTCTCCCATAATATTATATATCACTGTTATTATAAAAGAGTAGTTGAGGATCATAAGCCACACTAGAGATCGATTCGCTGAAATTTCTAGATGCATGACAGTAGTACTGTTGATTGACTTCTTTCTGCATTTATATGATTATTTTTATGGACTTAAATGGTATCTGGACTTGCTGAATCTGTGCGCAAGATAATTAACCCACTATGATCAAGTATGATCAACAGCTTAATTAATATATATATTCATTTAAAAAATTCATTAAAAAAGGATTCTTTTTTTTTTTGCTTAATGATTTAAAAAAAAAAACGAGATCAGAGCACTACAACAAAAAACATTTTTTGGGACGAAAATTTTCGTCCCAAAATATATAGATTTCGTTCCGAAAGATTTTTTGGGACGAAAAAATTTTGTCCCAAGGTCGTCCCAACATCACTGTCCCAGAAGATATATTGGGACGAAAATCAGAATTTCGTCCCAAAATATATCTTTTGGAACGATTTTGAAATTGACCGTTCGAACGATGGATGTTTTTGTCACGGTTTAAATTCGTTCCAGAATAGCGTTCGAATGCTTCTCATATAACGTTCGAACGTTAACGTCTCTTTTGAACGGTTATCAAGATACGTTCAAACACTCAGTAGAAATACGTTCGAACGTTAAATGAGACGATCGAACGGTATAAGAGTTCGAACGGTGATGATCAACGTTCGAACGATATTGTAATGTCATGCGTTTGAACGGTTTTTTGAGCATCTGGTATAGTTCGAACGGTTTGCGCATTGTTGTTTGAACGGTACATTATCGTTTGAACGGCATGCCCATTAATGTTCGAACGTGACTCAGTCGTTCGAACGGATATTATTTTTATTAAAACCAATAATTATAAAAAAACTAAATACACATCCATATTATTTGAAAAACATAAATTAGGAACTGTTTAATTACTCACAAAAGTTTTATAATAAGTGCGAAGAAATAAATAACCATAAAACTAGCATTGTTCATACATAATTAGATAATGTCATAAGCTAGACGTAAAAAACCATCAGTTGGTTGGAGGCCTGTACTGTTGCAGAAGCTGTTGCATTTGGAGTTGCATATCTCTCCTGAACTGTGCTTGTTCTTCTTCATGTTGTTTGAGGCGCATCTCCATGTCTCCTTGTCTCGCCAATTGAGCCTCTAACTCTTCTTGTTTTGCAACCAATTCTTCAATTCTACGATTCGCATTCTCTTGAGCTATAGAGGCAGACCCGGAAGAAGAGGAAGAGGGAGAAGGTTTTACACAGCGACCCAAACCCCTCAAATATCCTGAACGTTCACCCAGAACTTGTGTAAAAATCTCAACATCTGTATTTGAGGAATTTTGATCTGACGCAGATTCAGCACGCAGGGCAACCATTTTATCCTACACATAAGATAAAGAGTTAATATCATCATAAATATTCAAATATATTTATTTAAAACAAATTATAATACTTACATAATTTTCACGGGCATCAGGATGACTCCACTCTCCATTACGATTAGTATGTGATGCAGCATATAATTTTGTAATATCATAATTGGCATCTGAATCTTGCTATAATAAAGATTTGTTAAGATATAAAGTCATTATGATTGATATATTCAGTTAACTATATACAAATGAAAGAATAGCAATACCAATTTTTTAGAGAGGCGGTGGAAAGATCTTGAGCCTGCATGATGAGTAATCTTCAATTTTGATCTATTGGTTTTGTTTATAGAACTTCGCTCCTACATAAGAATTGAAAATATTAGAAAGCGAAATTAAAAATAGGACTAAAATAATTAAATTAATTATACCTTATATGATGGATCCTCAAACATGTCACAAAATTTTTCCCAATCAGAAGGTTGCACATCTTGAAAAGGATGTTGGCGTGCTTCTTCACTATTCTCAAACTTATTATAATGCTCATGACACCTCGCCTTATACTTGCGGAATGCATTACTCATAAGCTCTTCCACAGTTTTACGCTCATCTCTCCGACCAAAATTTAATTTGAAATCATCCTTACAGAAAAAAGTTTGGACAAAAATATTATCATTTATAATATTCTAACTTTAAAGTAAAATAAAATTATAAGTCCAATTAAATTTCATTTATTAAACATTACCAAACAACGCTTCTTGATAAGGTCCTTAACATCTTGGGGGACTTTCTTCCATGAACTTGTTGCCAAAGGTGCATAAGTTCGTGTAAGAGCACCCACATGCGATGCAAGCTAAGCTGCTGGTTGTCCTTCGCCTCCGGTATGTTCATCAAGAATGTTAACTTTGATCTTACCCACCTTACGATATTTTTCCAACGTCACGCCTCTCGTAGTGCCTCGACCTTGACGAGATTGTACTGTGAAGTCATCATGATATATAACATTATAATCAATTTTCTATTATAATCTTAATTAATAACTTTTATGACTATTAGAATTTTACCTTGTTCTGTAGAGTCAATCTCTAATGGTGAGTCTGAAAGAGAGCTAGGAACAGGTGGAGATGAGTTGCGCACTTCCTTTCTCTTCGGAGGCATAATTTCAAAAGACTGATACAATATTCATAAGTAAAATAGTGTTCATCATCACGTAATGTGAAAATATAATTCGTCAATCACTATCTGTATCAGTATCATTTGACAATTCAGTCTCATCTTCTGTAGATACTTCAGATGAATCAACACTTTGCTCAATTGTCGCACCAACAATTTCAGCCTCAATATCTTCTCTATTCAATGGAATCATCTCATACTGGCTCAAATCCACAAACAAATTAAAGACGGGCTGACTCTTTTGGTATGCTTCTTGAGTAGAGGCATCATCTTCTTCTTCATCTCGCCCTTCTGCCTGAGGGATAACATCATATATATTTCTTGGAGCATATTTTTGTACTACTCGCCATTGAGTTCCCCAACTTCGGGTCATCTAAGTAGAATACTTGAGATGCTTGAGAAGCTAAAATAAATGGATCATCCTCGTACCATTTTCTTGATGTATTAATACTCAAGAAATATTCATCATCACGGACTCCAGTTCGAGGATTGCTTAAATCCCACCAATCACACTTAAACAGATACACTGCAAGCTCCCCCAAATATTTCATTCCAATTATATCAACAATCACTCTATAGAAATCAATATTTTCTCCATCATGACTTCCCTCAACTAGTACACCACTATTTTGTGTTTTCCTATAATGATCTCGATCTATTGTGTGATACCTACTACCACGAGAAATACATGCAGAATATCTTATAGCCCGTCTCGATGGGCCACGCGCTAATGCATACAATTCATCTGATATATCGTTTGGATTATTGGCATGCATTTGTACAACCTACATATTAAGTAAAACGTCTATTATATCAATAAAAAAAACAATCAATATTTTCTATTTGTATTAAATGAAGTGTCGCATATGTAATGTCATTACCCGTTGTTCAAACCATCTCGGAAACTCCTCTTCATGTTTCCGGTCTATATCATTTACTCCTAGTTCCTTGAGCATGTTAATATGATCACTGAAATTGATGATTACCACATGTATTTTTATATTATTAGAATTTTGCGAAAGTAAATGAGCGAATACTAAATTAAGAAAAGATTAATACTTACTTCAAGTAAATCTCTATTTCAGGGCAATTGTTCAGCACGTACCACTGAGCTTTCTCAAACTCTCTTCCACATAAGTCATAACCACGCACTGCACCAAGTGGACGTACTTGTTGGGAAAACACGGAAAACACATTTCGTTGTCCTGCTCTGTCAACGTCAAAGTTTCTTTCTGGCCGATCAAACCTAGTGTCAACTCCGTGGAAATATTTGGAACAGAAGGTATGCCACTCATCATCAATATATGCTTCTGCAATTGATCCTTCTGGGCGAGCTTTATTACCAACTGTTCGTTTCAACTTCCCAAGAAATCGTTCAATGGGATACATCCATCTATACTGAACTGGTCCTGCAAGTCGAGCCTCACGTGGCAAATGGACGGCCAGGTGAACCATGACATCGAAAAATGACGGTGGGTAAATACTTTCTAGCTTACACAATATGATGGGAATTTCCCGTTCCATTCGATCCAAAGCTTCTACATTTAATGTCCGTGCACATAAGTTTTTGAAAAATAAACCCAACTCAGTCAAAGCCACGCGCACGTCTTTAGTCAAGTACCCACGTATACCAATAGGCAAGATACGCTGCAAAAGGACATGACAATCATGACTTTTTAACCCAGTTATTTTCCAGTCATTTGTTCGCACACACCTTGTCAAATTCGAGGCATAACCATCCGGTAATTTAATTTTCATTATCCACTCACAAAAAGTAGCCCTTTCATTCCTTGACAATGTATACCACCCAATCGGCATGTAAACGGACGAACCATTTTCTTGCAACTGCATTTCCGGTCTTATTCCCAACCGCTTCAAATCCTTCCTTGAGTTTAATGTATCCTTCATTTTTCCTTCGATTGACATCAATGTTCCCAATACGGATTCGCATATATTTTTTTCAATATGCATAACATCAAGACTGTGCCGTAATTTTAACTTTGACCAGTATGGAAGATCAAAAAATATACTCTTCTTAGTCCAATTCAACTCAGATGTAGCTCTTTTTCTCTTTCGTTGTTTTTTACCAAATTCATTATAACCAACATCTACAAATTGTGCAAGTAAATCTTCACCAGACAAATATGGTGGAGGTTGGCCCCATTCAACAGTACTATCAAACATTTGTGAATTTCCCCGCCATCTATGATCACCAGGTAGAAATCGACGATGACCCATGAAACATAATTTTCTCCCGTAAGTGAGCCATTCAGATTTAGTATGTTTGTTACAAGTTGGACATGCCATTTTCCCCTTAGTACTCCAACCTGACAAGTTTCCATATGCTGGAAAATCATTTATTGTCCATAAAATGGTAGCATGCATCTTGAACGACTTGCCTGTTGATGAATCAAATGTGACAACCCCATTCTCCCACAAATCTTTCAATTCTGCAATCAATGGCTGTAAGTGTATGTCTATATCATTTCCCGGCGATCTCGGACCTGGAATGAGCAAACTCATCATGAAATATGGATCTTTCATACACTTCCACGATGGTAGATTATACGGCATAAGTACGACTGGCCAAGTACTGTGACTAGTACTCATGTTCCCAAACGGATTAAATCCATATGTTGCCAACCCAAGTCTCACATTACGTGGTTCTTCTGCAAACCATGTATGCTCCTTATCAAATTCCTTCCACACCTGAGAGTCAGCAGGATGTGATAAAATATCATCGTTTCTAACTCTGGCTGATGAGTGCCATATCATGTCTGCAGCTGTTGCACGTGACATATATAATCGTTGTAATCTAGGTGTCAATGGAAAGTGGCGTACTACCTTTTGCGGCACATTTTGTTTGTCAGATGTCCATCTTGACTCGTGGCATATGGGACATTCGTTCAACTGCTCATTCTCTTGCCAAAATAATATGCAGTCATTCTTACATGCATGTATTACGTTGTAATCAAATCCAAGTCCTCGTTTCAATTTTTTTGCTTCATAGAAGTTACGAGGAAGTGTATTATCTGATGGCAGTGCCTCCTTAAACAACTCGAGTAACATATTGACAGCCTTAATTGATAATCGGCACATTGATTTTATGTGTAGCAGTCTTACGGTAAATGACAACTTACTGTGTCTTCTGCATCCTGGATATAGCTCACGTTGTGACTCATTCCACAATCGTGCAAAAGTATTATGACCCCCATCATTTGAACTTGATGTGTCCGTGCCACCTTCATTCATAAACATTCCAGCACCGATGTCACCTAACATTTCTTCCATATCCTCATCATACTCATCTCCAACAACATCTGGTTGTACATCTTCATCAATAGCTTCTTCTTCATGTGGAGCATCGAATGAAGTTGGATATGGTTCCCCGTGTAAGACCCAATCAGTATAACCCTTGTCAATACCTTTTACAAACAGATGCTCTCTCACCAAGTCTATCTTATGAGAGCGCAAATTCCTACATTCTTTACATGGGCATCTAATACGTCCATCACTATCACATGTACCCAATGCAAACTCTAAGAATTTCTTAACACCTTCAGCATATACGTTGTAATTCTGACCCAAACGATCGCTAACTCGCATCCAACTCTTATCCATGCTGACTATCTTCATTATAAACAATCACGTGTGCATCAACAAACAAGCAAGCGCAAATTCAATCAAGGAGTATGCCACCTTACACCGGGTAGTTGGTCCTATCCCATTCGGAATTGTAAGATCATAGTCGCAAACCTATCCTCTATAATCTGTCACGCCCAACAAAATTTCGGCACCATCTCCCCATAGTTCTCCAAATATGCTCGTCTGGTTGTGTGCACCGACTTATCCATCGTCGATACAACATCACCGAAACTGCATATCCAGAGAACAAGGGATAAATCTGCCAAAATCTTAATGCTGGACGTATAACAGATATAGATCGATAGTTTACGAGAATGATCTTACAATTCCAAACTGTCCACTCTGGACAATTCAAGAGTTATCAATCTTTCAATTAAGGCGGATTGATAACTCTCGAACGGGTCTAAGGCTAATATTGATGAACAAGCAATATAAGATATACCAATATTTAACATATATCAAACAAATAATTCAACATCATAAATAATTAAGTTTTGTAACAAATCTTAGATGATTTGTAATTTAATTCATTCTCATTTGATTATTTGAATCTTTTAAGTATTTAAGTATTATTAAATGTAGATTATAATTAATTAATTTGTAATTACACTCCTGCATTTAAAATGATAATTATTTTAACACTGCCCAAGAAATCGTTCAAACGGTGCTCGTCACCGTTCGATCTAATATATTACGTTCGAACGGAACACGAATACCGTTCGAAACATTCGGAATACCGTTCGAACGGAACACGAATACCGTTCGAACGTATTACTTCCAGAAATCACTCGTCTTCAACCTCTGAAAACCCCAAAATTTACAGTCCATATTAAATCAAAAGATAGCAAACTATATGAAGAACTCATGTAAGCAAACGAAAGCACTTATATAAAAACTAAAATGAGGTCAAATTTAAGGAGAATACCTGATTTGGAGAGATAAAGCGGAAAATCCACCAAACGGTAAAAACTCTTCACCAAACGGTAAAAACAACCTCTTAATCCGAAAATATAAGAGATTGATAGGAGTTAGTAATATTTGAGGGCTATATTAAAGAATAATGGCGTTGGTTGGAACAAAATGAGCGTGGGAGTGATGCTCGGTCGACTGGAACGAGTGCGAGATTGTGAGGTTCTGTCGTGTAAATGTAGAACAAAAACGTTCGAACGGTGTTTAATGAACGTTCGAACGTCAAATCGACTAGCGGGAAAAATTTTTCCCGCTAATTTAACGTTCGAACGTGAAAATTGGCGTTCGAACGTTTTTGTTAAACGTTGGAACGGTTATATTAGACCGTTCAAACGTCAAATCGACTAGCGGGAAAAATTTCCCCCCCTAATTTAACGTTCGAACGTTAATATATACGTTCGAACGTATTATTAAACGTTTGAAAGCCAATAGTAAACAGTTCAAACGTTTAGGTTATATTGTTGCATAAAGTATTTTTTTTGCACTATACCTTTAAATATAATAATTTCTAAATGTACTATAGTTTAGAGCCATAGTAATATAACTATATAATATATAATCAAACATATATTATATAGTTTAGTAACATATATAGTATAAAATATCATATTACATCTAATATTATAGTCAAGTACTACATATATTAACCTATTATATATAACATATATATGGTATCATAGCATAGGGTTATATGTATCACATGCATATATATATAATGTTTATTTCTATAATATTAATAGTAGATATTTAATAATAGAATATCTACTATTAATATATATAGTGTCATCTATACTAGTATATATATGTGATACTAGTTAATATCACATATAATATATATGTTATATAAATACATGAACATAGCTTCATGTATATAGTAGTCTATATTATATTAATTATGTTATATAATATAACTTATACTATATACTATATAATATTCAATAGTATAATATATTTTAGTACTAAATATAATATAATATATACTATATATATAAAAAATTATATATATAATACATAGTGTTTAATAATATATAAGTGCATTAAATATATTGCATTTAATATATTTAACAATTAAAATATATTATAATTGAATTAATTATTATATTTAATATAATTAATACCGAATATTGCATTTAAATATTATTTATTATCATGAAAACCGATATTCAGTTAATGCGTTCGAACGGTATAACTTACCGTTCGAACGGCACTGCATATATAAGCCATCCCGACGTCATTTTCACGCATTTCCTCCGTTCTAAGCCTCCAAACCGTCGATCTCCGCCGTTGAACGCCGTCTTCGCCGCCGTCAACAGTGCCCACTCGAAGCCCCTACCTTTAACAACCGGTATTTTTCATTTTTAAAGCATTTTACCGTTTAGATTTAGGTTTTTGATAGATTAATTGTTTAAGTTAGGGTAAACCGATTTATACATCAAAATAATCGGTAGATTTGCATAAATCCATGTTAGGAACGTTTATTTAGGTTTCTATTGTATTTATTTTGGTGTAAAATCCAGGGAATCGAAGGATTCCATGGATTTCAATGGCTGAGTCCACTCGGCCTGGAATACCGATCGACACGAAGATCGTTCGAACGCTACGATATAACTTAACGGTCGAACGGTTTGTCTGAAACCGTTCGACCGTTATAGTAAACGTTCGAACGTTTTAGCTTAACGGTCGAACGGTTAAAGACAAACCGTTCGACCGTTAAGCTAAAACGTTCGAACGGTAATTAATATTATATTTATATTATTAATATTGATATTGAGAAATATATTTATTGTTGATAATGTTGTTCAGAATATCAAGTATTATTAAATTGTTGTTTGTTTCAAACTACTGTAAATTGTTCTTTATTGTATTTTTCTTGTTAATGTTATATATCTAGTTTGTAATTATAAATTTCAGGTTGATTATAATGTCTACTTCTAGACCGGCACGTAAGCGACGCAATCTTGGTGAGAGTAGTAGTAGTCCAGTTCGGGAGAGGACAGTTTCACTGGAGCGACCAGTGAAGATTTCTGATTTCCAGAGTCTTCTCTGGGAGGGTCATTCATTGCCCTCAATATTCAGTGATCGTGGTTGGGGACCTATCTTGGATGAACGAGAGGAAGCATGGGAGCCAGTCTCCTACATTGACATTGTTGCTGAGTTCTATAGAGAACTCGGCAGTGCCAGCGCAGATGATTCTAGGGCCTACAGTATCACTGTCCGAGGAGTACCCGTTGTATTTTCACGAGATGGACTTGCTGAGCATCTCGGTATTCCTAGGCTGCCAGATGTATATCCGAATGTGGTGCCTAGAGAGACTGATCCTTCAGTTGAGGCGGAGACAGCTGAGGAGGAGGCATCAGTTTATACTGATGAGGTCGATACCCTTGCTGATCACGAGGTGAGGGATTTGGTTGTCGGTCCAGATGCTCCACCGTATGACGGGACGAAGAGCATCAAACAGGCAGATTTATCTTTTTTCTTTAAGATATTAAATTTGATAATTGCCAATAACATTGATCCTCGGCAGCACAAGACAGAAGTTGGCATTGATCGGACGAAATTTATGATACGGGTCGCTCGTGGCATTCCTATCGACTTGGTGGGGTATATATTCGATAGGATTCGATCAGAATCTCGGTACATTTCGATGGATATACTACCATTCGGAGTCCTGATCACCCGATATCTACTATGTGCTGGTGTTGTGCCAGATGTTACTGAGCGTAAACGGGAGCCGATGGGACCGATAAACAGCACCACCCTCTCACGCAGCACGGGACACTCGAGACTGCGTTTTCGTGCACATGTTCCAGAACCAGTTGATCCTCACGGAGATGCACAGCCGGGAGATCATGGAGTCTCAGCTGCAGCTGCAGAGACATCTACACGGGCCGAGGCATCAGTCCACAGTGTTACTCGTGAGGAGATGGCTGACATAGTGCGTGCAGCGATCAGCAAGCAGACATCAGCAGTGATCAATGCAGTGCGTATGGAGATCCATTCTGCTGTGTCTGAGCTTCGTATAGAGTTTGCTGCCATGTCTGCGACTCAGGTCGCCATCAGTACTCGACTGACACAAATAGAGGAACATATAGCTGCAGTCGAGGAAGTGTGCAAAGACTTGGGGTCTTAATTACTTTATGATAACTTTTATTTATTTATTTCCTGTTTTTTGTATGGACAATATTTTGTGTTTTGTAAATTCAGTATTTAAGTTATATGAAATAGTATTGTTTTATATTTTCTAAACTAATTCTTAATTTAGATTATTCATATTATTTAATTAACCAATTTTTTATAATTACTAGTTAATCTAAATATAATTTGGCAAAAAACTTAAAAAATTAAAACTCTGTCACCGTTCGACCGATTAAAATAACGTTTGAACTGTTAATATTCATCGTTCGAACGGTTAATATTAACCGTTCGAACGGTTTATCTATTTCCCTCCAAAATATTTTTGCCTATCGCGCCAATATTACGTTCAAACGGTAAAAATTAAACGTTCGAAGGGTTAATCATTAACGGTCGAACGGTTAACTTATTTGGGACAAAAATTTTCATCCCTAAGAATACCGTTCGAACGCGTTCGAACAGTCTGGCATAACCGTCGTCATTTTGGAACGAAATTCAAATTTCGTTCCAAAATCCCACTTTTTGGGACGATTTTCAATTCGTCCCAAAAAATGTTTTTTGTTGTAGTGGAGAGTACTTTTGAGCCTATGGCAGGCCGCGTTCGTGCCCAATTAGCTGGCTGTAATGTGTTTTATGTACGACAGTCATTCATGTACGTTACTTCCTTGCTAGGTTATTTTTAAAAAATTAAGAGTTGTATTTTCTTTTCGATCCCTCTAAATCGATCTTGTATTAGTTTCTCGAACGTCATAATTGCTGTGTGACATAAGATCCACGTATCAGTCAACTACAACTTGACACGTGATATTTTATGTACATATATAGGGATCAAGTTAGCTAGGGTACGTTGGGATTTATTGATTTAGTGTTCAAGGTATATATTATACAAAAGCACATAATAGTCTTTGTTTACGATGACTAGTACAATTAAAAAGTGCACAAAGAAAGAACAAAGTCAAACTAAAATATATATATACAAAGAAAAGTCAATCATAACAACAAGAGCCATTTTACAAAATTTACAACTTTCAACTATATAACGAAATTCAAGGATTTATTTAATTAACAGTTGCATAAAATCCAAGCAAATGTAAAGATAACAAAAATTCTTTGTGTGCGTATATATATATATTATATACAACAAAATTTTGTTTTTGGAACGAATTTTTTTTGGGATGAAATGAAAACCGTCCCAAACAATATTTTTTACCGATGAAATTCAAATTTCATTCCAAAAAAGTGATGGATGTAGTTATTTATTTAGATGTAACATTTTGTGTTTGAACGGCATATATTGGGATGAACAATATTGTCCCTAATAGAAATTCCATTCAAATGGTTAGATAACCGTTCGATCTTAAATTTAATAAACCTTCAAATGGTTATTTGTAAACATCAAACATTAATTGAGGTTAAATTATTAAATTTAGCATGAATTTGAGTATCCATTCTAACATTGTATTTAAATATTTGAACACGAAGGAGTTACAATTTGAACATGGATAGTTAGCGTTCAAACACCAATTGAATGGTTCGAAGGGAAATTCTGGTGGAATAGATGAATAAATATTTGGCGGGAGTAAAAAATACGTTCAAAGGCTTGTACAATATGTTTGAACAATAGCATAATTTTTACAAATTTTAATTGAAAAAAAATACCTTATTAATTAGTTATAGGTAAATATTTAATTTATATATAAGAAAATAGCATTTAAATAATCTAGATACGTAAAGGAACTCAATAACTAACTTAGAAAATGAAAAGATTCCTATTTATAGTAATTATACAAAACACAAATAGCCACTACAGGAAAAACGAGTTTTTTGTGAACAATATTTTGCAACCAAAATGATGATTTTCGACGAAAATGTACTAGCCCAAATAAAAGAACCATAAAACCAAAAAATTGCAAATAAAAGATATACACTACTAGCCCAAATCTCGTAGCACCATCTTGACTACACTTAGGTGTATCTCCATATCTGTCAACGTGACATGATCTTCAACTCAGTTTCTAGGAGGGTACTTTGGACTTCTGTACGCAATGCATCAATCAGCTCTGTCTTCTATATGCGGATCTCCGCCGTACAATATATGCAATCTCCTCACGAATAGCAATGCGTGATGCGCTTTGTGTAGATAATGTAGGGGAATCTAAGTCTGATGAGGCTTAATTGATGGATGTGTCATTAAAAGCACTAGACTACTTCAAGAAGGTAGACCAGGACAAAACTGGCAGGAGGAGATGAGTAATCCTAAGATTTGGGCGAGAAGCAATAGACTTGGGCAAAAAGCGGTATTCCTCAGTTGGGCAAGGAGATCAAGTGGTAGTGTCAGCATATTTTTCCATAACTTGGGCTACAAGTGTCAGAATTGTACATATGACCCCAGTCATGGTCACCACTCTTTGCCTGGTGGGGCCCTTTGTCAACCCTAAAATCAGCCATTTTTCCTTCCGAATCATCACTTAGTTAATTCTTTCATTTTTTGATTAGTTTTTTTTTTTTTTTTTTATGGTAATGTTTATTTTTTAAGAACAATTTTATTTTGGATTATCATTTGTTTTCATGACTGGTGATAGAGGTTGTGGTTAATGTGGACAGGTTTCAAATGAGGAAGTCCTTCCTAGCAATCGTAATGTATAGGACACGATAGATTTGCATAGGCAAATAACATAATTATCCAGGGCAAAACCTGAAGGGTTAGACTTATGATCAGTATTTTGACTCTAGTTTTAAGGATCCATATTACAATCATGCTCCTTTTCAGGAGTATTGTGGTAGGGAGGTGGAGACCTAGGCTTCATAGTTGATCTACTAGAATTTTTCGATACTTTGCAGGGAGAGGGCTTCATCGATTGGTTGCATGAAGCAGAACGTATCTTTAAATACAAGAATGTCCCATATCATATGAAGGTGAAACTAGTTTCTATAAAATTGAAGGGCCAAGCGTTTGTCTGATGGGAGTAGCTAAAACAGTCTTGGGAGCAACAAGGTAAAGCCAAGATTGGCGACTGGGAGAAGTTAAAGAAAAAGATAAAGGGTCACTTATTGCCCTTTGGATATACTCAAACTTTGTTTAAGCGACTTCACACATTGAGGTAGGGAATGAAATCAGTTGAAGAGTACATCAAAGATTTCTATTAGTTGGTGGACTAGAATGATCTTTCTGAAACTAAAGAGAAATTGGTAGCATGTTATTTGGGTGGCTTGCGACAGCCTTTACAGGATGTCCTCAGCTTCCACTCTCTATGGACTATTTCCGAAACCTATCAACATGCTCTAATCATGGAGAAATAGCAAACTAGGCAACTTGTGCCAATGGGCAATCACAACACACTGAAGGAGAGGGGGGGGGGGGACCCTGTCGGCAAGAGACTCGGCTTACTCCGTAGTCCACTCAAGGTCAAAGTTTGAACATTAATATTCGGTGCTTTAGATGCGGGGAGCCTAGTCATAGGATAATGTAATGCAGAAAGTCTACCAATTAGAAGGGGAAAAACCTCATGATCAATGAAGATGAAACAGAGAATTTTGAAAGCATGGGATAACCGATCTATGATGAAGATGACGAGGAAGGGGATGTCTTGCACAAAGATGGTAACGAGACCCTTGTCGTTAGAAAGAATTTACTATCTCCCAAGGGTGATTGAGGCGAAGGCTAGTTGAGGATTGATATATTTCACACTACCTGCATTATTTTCGAGAAGTTGTGCAAACTAATCATAGATAGTGATAGTTATGAGACCATGGTCATGGAGGAAGCAGTTCAAAAGTTGCAACTCAAGATAAACCAGAACCTGAAGCCATACAAATTGTCATGGCTGAAGAAGGGCAGTGAGGTCACTGTTGACCAATGATGTTTGGTCTCATTTTCGATTGGTAGGAAGTATTTTGACAATGTATGATGTGACGTGGTATCCATGGATGCTTTCCATCTATTGCTAGGTAAGACATGGCAGTATGATCGAAGCACGATTCACGATGGACTTAAAAACACCTATTTCCTTAACATCGAAAGGAAGAATGTCACCTTAGCACCTTGTAGGGAGGGAGCTACTTCTGCTTCTGAGGGTGAAAGGGGACACACTATTTTATCAAAGGTTAGATTCTTGGAAGAGGCAAAGAAAGAGGTGCTAGTCTCCCACTTCACCTTTAAGAGCTACCAGTGCAACGAAAATTGTTGGCATTTCTTAAGTTTTATTTAAGTTGGGTCAGTGGGTTGGACTAATTTCCTTTTGACCCTTAGTGGACCCTAGTTTATTTAACTTGGATTTGATTGGATGATGTAATACCACACTTAAAAGCATCTTAAGACTTAGCCATAGTAACCAAGACCCTAGACAAGTAGAGGTTGTGATCCTTGAGAAAAATGAAACTTTTTAAGTTGGCATAGAAGCTTACACTATTGGGTTAGTAGAATTATTAGAAATTTCTTGTGCTATATTAATTTTAAGAAAAAATTGTCAAGAGGCCAATGGTAGAATGACAAGTGGCATGTATAAAACTTGCCACTTTGGTGGGCTAAGTGACTTGGTTAAAATACTAGATTGATTGGAGAAGGCCAAATAGTTGGTTTGATATGAGCCTGAGCTTACTAAGAAAAGAGGGCAAAGAATAAACACAATACCTTAGGCCCAACTTACTTAGTAGAGATAAGACTATTAGGCCCCACTTGATGGACACAGGATATTAGACCCAACTTTGTAGATATAAGACTATTGAGTCCAACTTAGTAAGATCCAAGACTATAGGCCCAAAGTAAGAAAACCCAAGACCTAGATCCAATCCAATGAATTATTGAGGCCAAGGAAGGGCTCAATAAAAGTCTGGACATGGAGCCCAAAGAAAGGTCCACTTCTAAGCCCACACAAAAGGATTTAATAGTTGCCCAATGAGACTTTAACACTTGAAGCTCAAACTTAGTATTCATATCACTCTTCCAATTGGACTCCACATACATTATACCATTGGTTTTGTCTCTTCCAAAGCCTATCCCACACGCTCTTAGGATTTTATTTTCAACCATGGTAAGATCTCCAACTTGATTTTAGGTTACCATTACCAAAACCATCATCGTACCCACAAATAGTAACCCAAACATAATGAATTGTGTAGCTTCTTCAAATTGTTTTCTTCATGATTTTTGAACTGCAATCTTTGTCTTTTCCACTTGTTTTACATCACTCTTAGGAAACCCTAGAATAGTATAACAAACACTACCCACGTCACTTGCAAACAAGGCATGACAATTCCAAGTGAACTCACCAATCAACACATCTAGTGCAAACCGAGTAACCATTAAATAAGCCACCAAAACCATGACTCTTCAACAAGCTTTCAAAGGGGTTTTTTGCACCATTCAACCTCCATTATATCACCTAAAATCAGACCTAGGAGGAGCCAAAAACAGTTCCAAGAGCCAAGCAAAAAACTCAACCATTCACCTAAGAATTGAAGAATTGACCAAACCGAATACCAAAGCTTCTTCAAAATTCTTTTGCGCCAAAATTAGCCACCCCCACATTCCACCACCTTTGCCATTTTACCCTAAGAAAGTGCTTCAATTCACTCAATCACGTGCTTGGTCAATCCCCTTCCATGAGCAACAAACCTTTGCACATTCAACACTTTCATTTTCTGCTCAAACTAAACAAAAGAGCAATCATTCCTACCTTCACACACGTGTGTTCGCTAATAGCTACCTAATAGTGTTCACTATTTAGCAAAACAAGTCAGAAGGATGGGACAAAAAAGGATAAAACTTAAGACAAAACCGTTAGCCTCACCATGGTTTCTAATGTGAAAATCATTTTAATTTGGTACTCACTTCTGAAACCTTTCAAAACCTGCACCTATAGCATTCACCTACCTCTTATCCAAGTGGTAATCAAGTTTTTTAGGCTACTATTTAGCTAAATAATTTAATGGTACATCTGAAAGTGTACTCAACACCTCCACCACCCATAGCCATCACTCACATCCCTTACCTTTTAGCCAAACCGTGCACTCCATCACCCTTCACTCTCCATTGAGTCCTATAAACACCCCCTATTCACCTCTTACTTCCTTGCACAACTTCTTCAAGCTTTCTCATAGTGTTCTTGAGAGCAAAATACTCATAAAATAAGGGAAGGATGAAACCGAGTGGTGTGAGAGTGAGTTATTTTTGAAGCAACAAAAGCCTCGATTTGGTGAGTAATCCTAACCTATCTTTTGTTGGGTGACTTTTTTACATATTAGACTTTAAATTATGGTATGAAAATGAATATTTGATTGAGTTATGTAAGGTTGAACTTGGGAAAGCACATATGGTTCAGATTTAGAGTTTTGCATTTATAAATTATTTTGGTATGAAATTTTAGACATGACATGCCTTGATATGTTATCCCAAGCTTAGGTAACATCTTGAAAAATTGATTGAATGTTTAAATTTAAAGAAAAAATACATGTTGTGTTAGGTTTATAAGTCAATATCTTGTATTCATCATCTAAGAACATTCGGTTTCCACTTGCATGAAGATGATCTTGTGCTATCATGAATGATTTTAGTAAAGTTTGTATTGTATACCTTTAGACACCTATTATCATCATGTTAGGAGTTGAAATTCATGATTTATTTAGGCCTTAGGGGTTTATATGATAACAAGAAGCTGAAAGCATCATGCTTATACCTGGTTTGAAGGTTTCACGACATTTTGGTGCAAATTGATGCTTGAATGATAATAAGAACTCATGTGACCTAAATCTTAGTTGTTAGGATATCCATTAAGAGCAGATTTATTGGTTATTACTTAATAAAATTTGGTCACACATGCATCCATAAAACTTATAGGCTCGAAATACCTAACTAGTCACAAAGCATGCCATAGGTTGGATGGATTTGGCATATTAGGTGTTTGATTCTTGCAATTATAAGGTCATGCATAGATTTAGAACATGGAAAATATGAGATTTGTAAAATTTGGTGAATTTTGGGACCAAAATGTAAATAGTGAAAGTTTAGGGCCCAAGTAGCAATTTCGAGAATTATAGGGACAGTTTTGTAAATATTATTTTGAACCCATTTTTTTATTATGAACATATTACTTGGTTTTAAAATTTCTAACTTAGAATAACTCTTATTACAGTCACACCAAATTCCTAAAATACTCGAAAAGTTTGTTAGTTAACTTCTAATTTACTCTTAAATAATTTATATGATTCTTATATAAACACTACATTCATATTAAATATCATTTTGCGTATAAAATATCTTATGATACATCATTAAGTATTTGATTACTCACTTACATGACATGTGAGCTCTTACCGTTTTAGCATATTACATATAAATGTCATTTTCACGTGAAACTTACTACATATACACATGTCATGAAATACATTTTGAGTATAACATGAAAAATAAATTTTGTCATGACCCCAAATGCTAGGATGGAGAATTATCTTAGTGAAACTTTTCTGTCTACTCTAGGGTAAGTAAAAATGGAGTGAAAACTTTTGGTTTGACAAAGAACCGTCAACGGGTTTCGAATGGATTCATTTTAAAGAATACCAGAGTGAATGACACTTAATACTGGTGGGTGCATATATTATAATGATACGTTATTATGATATATTATGATAATGAAATGTTATGATATTAATGCATTGAGTTATGAGTTTGCTGATAATGTAGTTTCAACATGAGTTATACTACAGTCACTAGTAGGTACTCACAGTGCAAAATGGGGAGCTATGATGATATCATATGATATATTCTATTAATAATGGCTCTATTAAATAAGATTGATAAGTTTTTGAAATGATAAAGTACAAAGTGTTTACTGTAAGAAAATGTACCTTAACGTTTTTCTTAAAAGATGTTGAGGAATCTTGATGGGAGACAAATACGGATTTTCTGCATATTTGACATGCATCTCATGTTTATCGTTGATTATACATATCTTATATTTGTGCAAAACATTGAATGTGAAAAATACAAAATGGTTGTAAAAAAAAAAAAAAATCGCAAGTACCATTTTGTGTTTTTTGCATTTAATTTAAGTGACGTAAAAAGTTATTTTTTTTGTAGTGATTCATATAGTTAGATAAGGTTTAGTTGATATGAACAAGTAAGGTAGGATTCAGAAGCAAGAGATAGAGCCTTTGAGAATCTCGGTCTAGTTCAAGAAGGGACTTTTGCCTTAAAATAGCGAGATTCTTTAGCTTTCTTGAGTGAAATGACTTGAATTAGTAAAATGGGACAGAAGTACGTAGAGCAAAGGGGTCAGGAGCCAATATGGAATGAAAGGGAAATCTTGGAAGTGGAGATGTTGAGGAACCTGGAGAAAAAAATTCTTTGGGTGCATTTTATTATCATGCATTTTTATCTATCTGTCATTGCATACTTTCATGAGACTTTTTATAGGATTAACTTGCTAAGATTTTATAATATCATCATAGTTGTACGTCCAAATACGGTACCAATCCTTATAATTGTAGATTTTGCAGACCGATGCGATATTGTGGAAATCTTCGAGTAGGATGACCAATTGCACCAGTACGAGTGAAGAGGATACCTTGACTTTCTACTTGTTGATCATTTAAGCCACCCCAATATTATGTTTTATTTTTCCCTGTGGAGAGAACCTCTATTTGGCTTCTGAACAATTATATCATTCAGTAACATGCTAGCTAGGAGCATACATATTACTGTCATGAACGTATGTGGGTGTGTCACCCAATGTTACATGTCCCAACATCTTGACAACCCATCAATTGATCACAAGCGGGGAAGTCGGTGGCGCCATATTATACATCTTAGCTATTAAGGATGAGTAATAATTAGGTAGTCTCGAAGTATAAATTACATACTATCGTCTTATCATAAGATTTCATGCTATTAAAATTGGTGTTTATATAAATAATTCTAATTATATGACATTATTATAAGATGAGAGTACCAAATCATCCACATTTCGGGAGTAGGTATAAATTTTCCACCAAGGAGAACCCATGCATGATACCTAGATTGCGCATGCCTTGTAATTAAGTTGCATTTGGAAGCATTTTAATACGCTTGCGTCATTGATCAAATCATGCTAATTATAACTAGCTAGGCTGCCATCTATATAACAATCAAGATGTAACAATCAATAACGCATGCGGTCCTCATTAATTTCCTGTACTCGAGTGGCGGCAGCTACGTATTATTAATCCATATTAATGGCCGGACACTGTAAGCTTAAAGCAGATTGTTCAGAAAGTTGGTTTTTTTTTTTTTTTTTTTTTTTGTCTGAATCCATTGAAGAGTTTCATACGATATCGACTAGTCTATCCCTCTTTTGCATGCATCATCTTGTAAGGCAAGTTTATACGTACCCAATACTCAAAACAAACATGCAGTTCTGATAAGACCGGATGGGATGCGTACGTGTACGTGGTTTGATTGTGGATTGTGTGTGTTTTATAAGTTAAGTGTCGATTGGAGTCATTTGACGTGGGGATAATGGTAATGGAAAGGAGTGGATCAGCCATTTCTTCGAGCAAAGGATGTACTGGCATTTCGTGTGGAGGCCCAAACATATATATAACACCCACAACGTTACATGCATGCCTTTGATCATGAAGTCATCATTCTATATAGACAAGGACAATTCTTGTAGTTTAAGAAAATGATTGATCACAAAAAGAAATCAGGTCTTTTTAAGTGTTCAAAATGGTTGCAAAAACTTGATATAATCGTTGTATTTGTTCATTTTTGATAATTTTTAATTCTCTGTAATTTCGACGAAATTAAGTCCTCACTTCTGATCAATTTCAGTAATAGTCAAAACTAGTTAGAAAAATGCTTCATTACCAGCAATTTTCTTTCGTCGCAAATGCCCCAAAAAATATGAAAATGGTGAGATTCGTTTATGACTAAATTGTTGAGCAAAATCAATTGGAGCGATATTTTTTTTGGTTAAACAATTATTTTTATGCTTTTTATTAAACTTATGTTTTACCTACCATGCATCATGTTTAAGCTGGTTGATGAAATTTGCTCATCCGTTTGAAATTTCTCATTAAACTAGACGTATTAGCTATGCCTTTGTGGCATCCGCATGGTTACACGCCATGTATTAAGTAAGAATAACATTAAAATATATAATCTGGAATAAAAAAAAAAAGCTAAAATAATAGATCAAGATCCGAAAATAAACTAAAAAAAATTCTAACAAAAAGTTATAGGCCTTATACATAGCATGGACTTCTTTTTATTTATAGGTCATGCGAAGTGGCCCAGTGTAAGAGGCCCAGATCGTAGTGTTGTATTTCCCAGAACCAGACCACCATAGAGTGGATGTATATAAAGAGGCTCAAATTGGGCCATCATGCGTGCGCCTCAACGACTTTGTGATAGCCTAATTATGGGCTAGCAATTAATATTTAATATTTTTATATATTATATTTCCATATTTTTTTTTATGAGAAATGTTTTAGTCAAAAATTTATTTCACAAAAATAAATTCACCAAATATCGTGCTTTGATATAATACGTTAGATTATAAAATTATTTTTAATGTAAAGTATATTTAACATATCATACATATATAAAATATATCAATTTATAAATTTATTTTTATAAAATATTTTTATGGCTGTAGCACTTATTTTTTAAAAGAAAAACGATTGTATTAAGTTTTACTTTCATGCGTTCTAGATGGTTGAAGTATCCCATTTTCTATTTTTTGAAATAGTTTATTCTCATTTTTAATATGTTTTTAAAGTTTTAAATATCAGTAACATTTCTAAAGCTTTTTGAACCCTTTTCAGCATCTGATATGCCAATGAGCCATGTAGTAGGTCATGTCAGCATAGTTAATTTGGTCAATACTAGAACTACAAAATGTAAAAATTAAGTTGAATAAAAATGTACATGATAAATTTGACTTTATGGCTATCTATAAGGACCAGTTTTTTATTTATCGACCCAATTAACAAAACAAATATTATTGATTGATTGTTGATCCATCAAATAAATATCCGATTTGAGGCTGCACCTGCGATTGAGCATCGATCTTTCAATTTTGCGGAAAATGTATATTTTTTAAATAATTCAAATATCAGCTTCTTCTTCTTCTTCTTCTTCTATTTTATTTATTTATTTTTTTTCGCCCTATTCTCAAGTTGGTGTGGATAATGAATAGAATAAAGTACTTAAAATACATAATTTGATTTGAAAGAGAAATTTTAAAATTTGTATCTTATCAATCAAACTTGAATATTTAAGTTATGCGAATGTTATGTTATATACATCGGTTTAAAAATAAAATAACTCTTATTAGAAATGGACAATCTCATCTCTTGCCAAATTATGATTGTTAATACAATGCGAAATGTTTAAGCGATAAAGAATTCTCACAAAAACAAATGGCTTGATGTGTGAGATCACCTTTTGTTTTAAAAGTTTTAACTGATGAGAAGAAGTAAATTTAATTATTTGTGTTATATTCTTATCACTACCTCTCACGTGTGGGTCAGACTTTTTCTTAATAAGTAGGTCCAACACGTGAAATATTTAATTAATGGTATAGAGTTAGAGTTCGGACTTAGAATATCTATTCTGATAACATGTGAAATCACTACTTATTTTAAAAATTTAAGCTCATAGGAAGATGTAGATTTAATTATTTGTATTATATTCTTAACATGATATGATATGTTAAATTATAAAGTTATTTTTATTATAAAATATATCTAATATATTATATGAAACTATATCAGTTTATGAGTTTACTTTTATGAAATATTTTTGTACTTTTATTTTTACGAATTCGGATAATCGAGTTTCTTACTCAACGATGGAGTTGTGTGATCATGAAAAAGTTCAAGATTTTCTCAACCTCGATCGCCATCACATATTCCAACGTGGTATTGATTTCCCTTCACTAATTCGTCGTTGCCTTCCAGAAACGAAAAAAACTAGAAAGAAGGATAATTTAAAACAAAACGAAACAAAAGGTCCAAAGGAAGGTTTGAAAAGACCCTGGACAAGAAAATAGGTAAAATAGGGCCGAAAGTGGTTAGAAGGTCTGAAAAAAGAGGTGGATGCTTCCTACTGAGTACCATTAATTCATATTAATTAGTTTATAACTAGGTCGTGGATTACCAAAACCACCCACTCTCCGAGCCCAAAAACCAACAAACAAAAATTAGCATTGCTCAAGTTACTTGTATTTTGGAGAAGTGCTTGGGCAAGAAAAAGATGTTACCAAGATGAACTTATAATGAATTGACGTGATTTAATATAAGACAATATCTCTATTTTATAATAAAACAATTCATTTTTTGTTTATTTTTGTAAAAATATTTATGTGTAGACCAACTATTCTATTTTCGAAAATGTAAAGTAAAATTGTACATCATTTTATTTTTCTTTTAAATAATAATCAGCAAGACCAACTTAAATTACATATATGGCTGAAACTTACACTAACTCCATAAGCCAAAAAAGGATCATGAAGGAAATAAAGCTATATTGCCGAGGAAACGTACTACTCTTAGTTGTCAGCAACTGATCTGTGCATGATGATGAAGTCTAGGAGGAAAGTATATACGTAGGAAGACAACGTGTTCGGATCACCCGTAAGTATAATGTAGCATATATTTATGTACACATGCATGAAGTATTAATCTATCTCGTACATGATCGACCTGTTTTACATATGGTTTGCTGGATTATGCCAAGATCAGAGACCTAAACATCATGTGATCAGGCTATATATTGATCATGCCATAGAAGGTGTTCGTGACTCCACCAGTATTGACCATAAAACCTGCACATCTTCGCATGGGCAGGACATCACGTCCTTGTACAATATATAAATTCCATTCCCTGAAAATGAACACAGACTAAGAAGAAAAAGAGAAGAGAGAGATCGGGTTGTAGCTTTATAGCATGGGAGAGGGGGAGTTGGAATGAGATGCTTCAATCGAACTAGAAAACAAGAGAAATATATCATGAATTAGAGAGGACAGATTAAGAGCAGAGGAACTACTAACTCTTTCTATGGCTGGAGTGCAGACGATCCCAGATTTTCTTCAATGGGGAGAGGAGGGACTTGAACCACCCCATTTGTTGAAGTACTGAGATTTGGTTCAGGCCGGGGTTGGTAAAAAAGGTTGGAAAGAAATAGAGGAGATTTAAGAGAAACCGTAGGGATTGCTTGAAATAGGGTACTGGCTTGTGTCGCACTATTCCTCCATGTATCTTACCAATATCACCTTTCAGCTAGCTAGAGGCAATCATGCAGGACATAAAATTACAATCCCACTTGGTGTTATGTCTTTGTCATTACCCTCTTCCCTAATGGAAGGATCAAAAGCAAAAAACCTTTCCATTAAACTTGATCTCTTCACCATTCAAATAAAGTCTATTTTCTCTAATATTTTTATATAACAAAGAAAAAATCAGTACCTTGTGCCTCAAGCCACATTATTCTCTGTGTACTAACCTATATGCATGGAGTTTGCTATCCACCATGCAAGCCATTTATGGGGTTCTTATTTTCTGATCTTTTGGTCATCTTCTTGAGTGAAAAAGTAGATAATTAAGTCTTTACTGAAAAGTTATTGTTCGATCTTACAAGTAAATTGACATTAATTAATTTCTCTCACTAAGGAAGCTTATTATAACGATATAATATACATATATATGTCTTGTACGTGTCTACCTACGCTAGCTAGCTAAGATTGAAACCGTGCTGCATCTCGATCGCTTGAGAGAGTGTGCATGGCAGCAATTCATCACTGTGACATTATATGCAATACTTTTAATTTTGCGTTTCTAGATGATTATTACGGTTACTTTTACACGTTATGTATGGGTCGGTAATCAAAAAGTTTTTCTGGTATTTATTTTTTACGCTGGTAAACTAAAATATCGAAGTCGAGTTTCGCTTTTTCCGACTCCCAACACCAATTAAATTGATCTTGAAATCCGATACCCATACTCCGCCTCCGAATGAAGTCGGATTGAACTTCGAGTTTGGGCTTCGAAATTGGACCATACATGTTTTGGACTCGTTTTAATGGATTCTGTTTTAAATTATGATCTAACCCATTTTTTAATCTCAAATTTTGGGCATATACAATGAGCTCATACAAAGTCCGTATTTTGGTCCGAACCATTGAGAATATCTTAAATATTTAAAAACCCACGTAGTTTTTAAACTCCTGCTTTTGGGCTCGTTCAATGGGCTCTATAAAGACCTTCCTTTGGACTAAGTGCTATCAAGATAGGAAACGAGATGAGTTTTGCAAAAATCATCTAGAACAGATTTCGGCTGCGAGTGAACATATGCTAGTCTCAAAATATATACCGTTTTTTTTTTTTTTTCGGTTACCATTTGTACCAAAATAGAAACTAAATATGTAGGATAAAAAATATAAAGAGTAATGCTATATATATATATATTTACAAATTTACCTTCAAAACTCATTTTGTTAATTTTATTTTAAAATTCAAATTTTAAATTTTAAATTTCATAATTTTTAGCTTATCAATAGTTGACACGTGGAGAAATAAGTTTTTTCTAAATTTTTCTTAAGTACAGTTAGCATTTTTCAAATACGAATCACCTGTCAAATTAACAATTGTTAGTATTGATTATTAATTTACTAATGTCTAATTACATGTTATTATATTAGACTATTTGTTTGGATTTGGATCTATGGTTTTGTCTTATTTTTTTTTTCCTAATCCCTGGCTTATTTGTCTTGATTTATTACCCCCATAAAAACATATGTAACGCCCCGTTCCCGTAAGGTTATGAATAAACTCAATCTCTAAAAAAATGGCCAGGAAAAACGATAGATATCAAATTCAACATCTTGGGAAACTAGTGTGCTACTAACCTTGACTTAAAAGTTTTTCTTTCTTGATGAATTGCCAAATATAAAAGATTCCATAAATAATTAAAATAAATAATTAATCATGAAACTTGTCATGTTATAAACTGACTAGGCCTCTATGTCGTCTCCCTTGCCAAGTCCCTACCAGTAGTTCCATCCTCATAAAAATCATCACGTGAAGTGGTTAAAACATTAAAAAAAAAAAAACAACAACAACAAACAAATAAGTCGAAGACTCAATAATAGCATATCATATTGTGAACTTAACTTATCTCAACATTAGGTGTAACTTATTAATCTTGTTTTTCACTTATTTAGTGGCCATCAAAACATATGTGCATCGGTTCAATTGTTATTGACCACGTCAATCATAATATAACATATGGTGAACTACACTTAGATCCATGGCACCACATAAATCATAACATAGTATATGGTGGTGAAGCACACTTAGGTTCATATTGACTCGGTCTCAAATGTGTTCTTTCTAATGTAGAAATGTTAAGTTGTATCAAGGATTAAGTCCAGAATCGTATTTCACTGAGACAAAGGATTATCAAAATATTTGTGAAATTTTGTTGTAAATAAAAATGTATTGACTATGAAAAATGAAAAATAAAATAGAATACAATGTGAGGAATCTTTTTATGCTTTTAATGGTTGTAAGGAAAAAAAAATTATGCAAATGCAAAACTAAACTTAAACTAAATCGAAATGATGAAATTCACTTTTAGTAACTTAACACGTGAAAATTCTTGAAGGTGAGTTAAGAAATAGTATGAATTTAATTAACCAAAATTAAGTCAGAGATGGAAAACAAAGTTTATGTCTAAAAGGCAAATTAGCAAACACTTGGGTTGAGACTCTCTTTGTTTCGGTTCCTAGATAATTTTCTCAATTAATAATCCAGTCAAGGTATTGATAAACAGAAGATAAAAAAAATGTGATGCTTAGGTTTTGCAATATTTCTCTAAGGGATTATCTACTTTACTAGCCAAACAAACATTAACAATCAACTGAGAGGAGCCTTGATAATTTTTAAAAACTTTTGTTGTGCCTTACGTCAACAACAAATCAAAAACAAGAGTTGCAATCTATTTTCAAATCAAATCTGACTAGTAACATAGTGATATCAACATTTATTAACCAAATATTGAATTAGACTAGAACCCAAAACAAATCAAATCTCATTCCACAACCCAAGCTTCAGAAATTAGTTACACATAATATTTCTAGCAGTAAAAATAAATCTAAGTAAAGCCATCACTGCCGAAAACATTCATATCCCCAAAATGAAAAGTCTAAAAATGAGGTGCTTCTACCAAATGGCGAGGGATGCCACTACACAGAAAAATACCAATCTACCTCCAGTGAAGAAGAATGCCAAAGCATAGGAAAATAAAATAAAATAAAATAAAACTAAGGAAAAAAATGGTGAAAGCCAAAAATAAAATAAACTGGAGCCAAAACACCAAAACAAGAAGCCGCACGTAGAAAAGATAAAAGAAAATTGAAAGAAGAAACGAAAGAGAGAAAATAAGAATGAAAACCAAAATGAAAAATGCTGCTCAACGGAAAAAATAAAACTAAGCCAACGTTGTCCAAGAAATATGGAAGATCCAAGAGAACGAACACCAAGCTAGAAAATAAAGTCAAAGCTGCCCAAAAAGAAAAACTAAAATTTCAAGAAAAAAATCTCTCAAAAGAAAATAAAAACAAGAATAGAACTGCTGAGAGCCAAAAGGAAACGGAACCCCCCGCTGGCGATTTTCCTCTTTCCCTTTATACCTTGTGTCTGCTCCTTCTCTCTCTCTCTCTCTCTCCATGCGCTTGAAGCCAAAAGTGATTTGCTGCTGGACTGCGCTAGCACTTGAGGCCACGATTGTGCCCCACGCCTCTCAGCTTGCTCTCTGCTGCTTCTCCATTTCACGTCCTAGACCGTAAGCATGCTCTGTCATTTGGTAGCCCATGTTTCCTTTGAGCCAATTAAGCTCAAGCTCTTTCCTTTTTAGCTCGAGACCGTATTCTATTTTCCTTCTCTTATTTTTCAAAAAAATAAATGCCCTACACATATAAGCATGATATCAGAGTTTAATTATTTAAAGGGCAAATATGAGACTTTTGTGTGTAAAATATTGGCATCAATTAATTTATATCAAGTACTAGAATTTGATGCATAATTAAGTGCTCAACACTTCTTTAATGAAATAAATCACTCACTTAAGCAACTTAATTATGTAATCCTAACACTTTATCACGTATCACCGCATACATTGTAATATAGCATATGGTGAAGCATGCTTAGGTCCATGTCACCAAATACGTACATCATAGTACAATTATGGTGGACCACACTTATGTCCGTGGCTTGTACATCCATCCATAATATAAAGCCAATCTTAACTTACTTATCTTTCACATGCTTATCATAATGCTTGTGAACATGTTGATTTCATGACTGTCACGACATGTCATACTCATAGGCATGGCATAACATATAGCGTAAGTATTGCATAACATAATCTAAGCATTTCATAGCATAACATATAGCCATATGGCATAAGTATTGCATAACATAATCTAAGCATTTCATAGCATAACATAAGCATTACATGACATACGTGTGCTTTTTATGACATAGCATCCATTTTAACAACAACCCAATCAACATAACATACGTAATTTCATTCACAAGCATATTGTCATAATTTACTGAGGTTCATGAAAAAGGGGATAACCTTGCATTGGCTCATGGTGTAATATAGGTGGAAAAGTCTATATGCAACCGGGGTATATCCCAGGTGCGGCCTTGGGTCCTACGTGGCGTCATAATGTAAACGACGCCGTTTACATTTTGATTGAATTTTGCTCGGTGGCTTTCTCCTTCCAGGCTTGTTTTACTCTCATCTCTCGCTTCTCTCTCGTCCCCCCCCATCTCTCTCTTCCCTCTCATCTCACACGAACCCTAACCCTAACCCACAAATGCTCCCTCTTAGCTCCCTCTCATCTCTCCTTTCTCATCTCTTCTCCGAAACACTCTTCTTCTTCTTCGTCTTC
This sequence comes from Carya illinoinensis, assembly GCF_018687715.1. NCBI lineage: Eukaryota > Viridiplantae > Streptophyta > Magnoliopsida > Fagales > Juglandaceae > Carya > Carya illinoinensis. The sequence goes on along the minus strand of NC_056759.1, from coordinate 15,528,205 downwards.
TTCGTCTTCTTCTTCTTCTTCTTCTCCTCCTTCTCCATCCCTAGAAATCATCTTCACCAACATTTCTTCTTCTTCTTCTAGAAATCGTCTTCTCCATCGATCTGTCTCCATCAACCCACGAAACGAAGCCTAATCCAGATCTGGTCTTTCTCTTCGTCTTCTCCATCGATCTGTCTCCATCAACCCACGAAACAAACCCTAACCCATATCTGGTCTTTCTCTTCGTCTTCTCCATCGATCTGTCTCCATCAACCCACGAAACGAACCCTAACCCAGATCTGGTCTTTCTCTTCGTCTTCTCCATAGCACAGTGCGAGTCTCCTTACGTCTAGATCTACGGCCACGTCATGGTAAGTTTCCTAATAAACCCTGATTGTACTAGTTATATGCTTAGATCTGCACCACCGTTAGATCTTGTACACTGATTTTAGGTTGCTGACTTTGTACACTAGTTTTGTGTATTTTTTTTTTCTTAGATCTGCGCTATCGAAATTTCCATGTTTTTTTGGGAGAAAATATTTTCTTGGAATTTGTTGAGATGGAAACTTGAAGGAAAAAATGGATGGGCAGTTATTAACAAGAACTGACTTATTAGTGGTTGAGATTTCTCTTTTTGTTCGGGTGCTTTTAGACTATCTTCATTTTACCCAAAATAGGTGTTAATTTTATAATGAAAGGAGGTGTATCATGGCTGCCAATTTTCTATTTTATTTACAGACATATCGTTGACTTGTTACCTTTATATATTACAAGAACAAATAATATCCTCTTTGATGTTTGGATTGTTGAGATAATTTTTTTTAGGACATTTGGATTGAGAGGAATAAAGTTTTAAGCAACTTTGGGTAAAATGTGTTTGTGGGTGTGTGGGTTTCTGTTGGGGGGTTGTTTTTAATAGAACTGGATTGGTTGGCTTACTGATGAATGCTTGTGCGTGTATGATTGGTTGGGGATTGCTTGGATCATATTGCTATGTTGAATTGATCTGGGTCTTTTTAGATTAGATTTTGAATATTTATGTTTTGGTTTATTTCAATAATTTGCAATTTCAAATGGGCCTGCCATGTTGTAACTCGCAAGTTGTAACAAGCATATATCTCTTATGTCAGGGCAGGGCAGGGCAGGGCAGGGCATTTGAAATACCTTAGTATCCATGTATAGGCCAAATTTTTTTATATACAGTATTTGCATACATTGTATGAATTATTATTATCTACATTATTTGCATAAATTATTCTGCTAGCATGCCAGTTTACTGACTTTTGGTTTCTTTTCTAAATAAATGGAGATATTTGAAATGTTGATTACTTGATTTGGAGATTTTGTGGAATTTTGATTCGGTTTATTTATTTATTTTGTTTGATGAATCTTTTGGTTGTGGATTCATCAAAGTACCTTACAATATGATTTTAGGCTTGACCAACTGCGTTAGATTTCTTTAGTTTTTATTAGATGCAGATATTATAGGGAAAATGAGAAAAAATACAATGTCAGAACTTAGGGATTGTAACTTAGGGGGGTTAATTGAATGACATTGCATGTTGCATTCTATTTTATCTCCTAGGGCAGGGCGATTAAAGTAATTAATTCAAACCAAAATGCTATTTAATTTTATTCCATCATTATTCAACTGTTATTCAATTATTTTATGGGGGTTCATCTTAGAATGTCATCATCATCTTCATCAATATCTTCTTCATCTTTTCCCAAACGTACTTTGGGTCAAACATTGTGCTTCTGCGAGCTTGAAGCCACTTTGAAATGGTCAACCACTGTAAAAAATCCCAGACGACCTTTCTTAGAGTGTTCAAAATACAATACCCAGGTAACTACACTAATTAGATGCCTAACAGAATTTCACAATATATAATTTCCTTTATGATGAACAGTTCATAATTCACTCATATTTTTTTTGACTTATTAGAGCTTACCATATTGTAAGTTTTTCAAGTGATTGGATGGTAATGAAGTGACTGAGCTACAAGTTCGAGAAAGGGCCAACGGGTTGTTAAAGAAAGAGAAAGAGGTTGAGAAAATACTTGAGCTTCTCAAAAAGAGAGAGATGGAGCTACGTAAGATAGTGGATCACCTCGAGAGGGTGGACATGGTACTATCCAATAATCGTGAGGAGGTTATGAAAAGGGAGTTGGTGCATGCTGCAGAAGAAGCTAAAATAAGGCGTTTAGCTTTCCTACTTCGGATTTATTGTTGTTTTGCCTTTGTACATGTATGTTACCGAGTGTTATATAAGTAATTTAGCTTTCATCTTACTAGTTCTATGTTTAGGTATTGGAGTTATACATGTGTATTATTTTGTGGTATTATTTTGTTGTTTAGGTGTATTTATTTTATGGAATTGGAATGGTATTTAGCAGCTTGTCTCTTATTTTGGTATTGGAGAATTAGCAAATGTTGTATTTACTGTTTTTTGACAAGTGAGAAATGGATTGAATCGGCTGTAACCAGGTGTATTTATTTTGTGGGAATGAAATGTTCTATTCGAGCAGCTTGTCTCTTATTCAAGTAATCAGATTTAGCAAATGATGTATTTACCATTTTTATTCAAGTGATAAATGGATTAGCAAATGTTGTATTTTGATTGACTTACAAATGCATGATGTCACAACATAAACCATTCATGTTGTAGAAGTTAATATGGGTCGGGTTTACCCATAGCATATAATACATTGTTACAAAGTAAATAGTAAGAAAATTGATATGATAATACTACTCATTCTAATGGGAACATGATACACAACTACTTTTCCTGACTCTATTTAGGAGTTTTATATCTCTATTACCTAATCAAATAATTATTTTACAATGTGTAATATTGGTCGAAAATAGAGTCAGTATTGAATGAAGAACAATATTCCCCTTTTACAACTCTGTTTCACAAATATGTTTCAGGGAAATACAAAAACTTTTCTATTTGTCTTCAAGCGTAATTTCCAGCACCTCACAAAGGCATAACACCTGAGATTTCTAATTTTATAATAACGTAACATGCATTCCAGCACCTCAATATTCGGATTTTTATCAAATTTCACAACCTAAAACCCATCCAAATACCTGTATGTTTTAACAATCCTACAAATTGTGCTGGTGCAACCCAACAACTCCGAAAATGAAATACACACAATATTTCTCATTTGTTGACAAATTTTTTCAATACATCCCAACAAAGAATAATACCACAAATACATCAAAATATTACACCAATAAACCTATCATTGCAAAGGTTGTGATCCATCCATGCCAATTTGCATTTGTAAATATTAAACAACAAATATATTAATGTGGTAATATATATTAGTATTAAACATCCAAATGAGTTAAGATCACTTATGCTTTCCTAACTCTGCATCATTATTTCTTGAGGATGAGTTCCAATAATGGCATTTGCACCGCTTTCGTTTTCTCCAATTGGCTATTGATATTTAAACTCTTTATGCTAAAGCCAAATAATTAATATCGAACCCATATACTTAAAAATGTTAACATACCTGCTTGTTAGACACATCCATAAGAGATGGGCCAAACAAATTCCGTCATACTTCCACAGCTGGCGTATCTTCTCTTTCCGTGACTTGGGTGTCTCCTCCTCCTCGCTAAAAATGTTGAGACAGCAAAAAATATTTTAACATGATAATTCATTTATAAAAAGAATTCTAATTGGAGTATATATATATCCAAATACCTCTTTACGCTTCCCCTTTGCTGGTGCTTTTTTTGTCTTTGCTTTAACTTTCCGCATTTCTATCTCCATCCTGGATGCTTTTCTCAGAGATGGAGGTCTGCCTTTTCCTTTAACCACACGTGGACTGTGTACTTCCCCAACACCACCGACTGTAGTGGCATTTGCCGTACTATCAACATTGGAACCAACTTGAGTCATCGATGGGGGTTCTTCATTCACATGATAAAGCTCAATCATTGTGAGTAACTTAGCTCTCGCATCCTCAGTATGCTTACTCGAACCCGCTGCATGGGTAATCATCTGATAACAGATACTTAACAGACTTGAATATCTATTAGAATCTGGCCGTTGTTCCCCTTCATCATAGCTACTTTTAAGTAAAGTGTATCGCCTTTTAATATCCTTTCTCCATCGATCTAAAATGTACATTTCCAGCAAATATTTAATATCGTTACACCTGAATACGACCAAAATGTGCCGACACAATATCCCCTTCATCTCAAATAATCCACAAGAGCACGTTGTAACTGCATCAGTCTCACTAAAGTCCACAAAATATTTAACCAACTTAGTGAACTCTTCTAAACAAACTTCATCGTCAACCATATATATCTTTACGGCACCAACAGGATTATGTAACTTCGAATTCAAGTCAATGATACCGTTGACTTGCTGCTGAACTTCCTTAAACTTAGCAATCGTGTACAACTCTTGGAACCTCTTTTCAATCGGAGATCTAGATATGCAGGGGATAGTAACATTAAATGACTGGAAGTCCGCAAGATTTTCATTCTCAATCTTTTTTTTCAACACGTTATCAAATTGGTCAACAACTCCTTTAAGTTTGTCCTAGAATGTACATAACCATCAAAGAATGCATTCATGCTCTCGCTTCGCTGCGTGGTACTCATTCCAGCCCAAAAACAGTCCTTCAAAAAAGCCGGCACCCAATGTTGACGCTCAACGTATAGGCTATGCAACCACGCATTCTCATGCAAGTTGTAAGTGGTAAGCAACTCATCCCAACATTTCTCAAACTCATCTGGCTGTTGGTTGTAATATACACATTTCATCAATGCATTTTTCATCCCTGTTTTGTACGAACCATATGAACCAAGCTTTTCTGGAACTTTCTTTAGTATATGCCAAAGACAAAATCGATGCCGGGTATTTGGAAAGACAATTGCGATTGCATTTTTCATCGCTCTATCCTGATCAGTGATAATAGCCTTCAGAGCGTTTCCATCCATGCATTGCAACCATGTCTCGAATAACCATGCAAAAGTCTCGGTATCCTCGCTAGAAATCAACCCTGCTCCCAACAAAATTGACTATCCATGATGGTTTACACCAAAAAATAGTGCAAAAGGCATCCCATATCGATTCGTTAGGTATGTGGTGTCAAATGTGACCACATCACCAAAATATTGGTACGCTGCTCTACTACGGGGGTCTGCCCAAAAGACGTTTTTTAACCTCCCGTCATCATCTATATCCATCATATAAAAGAACCCAGAATTTTTGTATTGCATTCGTAAAAAATACTGTCGGAGCGCTCCAGCACCACTTGCGCCAAGTCGTAGATGTCTTGCCTTGTCTATATAATTATGAAAATCCTTTTCCAAAAATGGGAGATTCTCGAATCCACCCGCGCCAACAATGAGAGATCCGTAACTCTTATTCGCTCGGATGCCAGCCTGATCATTTGTATTTAGGATCCTTTTTAGGGCATCACTTACTTCTCTATTACACCGAAAGAAGCGGGATTTCTTTAGACTGAGGCCATGGTTATGGATATTATGTACTGTCGTCAATCGAAGCACTCAATCTTGCCTTAAGGCATTAATCTTTGCCTTATGTGATGACTCGCTTTTACGTGCATTTTCACTGAAGAGTTGTTTTTAATTTAATTAATATATTGGTTTATTTATTTTAAATTATTTTATTTTAATTGGCTTTTAATTTATTTGAGGTTGTGTTTAATTTATTTAGTCGTTTTACGGTTTTTAATGTCGTTTTCGGCGGATCTGTTTTGGTTTTCGGAGTAAGGACTGGACCTCATTTCTTTTCCCTCATCTTTTCTTTTTCTTCTTCTTTCTCTTTTTCTCTTTTCTTTCTTTTTCTTTTTCTTTTTCTTTCTTTTTCCCTCCCCTTTCTCGTGCGTTTTTCCCCCCTCCCTCGTGCGTCTCTCTCTCTCTCTCTCTCTCTCTCTCTCTCTCTCTCTCTCTCTCTCTCTCTCTCTCTCTCTCTCTCTCTCTCTCTCTCTCCTTCACGCCGAACACTCCAACCGCCCATACCCACTGCCGCCGGCCACCGTGCATTGCACCACCACCACCAACCTCTTCCCCTCCCTCCGGTGAACCACCCCACAAATTTCCACCGCCAACGGAGTTGCCGTTTAGCCGGAAAACCACCTTCAAGCCGAGCGGCTTTTGCTCCGATTTGCCCCCGTCGCTCCACCTCCGGCCACCACCTCTTCACCACTTCATCACCGACTTCTTGCCGTCCTAACCCACCCATTTCTGACCTCATTCCATGGTCGGAACAGCTCCCACGAGCTAGTTTCCGATTTGGGTATTTCAGCCCTTCAACCACCATTTTCGCCACCACTCATGACCAAACTCCACTTCCCTTAGCTTCATAAATATCCTTAGACCATTCCCTATCAATCCCGAGCTTTGGTTTGTCCCCATTCAAAAGTGGGTATTTTACAACCCACGACCACAGTGAAATTTCACTGTTACGTTGCTTTTCTTCCGCCGTTTGTAACGCCGCGAACTTTCAAAAAATATCATATAGCGCTGTAAGTATTTTCTAAACTCTCCTTTTAGATTTAAATATATTTGCTCATACAATAAATATTTGCTGTTGGTTGGCTGATTCCGGACTGAGTCTGAGGAGTTCGAGGGTCGGATGGATGGAGGACAGAGTTGCTTGATTTATTGATTTATGATTGGTTGGTTGTTTTATGCATTGAAATTGCATTTACATGGTGCATGCACTTGTGTTTTATTTAATTTGAGAAAATCCTGTTTTATTGGCGTAAGTGGATTTTCGGGTGCGTGTGTCTCACGAGCCCAAGTCGGGATGGGTTATTATCCCGGTGGAGCTCCTCTGGGCACTCGGGAGCATAATATACTGAGTGACATCCCCTGAGTTGTCGCTGGACGACGACGGGAGCGGGGGCTAGGGGATGCTTGGCTATGAACGCGCCGGGTGCGAAACTGGGCATCGCTCTACGCACCGACTCCATGGCCCTTCGCTGGTGAAGGCTAGAGGATGCTTGGCTACGAACGCCTGGGGCGCCAAACTAGGTATCGCTCGTTTAGGTGTCACACGCGTAGTCGTTACCTGCGGTGTGGCACAGGAGTCAGGATGTGCGGATTACCCCTAGGGGAGATCATGGTGCATACAGATTAATTGGTTAATGGTTTGAGTTTGATATGGGACAAATGTGACTTTTTGCGTGATATTTGGAAAGGTTATGTTTTTAGGCCAAATGAGACTTTTGGCGTGTGGAAAAATTATGGTTTTATGGGACATGTGTATTGCATTCTTCCATGCATTTTGTTTGAGTTTTATATATTTTTATCTAGTGGTGTTTAGATTTTACTTACCTGCGATACTATTTTTAGTACCGTAGATTTTGATGCAAAGTTCGAGGAAGAGGAGGAGGCCGAGCCCGAGGATGCGGCTCCACCGGGGTGCTGAAGTTAAAGTTAAAGTTTTGTTGTTGGTTTAAAAATATATTTGTGTTTTGTAATATTTTAATATGTATGTTTGAACAGATTTGTATTTAAACAAGAAAAATTCTGGTACTTAGTTATATGACTTTGCTTTTCGCTGCTTGTTTCTCGTGCACATTCGTTGCTTATACACACTTGCCACACGTCGATAGGGTGGTGACCCGTGATGTTATCACCCGGACATCTCAATTCCCCGTGTCCGTGCGTAGGGATTTGGGGGCGTCACACCTTACATTCCGTCTTTCCTGTCGGACGTGGGTTAGCAATATTTAACGTCCTATTCCGGGCCTTCCCACCATTGGCACACGAAAGAGTGACGTATCTAACAGAGTTATCTTCTTCCCTCTCAGTCCATTTTGTCATCACCCCAAAGCCACATTTTTTACCATATTCCTTATAATAACTTAATAGCTCTTCAAAGGAATTAAACTCCATTCCCGTTTTTGGCTCCTCAATTGAATCATAATCAACCACTTGGACGTTCTGAGATTTCTCACCACTACCAGATCCACATGGAGCTTTAGATTCCCCCCCATCAGTTTTATTATCCGGATTTGAACCAACTATTTTGCTCGTGGCAGAGCTTGTGCTGATAGGAGTTTGATGTTCCATTATATGTTGAAATGAGTAACCAGCATTCTGTAAAAAATTATAAAATGCATTAATTAAAATGCTGCAATTAAGCGACAAATTATTTTTTCATATGTTGAAAAGAAGCCAACTTATTAAGAATAAATCCAGATTAATCAGTTATCAGTACCTATATGTTGATTGGATATTGGTTACCACCCGGATATGGTAGAAAAGTTGGTGACCACGTAGGCACTGGTCCAAAGAAACCAGGCATGTAATTTGGAATGTTTTGACTAGTTGATGGTATGACCTAACAGGGTTATTAGATAAAGTTTTAGGTGTATTTTGGAAAAAATTTATCAACAGTACCAATGTAATTGATTTTTTCTATTATATAACATACATACCTCGGATGGGGGATTTGAGCTAGATAATGTCTGTGGAGTTGGCTGTTCATTCTCGTTTCCCATGCCCGTAAAATATAATAGAACTAGCACCAATTAATTAATTCAACATAAATTTGAAATCTGAAATACTTTTTTATTGCAACTACAAGTAACAACCTCAATTACTATTTTCAGTCAATAATCCGATATTTTCATATTTTTTTATGGAAGTAGCAAAAAATAAATACTGACCATAAAGAGATGTGACAATGTTAAAATGACCATAAACATATGGAACTCCAAAAATTAATTGCCTGAAATCTAAAAGGCCGTGTACTCAAGTTTTAACACACAATATTGAAATTAGAAAAAATAAGCATGATCAGAAATATCACACGTAAAAAAACAAACGTGGTGATATATCATTCTCCTCAACAAAGAGAGGCTGAAATGCATGGGCATAAATATAAGCGGAAATATGAGTAGTGCCTAGCTTTCAATAAATATACACATCAACAAAAAATAGGCATGCTTATATCATGAACAAAACAGAGACTTTATCTTGCTAGGAACAACAAATCTAGCTCCTATATAAATGTTACATCTCCTAAAAATTATTTTGTAGTTATTCCCTAAGTAAATCCAACGTACAAATCTCCAATTGATTTGAGTTCGTCTTTATATGGTGCTTGAGTGTACCACATAGATACGCTAGAGACAATCAAAATCCCCACAACCTAGATGTTTTTTCACAAAGAATCTGTCTTTGAAAGTACTTTGCAAAGAACTAAATATTATCATTAATATAGAAATGAGGATTGATTTTAATTAGTCATCATTTGGTAACTAACAAATGGTCTTAAAGGCCAACCTCTACCGTCCCTTAACTCCATTAATCTTTGCCTGGAGTAATGCCAAACATGACTTCCTGGCATTCCAAAAACAAGATGATGGATGGGCATCCAAAAAGGGATGGCGTTACCGATAAGTGTAAATGCACTTTTTGAGTTTTTAATTTATTTTAAATATTTTTCAAACATCTTTAAACACTTTTAAAAATTAAAAAAGATCAGGGGAGTGCCTCCAAAACAAATTGCTAATATTCATACATCTTTTCCATAGCACAGAAATGAAAGACAACATTTGCATGTACAAAGAAAGTATATTGGCATGAGAAATTGGTCATCAAATGACAACAAAAGCAATAGAAAATACCAAAAACAAAAAAAAAGGGAAAACGAACAAACAAATGAGAAACCCAGATCAAACCCGGAACAAAGAAAAAATACTGCAAAAATCATTCTCTTATCTTCATTGGCAGATGAAAGAACAACATAAAAATTCAATTAAAAACACGCTGCTCTACCCACAAATGCAGATGAAGAACAAGCTAAAAACCGAGCTAAAAACCCAGCTAAAAACTCAGTTCAAACCAACGTAGTGAACCCACAAATGCAGATGAAGAACAAGCTAAAAACCCATTTAAAAAGACGCTGCTCTACCCACAAATGCAGATGAAGAACAAGCTAAAAACCGAGCTAAAAACCCAACTAAAAACTCAGTTACAAACCAACATACTGAACCCACAAATGCAGATGAAAGAACAACATAAAAACCCAGTTAAAAAAATTTTCTTACCCACAAATGCAGATGAAGAACAAGATAAAAACTCAGTTCAAGCTGGTCGACGAGATTGCATCTTCCAGTTTTGAGCTCCTGCGCGAGTTTCCCTCCTCAGTTCTGCTCGAGTTTTGAGCTTCTGTACTGAAATCAATTTTCCCCCCTCCCGTTTACCTTTCTACGTTACTGTCCCATTTCTTTTTTTTTTTTTTAAATAATTATTATTTTTTATTAATATTTTAATTGCCACGTTAGCCCCGGGGCTGCGGCGGGGTTATTTCCCGAGGGTACATAGCAGAACTGAATATAGGTAAACATCATAGTTGTCATGCAAAACATAATAGATATAGCACACATACAATTCTGATCGTGCTACTTAACTCATAGCGCTAATCTAGTATTTATGGGCGCAATAGATTTGCTATAAAATACACAGAACTTACGTAAATTTCTACTTTACTTGAGGTTCAGCATGGTTTGCTAAATTTTCCTCCACCTTGGTTCAACATGGTTTTGTTCAATCTAATAATGACTATTCTTTGTTTACTTGAGTTCAAGGTTTTTTCATTACTCTCCTTCTCTATGTTGACAATATTGTCATTATTAGTAATAATGCCCATACCGTTTCTATTTTGAAAGAGTTTCTCAATAGCCAATTTAAACTCAAGGATTTGGGCCCTCTGAAATTGTTTTTAGGCTTTGAAGTTGCTTGATCAGGTGAGGGAATTTTTGTTTGCCAACGGAAATATGCCATTGACATTCTTAAATATATAGGTTTTCTTAGAGCTAAACCTGTAACTTTCCTATGCAACATTGCTTGAAACTTTATCATTTTGAGGCTGAATTATTATCTGATTCTGGTGTTTATCGAAGTTTGATTGGTCATCTATTATACTTGTGTTTGACTTGACCAGATCTCACGTTTTCAATTCATACCTTAAGTCAGTTTATGGCACATCCTCATGTTCCTCACCTTCATGTTGCACATCGTATTCTATGATGCATTAAATCCACACTTGGTCAAGTCTTATTTTTTCCATAAGATTTTCCACTTCACCTCAAAGCCTTTGTTGATTCGAACTGGGTAGCTTGTTCTAATACAAGAAAATCCATAACTAGGTTATTGTGTATTTCTTGGTACGTCTTTGTTGTTAAGGAAATCTAAGAAGTAGTCCACTGTCTCAAGATCTTTCGTAGAGGATGAGTATCATGCTATGGCCTCCATAGTTTGTGAACTTACTTGGCTTCGTTCTTTACTTGCTAATTTTTCAATTTCCCACCCTCAAGCTTCTTTAAGTTTCTATGATAATCTGGCTGCAGTTCATGTTGTAGCAAATCCTATTTTCCATGAGTGCACAAAACATGTAGAAATTGACTGCCATCTTATTCGTGAAAAGCTTCAAGCTGGATTAATTCACATGTTTCTTTTGCTTCTTTGTTAGCTGACATTCTCACCAGGCCACTAGGGTTTTATTCTTTTTCTACTTCGTTACGCTAGATGGGATATTAAACATTTATTTTCCATCTTGAAGGGGAGTATTATATTTATGTCAATCATGTGCTTATTATTAAGCACTTAGTTATTTAGTCCTTTGTATGCACGTGTACTTTTATATTGTTTTCTATAGCTTCTATTGTAATATATATAAACAAAACAGTGAAATGCGACTTTACCTTTGGAAGAGCTCAGAAACATTTTCATATTTCTCCTTGAAACTTGAGTCTCTGTATTTCACACTATAAATTGTGAATAGGTGGTAAGCCTATCACTACTCTTGCACTAATAAATTCATAGCTGAGGTATACTGACGGGAGAGGGAGAAGTAGAGAGGGAGGGAGAGAGAGTTGCCAAAAGAGAGTTGGCTAGGGTACTAACTCAAGAGAGCTTGAGTGGTACGTATGGCGGTGCTCAGGCAATGGAGGCTTATGGTGCAACATCAATCAAACAAGGGCAACGGTTCACGACGCAGGCGGCCTTTCTAGTGAGGCAACCTAGAGAAGTGATGGTGTGTTCACTAGTGCTGGATTGGTGTGGAATGGTGCTCTAGTTGCTCTCGGTTTGGGCAACATTTCTATATTTTTAGGAGGCTAGAGTAGGGGCTTACTGTGTGGGGTTGATGCATGGAGTAGATGTGGTGTATGTCTGTGGTGCTTGCTACCCTATTTTGGGTTGCTTAAAACAAAGGCTTGTTCGGTTCTTTATGTAGGTGGTTGCTAGTCTTGCATGGGGTTGGGCAGTGGGGCCATCTTATGGTGGTGCAGCAGCTGTGTGGTTTTCAAAACTAGGAAGGGGGCTTCTATGCATGGGGCTCTACTGTTGTGCTTTTGTTTTGACCATTGGGTTGTGGAGAAGAAACCAAGAGGATTGACTGGGTAGTCTTGCTATGGTTGAGCTTACTAGGTTGTAGAGGTGTGGAAGAGCTTTGACAGTTTGTTGATCGGGGTTTTATCACTCGCAATAGGGGCTTTTGATGTTGATTGCTGGTGATGGATGTGCGGCTGTGTGTTAAAGACTCAATCATTGATCCAAAAGTCCTAGTACTGTTGGATACTAATTTGGTTAAATCTTTAACCCTTAGCATCATAACATTTTACTACGCTTCTGAATTCGATGTCCACGAGAACCCACTCTATCAATACTGACTCGGTGGTAACCCTTTCTCTTTTGGTGGCTTTACTTATCTATCAGTATTCAATGACTTAACACTATGCTCATACATAGTACCAATGCATTTTAATCAGCTTATAGGTCGCATCCTCCATTACTTGATCATGTGATGTGGTCCCTTCTTTTATACCAACTATTAAAAACCGAACCATTCATTCAAAAGGTCTAAGACTGCTAGATATTAATTTGGTTAAACATTTAACCCTTAACATCTTAACATTGTGGCCGGTTTGCTTTGGGGTATGCTCTTTAGTGGAATGTGATTGATGGTAACCCTAGCTTGGGGGCAAGGCGATTGGGTGTGAAGCATGATCTAACGTGTTTATATATATATATATATATATATTTTAATATAGACACACGCTGCTGGAAGCCCCAGTGAATGAGGAGGAAGAAACGTGCATGTATGGTAGCATGGATTATATATGCAGGTCCAATGGATTTTGAGCAAGCGTGTATGGGGCTTGGGGGTAATCAAGTAGGGTCCATTTCAAATATTTGAGCCCTTGGGCAATTGTATTGAGTTGATAAATGGGTTGGGCCAATTTTAGCAATCCAAATAATTTCTTCAGCTTGTCCATATTTTCATGGGTTGAGTATTTAATAAATCCTAACTGGCCTAAATTTGGGTGTGAACAAAGTCCAACTCGTCTGATAAATACTTTTAGGCTTATTAAATAATTCTTGGGCTTAATGTCAATTATATGGGGCCCACTTGATCTATAAATATTAAATGGTTTGAACTTAATTATTGAGCCTACTGAACATTCCATAATTTACTTAAATAAAATTTGAACCCTTGGTCTGTTCAAAATAATCTAATAAATCTCAATTCGGTTTCGATTGAGTTGAATTATTGCATATTTTATATCTATAATTAATATATTTTAATTACTGCATTAATATTATTATTTATTTTAGATAAAAAAATAGTTAATAAGTATAAATCTAAGTTTATGATTTTAATTAATTAATATCATGATTTGTGCCTAATTTTATAACTTATGATTTAATTAAGTAATATTTCTTCACATGTACATTATATTTTTAATATTTATTTTTCCTTTTTATTTGTTTTTACTTTGTAAGTGTAATTTTTTTTTTATTACTGCTTTGTGTTATTTGTTTCACTTATTTTTACTACTTTTAAATAATGGTCTCTTATTTTATTTTTGATATTTTCAAATTTCAAGTAAAATTCACATATTTAATTTCGGTTGTAATAAATGAAATTAAGTCTATTTTTCTTAAAAAAGCAAGATTCACGTGAGACTATTAAATATGCTATGCACTTTGGCAAGAAGAAGCAATAATTATGAGTTATGGAAGACATTGATATTTTTATTGATAAAAGATGTAATGGTGGGAAACATGTGGGACCGCTATATTATTTGTTTTGAACAATATAATACAAAATATTCTTTTCAAAAGAGGAAAAGCAATTGACACCTGCATGCGCATGGTTTGACTATTATGCAACACATAAACTAAATATTTGTTGAAGCATTTCCTTTTAACTCTTGGACTTACAAAAATAAGAGTTTTATTATATATACGTATAGTCGTATATTAATCTGTATATTAATATTAATTTATTTATATTTAAAATTTAAATTAATATTATTTTTAATAAAATTTATTTTTTAATTAATTATATTACATAAATATATAGATTAATACATAATTATACTTGTAATTATATTTTTTCAAAAAACAAAGAAGACTGAAGGATGGGGGTAGATATCTAATCATCACGTACCTTCAATATGTGTTACCACACCTACCAGAGGCCTTATCTCTAAGGAAAAAGTTACAATAATCGAGAATATGACTTTCTTCCGAAAACTTGTCTTTTTAAGATCAATTATGAGCTCCCACCCACCTTTTTTAAAAAATGATATAAACACAATATATTTTATAATAATGTATTTAATATATATTATAAAATAAGAATATGTTTTATTAAGTGATGTTAATTTTTTAAATATGACGTGTATTTATCATTTTCTCTATTTTTTTAACCTTTTTTTAACTTTTGGTTCTCTTCAAAATACTGGTACGTCGAGACTCTCATCGTCGCGACATGTGCCTACGTTAACATCACCAATTTCTGTGCAAATGGCAGTAAAAGTAAGACCATGCCAGCGCTAACCTTTGCATATAAGGGTCCTGCAGTTGGGATTTGCTAAGTACAGTCGTCACACGCAGTTGACGTGCAGTCGGCTGTATAGAATGAATAAAAAAAAATTATAAAAAATTTTTTTTATATTCAAGGGGACTTACATGAATTATAAAAGGTTATAAAAAGAATTTTTTTTTTCATGTAGGTTCCATATTAATTTTTTTTACAGCCGACTGCATGCCAACTACATCTCCCGACTGTAAAAAGTATTTCTCCCTGCAGTTATGCGAGAATGGGTGATCGAAGTATTTTTAAATATTAAAAAAAAAACAAATATACTGAATTATTTTAAAAATAAAATATACTGTTTGGTCACATGCTAATAATTCTCTTTTTCAAGTCATGCGGAATTGAGAATTGTTAACGAGAGTTGTGATGATGCTTTTTGCTGTATTTTGTGTTTTTTTAAATATAAATAATTATAAAATACAGTAAAAGTATTATCGATTAAAATTTTTATTAATAACAGTAATATTATATATAATTATAAAATATATAAATGCCTCATAATATTTAAAAAAAATAAAGTTTAACATTAAAAAATTAATTTTTATATAAATTTACTTTTTATAAAATGATTACACAGCATTATTCTATTTTCCGACCTATATTAACAATTCTCGGGCAACATAGTAGTATTATGTTTTTAATATTTAAAAAATAAAGAAAATGCTAATTATATGCTCGGTGTGGTAACCTAAGCATGTGACGAACAGTACATTTGCATTTTTTTTTTCTAATATTTGAAAAACAAAATAGACAAATGCACTGTTCGGTCATAACCGCTGGCCTTCGGCATTGTAGCAGAGACCCTTGCTTCTATAAATACAAGAGTTGTCCCAGCAATAAAATTGCAAAATTATTGTAAGAGGAAAATGAAGGAGATCCGTGAGGTTGCTAAAGCTTATTACGAAAACTCGACAGAGCAGCAAAAGAAGGAAGCCCAGGATGCTTTCCAAAAGATGAAATCGGAAAACAATAATACAATAAGCCTAACTGATTTCTTGGACATCTTCCTGCCAGATAGTTTTCCCAAAAGTGTTGCTTGTTCTTTGTTCGAGGATCAGCTAGACGTAAATCGTGATGGCATCTTGGATTTCAACGAGTTTATCACCTTGTTCTATCTGCATCAAAGCAAGAGGCTACTGTATTGTCATGGCTGCGAAAAGTTTCTTACTGGACTGTATTTCACTTGCGTCAAATGCTTTGATTCCACCAGTAATAGCTATGACATCTGCTCCCTCTGTTACCAGAACAAAAACCTTCAACACCACACAGATGCAGTCTTCTTGGACAACTACGCTTTACTCCGCCGGAAAAAACCCTCGTCGGAAACGGCAGTAGACCCAATTCAGGTATAACATCTTTGTTGACTTTGTAGTTAGTGTGGTGAATGTAAGGGTTTGCAAAATCACCACCAGTTATCATGGTGAGTATATTCATTTATATATTGGTAATTACAATGTACATAAATGGAAAGAATAAACTGTACAAGTAAACTACTAGAATTAAGGATAATGTGTCAAGCCAAATATTAAGGAGATGATTATGGTAACGTATCCTTGACACCCCCCCGCAAGCTGAGCGTCGGATTGGAACAGACATGAAGCTTGGTACGAAAAAATTCAAAGAGAGGTCTAGAAACACTCTTGGTGAAGAGGTCAGCCACCTGAAGATGAGAGGGCACATATTGAGTGCGAAGTTTGCCAGCAATAACAAGTTCCCGAAGAAAGTGATAATCTAACTCAACATGCTTGGCTCGTTTGTGAGAAACGGGGTTGGAGCTCAAGAAGATGGCACTCTTGTTGTCACATAAGAGAAGAGGCGGGTGAGTAATGGGAACCTTGAGATCATGAAGGAGATGAGTGAGCCAAAAAAGTTCAGCCGCAGTAGTGGCAAGAGCACGATATTCAGATTCACAACTGGAACGAGAAACCGTGGGTTGCTTCTTAGCACTCCAAGAAACTAAATTATCGCCAAGATAAATAGAGTAACCAGAAGTGGAACGACGAGTATCAGGACAACCGGCCCAGTCAGCGTTTGAGTAAGCAACAAGAGCACCAGAAGCAGGAGAAGGGCGAAAAGTAAGCCCAAAGTGAAGGGTGCCCTTAACATAACGTAAGATGCACTTGACTGCAAGAAAGTGATCAGTAGTAGGAGCATGCAGAAACTGACTAACAGAGTTAACAGCATGAGCAATGTCAGGGCGAGTGATGGTTAAGTACTGGAGGGCACCGACTAGAGATCTGTAGAGAGTAGGGTCGGAGAAAGCAGTGCCATCGCTAGCCAGATGCTGAGAGACAACCATAGGAGTGTGAACAGGCTTGCTGTCAAGTAACTGGGCGCGAGTCAGAATATCCCAGGCATATTTCAGCTGACTGATAAAGAGACCATCACTAGTGGAAGTGGCTTCCAAACCAAGAAAATAGTTAAGAGAGCCCAAGTCTTTTGTGGCAAACTCTGAATTGAGCTTGCAAGCAAAGCTGTCAAGAAGAGAAGAGTTGTTGCTAGTAATAATGATATCATCAACATATAAGAGCAGATAAATAGTAGTAGAGGACTGATGAAAGACAAAAAGAGAGGTGTCGGCACGGCTGCAAGAAAACCCAAGGGTGAGAAGAAAGGAACTGAAGCGCTGAAACCAGGCACGAGGGGCTTGTTTAAGGCCATAAAGAGCTTTCTTCAACTGACAAACATGAGTCGGATACCGGGGATCAATGTATCCAGGGGGCTGTTCCATATAGACATTTTCAGTAAGAGTGCCGTTGAGGAAGGCATTTTTGACATCAAGTTGGCGGAGAGGCCATCTGTTGGTGACAGCAAGAGAGAGCACAACACGAACAGTAGTAGCCTTAATAACAGGACTGAAAGTGTCAGTGTAATCAAGACCAGGTACCTGAGTATAGCCTTTGGCCACAAGACGAGCCTTGAGGCGTTCAATGGATCCATCAGGCAGATATTTGGTCCGAAACACCCATTTGGAGCCGACAATATTGGTGTTGGCGGGGCGAGGGACTAAAATCCAGGTCCGATTATGTTGCAGAGCTTGAACTTCTTCATCCATAGCAGCGAGCCAGGCAGGATTCTTAGTAGCAGACTTGAATCCTTTGGGCTCAGTGGAGGCAAGGAGAGCAGAGAGAAGTCCAGAGGAGCCTAAAACACTGAGATTCGCCGGATGACGGGTCTTGAAAATGCCCGCTTTAGCACGAGTGACCATCGGATGAGAACCCAACGGAGGAGCTGGAGGAGGAGCAGCATCAGAAATAGGAGGGGATTGAGACTCCGGAGGTGGAGAAGAGGGACCTGCAAGAGAGTCAGTAACCTGCAAAGACTCGTCCACGGGATCAGTACAAATAACACACGGGTTAGATCCGGATGGAGTAATAGGCGGGAATGGATGCAAAGGAGACAATGGAGGTGGATCAGTAGAAGGCATGCTTGGTTCAAGGAAATTCGAAAAAGGGAGAGAGGAAGAGGGCTGGCCTGGAGAGGTATCTTTGGAAGGAAAGTGGTTTTCATCAAATTGAGCATGACGAGTGATATAAAGCCTGGAGGTAGTGGGATCAAGACATCGAAAACCTTTATGAGAAGGGCTATAGCCCAGAAATATGCAAGGTAGGCTGCGAGGGGAAAATTTATGAGACATATAATCACGCAGACAAGGATAAACACGACAACCAAAAGGATGAAAATTCTCATAATTAGGCAAGGAACCATAGAGAAGCTCAAAGGGAGACATACCTCCAAGAAGCGGTGTGGGCAAGCGGTTGATGATGTAGGCGGCAGTGCTGAAAGCGTCAACCCAAAAACGAGGAGAAAGATGGGAATGGAAAAGGAGGGCCAGGCCTGTTTCAGTCACATGTCGGTGTTTTCTTTCGGCACGACCATTTTGAGCAGGTGTATAGGGGCAAGAAAGTTGATGATGGATACCCGAGGTGCGAAGGTGTGCTTTGAAGCGATTGCTTGTAAACTCAGCACCACCATCACTTTGAAAAATCTTGATGCGAGTGGAATGTTGGTTTTCCACAAATTTTTGAAAGTGAATGAAAACGTCATAAAATTCAGATTTTAATTTCAAAGGATATAGCCAAGTAAACCGGGAATAATCATCAATAAAGATCACATAATAAATAAATCCCAAATTTGACTTAACGGGGGAGGGACCCCAAATATCGCAATGAATAAGATCTAATACATGAGATGAGCGACGTTCATTACGAGAATAAGGCAAACGATGACTCTTAGCAAGTTGACATGTGTCACATAATGAAGGAGAAGGCAATAAAGAGGTAAGATAGAGATGGCCATTTTTATTTAAAAAAGAAATAATAGAATGGCTCACATGCCCAAGACGAGCATGCCATAAATCATATGAGGCATGAAGAGCCTTATTTTTAAGAACAGAAATAAAAGCAGAGTGGCCGCGTTCTAGCACATATAAGCCGCCATCTCGTTTACCGGTTGCCACCACCCTTCCCGTTTGACGATTCTGGATAGAGAAAAGATTATTAGTAAATGTAACAGAGAAAGGAAAATTAGATGTTAACTTACTAATGGAGAGAAGATTTTTTGTGAGACGGGGAACAACTAAAACATCCAATAAATCAAGGGTTGGGGTAGGAGAGATTGTACCAGTGTGAGTAATTTGTAGGGAAGCACCATTCCCGACAATTACACTATCCTTACCCGTGTAATTATTGGCATGATCCAAAGTGGAGAGATCCGGTGTCATGTGGGCCGAAGCCCCGGTGTGCAGGTACCAATCATTGGGCTCGGGCCCAGTAACAGAGCAGGAGGCGTTGAAAGCCTCTGCTAGGTGAGCTGTGTTGCCGACAGCTTCTCCTCCCCGTGCATACCTCTGGTTGCACCGGTCAGCAAAGTGTCCTTCTTGCCGACAGATTTGGCAGCGTGGTGGTCGGCGTCCCTGCCCATTGCTCGAGCGACCATTGCCACGGTGAGAAGAGGAATTTCGGCCCTGTTGTGGCCGACTGAAATTTCTGGAATGGGAGCGTTGATGGCCACGATTTGAGGCTGTGAAAGCAGCAGGGGATGGTCCAGAAAAATCAAGAGATTTCTGGAAAAGCTCAAAGCTTTCGGCCTTGGAGACTAAGTCGATGAAAGTGGGCAGAGGGGTTTGCGCCATGTGAGCTGTGGAGAAAGAAGTGAACTCCGATCCTAGTCCTCGGAGGAACCAGTGGGCTTTGTCAGTGTCGTCGACCGGTCGTCCAATGGCATGGAGTTGATCACAAAGGGCCTTGAATGCCCGAGCATACTCGGTGACCGAACGTGTCCCACGTTTCATCAATTGCAAATCGTCTTTGAGACGAATTTCTCTAGCCTTGGATCTGTGACTGAATGTGTTTTCAAGAGTTAACCAGACCTCACGTGAGGTGGAGAGGCCGACTACTTCAGCCATGGCTTCCTCCGTGAGAGAGGAGAGCAAGAGGCTTAAGAGACGCTGGTCTGTGTTCTTCCACGCCAAGTGCTTGATGCTTGGTGTCTGAGAGCCAACAGGGTCAAAACGTGGAGGAGGAACAAGCGTGCCATCCACATGGCTGAGAAGTTCTTGGCTGTCAAGGAGAGGAATAAGCTGACTTTTCCAGAGGAGATAGTTTGAGGAGGATAGTTTGATAGTCACCATGTGAATCATGGTGTTGAAAGGGAGAAGGTTGGGTGAGGAGTTTTCGGCAGCCATTGAAGCAAGGTGGATCGGTGGAGGTTAATCCGAGAGGGCTGCTGATACCATGTAAGGGTTTGCAAAATCACCACCAGTTATCATGGTGAGTATATTCATTTATATATTGGTAATTACAATGTACATAAATGGAAAGAATAAACTGTACAAGTAAACTACTAGAATTAAGGATAATGTGTCAAGCCAAATATTAAGGAGATGATTATGGTAACGTATCCTTGACAGTGAAGAATCGATTTCAAAGTTTATGTTTGAGATTGCGGTAAAAAATATAGTATATAATTTTATGGCTTATATCTTATAGTTTAACTAATAAGTTTTACTATTAAAAAGTTACTTGCTATTTAGTAATCATAAATTTAAAGCACTTTTACAGATAATGACCCTATTCTAATTGAAAGTTTGAAAGTTATATGGGTATATTTGCCCACTAACTTTTAAAACTTGAATTACGTTTCACATTATCTAAAAAAATATGTTTGAGAAAAATAATCAATATTCCTCAAACTTACTTTTTAACTTATTTGAAATTAAAAAGTGATTTAAATATCTAAAATCGAAATAACATAATTTTTTATTAAAAATATTTTAAGGCTATTAAAACACTTTTTAAGACTTCTATTGCAATCCCAAACAGGCTCTTAATATTATTTTTGTTTTTAAAATTTGAAAAAGTTAATTATTTTTTATGTTTTATTTGGATGTTTGAGAAAATTATAATGATTAAGTAATAATCAGATGAAAATTTTAAAAAATCAAAATTGAAAAGTGAGTAAATATATATTTGAGTGATGTCTGAAAAAGAAATAAGATGGGATGATGTGTGAACAATATCCAAACGAGGCCGAAGTCATACTTATATTTGATGGATTAATGTATAAATTTCAAGCTTGTGTGTGTATGTATATAAAATATAAATTGTATATTCCTTGTTTAACACACATACATACCATACGAACTTATACATATCGCTATATGCTTAAAAATTATGTTTAATTGGGTCCAAAACATCGATCAAAGTCTATTTTTTGTCTAAGTCACAACTAAGTCAAATAATTAAGGAAATAGCTAGGTAATAATAATAAATATGAATGAAATAATATTGAATTGAAAAGTGAGTAAATATATATTTGAGTGATGTCTAAAAAAGAAATAAGATGGGATGATGTGTGAACAATATCCAAACGAGGCCGAAGTCATTCTTATATTTGATGGATTAATGTATAAATTTCAAGCTTGTGTGTGTATGTATATAAAATATAAATTGTATATTCCTTGTTTAACACACATACATACCATACGAACGTATACATATCGCTATATGCTTAAAAATTATGTTTAATTGGGTCCAAAACATCGATCAAAGTCTATTTTTTGTCTAAGTCACAACTAAGTCAAATAATTAAGGAAATAGCTAGGTAATAATAATAAATATGAATGAAATAATATTGAATTATTCCTCTTTTGGTAATTGGAATTGTAGTCTTTATTCTGTTTTCTTTTTCTTTTTCACTCCTTGATGGATGGAAATCGTTAAAGGTTTATTGTAGAGAACAAAACATGTTTGATTTATCCACTACTTTTTGAATTCAATAATCTTCCTTGAGAACTTTTAATTCTTTATATTAATAATTCGTTTCAAAGATATAAGTTTTGACTGATTTTTTTATGTTCTACATCAAAAGAAAAATTGTTGAATTTTTAAGCAAACATTCGCATGTGATTTAAAAATCTAGAATTACATTAAATTGGAGTGGGTAGTTAAGTTAAAAAATACATATATTATGAGATAATTTTGTTTTGTTTTGTTTCTTATACTCTGTTAACACCATATATTTACATATAAGTTGATTTTTAATATATTATTTTAATATTAATATTTTGTATATATATGTTTATACTTAATTTGGCTCATCCTTCGATGCAAATATTCTGGTCCCATGCGGCTGGCCTGTATATAACATTTTTTTTTTTTTTAAATTCTTTGCTAATGGAAACAATTTTATGATCAATGCAGGAAAGCGATGAAATCAATGAAGATGTACATGAATATGAGCAAGTAATTCTCTCATCAACTAATAATTATCTTTTACTTCTTCTAAAATATGTGTGGCAATCGTGTTCCTCGATGATATAATGATGTTCTTTTACTTTATAATATATGCTAGTACATTTGACTAAATATATTATATCGATGGATCTCTCACGAGATTAATTATAAAAAAAAGGTGTCCCTTGCAATATGAAGTTTGTCTAGATTTGTACCTACTGCTAGCATTAGTCATCCTTAATGGGGGACTGAACGAGGATATGTTCCCTTGATCAATGGAACAAGATCTTTAGTTTTATTTTTGCACTCGTAATTATGTTCATTACAATGCCTAGTCTGTCTCCCTTGCAATTATTGCGGAGCAATTTATAAAATAATAATAATAGTGGAGAAGGATGTTTTGGATCCCACTTGAAAGACTAGTAAAAAGAGAGACTAGAATTGAGACTCGGGAACAATACAAAGACTTGGGAAACCATAAATTGCAGAAGATGGATAATCATGGCTTGGGATGTTCGAGGCTCCCAATTCCTCCAATATAACCTTACAACATCTCATGCATGCCTATTTTGTAGGATGAGTGTGAGAATACTCCAAGATTCTTTCCTAATCCTAATATAATATTCAATCATATCCCTTTCGATCTGATCTTTCCATCATATTCATGTTTCTTTCGCATACACTCTCGACTTGGTTCGAATTACCCTAATGGACAACACACATAAACTTGACATGACTCATTAATTTGTGCTTAATTTTTCAAAACATGAAGTGGGGCATAAAAACTTGCATATATCTACAATTGCGTAAATTTTTTAGCTTATATATGCACGTATGTATCAACCATGCATGCGTTCTTAACTTCTTGCTGACCAACACAATTATTTTTTGATGTAGGAAAATGAAGAAGTTGCAAATGCATCTAACCAGGTAAAACTCCGATGATGAAGTAGTATAATAATTAACATGTATAGTAATTGTCTTTAATTTACTTCTTTCTTTTTTCACGTCTCAGGTACTACATGATCATCATGTTTTCCTTACACTTAGGCCTATTTGAACATGATTATCCTTAATTATTAGAAGCCATAAGAAATATATATATATATATACATATATATATATATACATATAGATATATATATATATATATATATATATAAAAGGAAATTGCTTATAAAATTAACATAGTAAAAAGATGCAATGAAGAATCGAAGAAGCCGAGTTTTAGGCAATTTTATCAATTCTTCATTTCAAAACATACAATAAAATAACAATTTTCAGTTTGATGATCTTTTGACTTTTCTTTTTCCTTTTTATTTATTATAGTACTAATATCTATTTAATGAAAACATGATGACTAAGTAGCACTGTTTTTATTTATTATTTCACAAGTTATTGTCAAGTGATCAGATGATCAAAACACCTTAATTATATTTTTACATTAAATAGATACTATTCAATTTAATTACTTGCAATGGACATTATCTATTTTTCTTGAAATGGAGAGATCAATCATCGCGCGTTCATCCCTGCCGATATATGTGCGGATCGAAGCAATACTTTGGTTGCACACGTACACATGATCTACACAATATTTCATACCAGCCAATTTGAATCTTATTACCATTGTTAAAAGGATGATAACAATTATCAATTATATCATGTACGTGACTTGTTACTTATAAAAGCAACTTCTTGATTCAGGAGAAAACTGAAAATCGAAATATTGCTGCAAACATGCTGCCTCGTAACCGGGTAATTCTTGCATTCACTTCTTCCTTGTGGTATGAAAGTCAAATCTTATATATATATATATATATATTAGAATTCATTGTTAGATATGGTATTTTCAAAAAGTTGGTTAAACTCTATTTTCTTTGATATAATATTTGGGGTTTTTTTGGGTTGAGAGAATATTTCTCATTACAAATTATTAATTAAATTCACATGGGAAATCTAATTAAATAGAAGATGCATGGTTTGTGTCGGAAATTGATAGACTTTAATTCAATTAATCTACAGTTAGTACCAAAAAGAATAAGAAAATGTTCTTACTATATATTGGGGTAATTAATTAGTCGAGTCGATGGTATATATATATATATATTTAAAGTGTGATGATGACTATTTAGATCACCATTTACTCATGTTTCTTTGTGGACATTTTCTTTTCGGGCATGTAAGATAAATTCAATTAAAGAAAACAACGAACAAAAAAAATTAGGAGAGAATGATCAGTAACCAATTAAAGATCTCCATTTACTGTTGCTTTGTGTATATATTCTATAGAACATGACACTCATTACGTACATTTGTAATCGTTCTAATTTCAGAAACGCGACCGAATCTTCAAGGGACTTGCAAAACTAGGAGTAAATGTCACATCAAAAGTATCAGGCCGCATCTCATCAACTGCTGACAGTTCTGATTGCAGTCTCATGTGATGGTAGATATGGCAATTGTTTTAAAATTAGAAGTTAATAAGTCAAATGTTATTCTGCGTTCATGAGTACTGATCGTTTGTAGCATTAATGTGTGCATGCATGTGTGTATTAATTGACTATGTACCATACCGTATCATAGTATGCATTAGTCTAGTTAGATACTGTATCATATTATGCCAGCTTCATTGTCTATAAATAAACAACATCTTGCCAGTATGCAATAAATAAACATGAACATCTTGAATTTTATAAACAACTTTGTTGGAGTAGTTCAAGAACAGCTTAATTATAGCTTATAATTTCCTTAATTATGGTTCTAAATAGGAGCTACATTATTCTAATCGACGTTTTGGTTTTCCATGCCCTAAATTGCCATATGGGTTACGGCATAAAACATAAAAGATTGGACCAAAATACTAATTATCCAAATATAAAATTCAAATAAATAAACTCTTTTCCTAGGTTGCTCATGTTGTCTACAAATTAAGAAATACATGTCTAGTACTACTTTCCATGGACATACTTCGGCCGTTTAAGGACTCTTAAAAAGTTGGTTAGCCATTACTACAACAAATCTCATCTTTTGGGATGAAAAAAATTTTGGTCCCAAAAGGTCATGACTTTTAGAGACAAAATCATTCGTTCGTCTTAGAAAGTCCTTGCAATCTGATTATTGATCTAACAAGACACTTGACATTCGAACGAAAGGATTTGAGATGAAAATATATCGTCCACAAACAGAGTTATTGTTTGAATTGATGGTTCATCATTCGAACGAACATAAATTTCTATTCGAACGTAAAATTGTAGTTCAAATGGACATTTGGCAAGGAAATTGTATATAGTTTGGCACGCAGTATTGGATGTTGGAACCGAAAATTTTTTATTCGAATGTAGACAATGTTGTTTGAATGAAAACATGTTGTTCAAACTCTCAGTGCCTATTAGAACTTACAACATTTTAGTTTCATTAAATATAAAAACAGATAGTGTAAACATATTTAAATGATGGCATTTTGTAAAACCAGTAAGTAGATACAAAAAACTATATTAAAGTAACTAAATAACATGCTACAAAACAAAACTTAAAGTAAAAAAACCATTAATTTAGTCCATGCCCGAAGTCCTAACAATCAACTTATCTCATTCAAATGAGCACCCACCTTGTTTATGAGAAGTGTGATATCTTATATTTTCGTGTGTTTTAGTTAAATAATTATTTTATTTATTATTAATATTAGTTCTCTTGTTTTAAAATTAATATGATTTGTTTTCTGTATTGTTTCATGATTTCTAAGTGTGAAATTTATTTCAATGTGTTTTTCTTGTTATTAATTATTATTTATTATTTAAAATGTTCTTTATTTTAAATTATTTTATTGTTGGATTTTACTATTTTATTTTATTTAGCTACTGTGTTTTCACTACAACAAAATTGAGATTTAGTGATGCTTTAGAATTGGTGACAGTCCCCAATTCTAAAGCGTCACTAAACTGATTGGGGACTGTCACCAATTCTAAAGCGTCACTAAATCTAGATGAGAATTCGTATGACGTTCGAACGTAAGCAAATTTACGTTCGAACGTTACATGAACGTTCGAATGTTAAAGATTTTTACGTGCAAACGTAATATTTTTTGGCGCCAACGTTTGAATGTTAATTCGTGACGTTCGAATATTAGTGGGTGTAGTTCTAACGTTAGATAGAGTATTTGGTAAATATGACTATAATTTAAATTTTATGTAATTTTTAAATAAAATAATGCATCATTTGTGAACAATTATTACAAATTTAAAGAGATTAAAATTTGAAGCGCAATGATTTAATATTAAAATTGGATAAGCTAACTGCAGTATATTATATACTATATATATATAATATTTAATACACTATATTATATACTAGTTAAGTATATAATATATATTATATATATAGTCTAGTGCTATATACTATACTCATTATAGTCTAGTATATATTATATAATATATATAGTATATATATACTCATTATATATTATATATATAGTCATTACATATAATCTATAATATATAATATATTATATAGTTAATATATATAGTATATATTATAGTATATAGTTAATATTATATATAGTTAATATACTATATATATATTATTATATATTATTTATAATAATAGAGTATATTTCTTTCACATACGTTCGAACGTTAGTGGGTGTAGTTCTAACGTTAGATAGAGTATTTGGTAAATATGACTATAATTTAAATTTTATGTAATTTTTAAATAAAATAATGCATCATTTGTGAACAATTATTACAAATTTAAAGAGATTGAAATTTGAAGCGTAATGATTTAATATTAAAATTGGATAAGCTAACTGCAGTATATTATATACTATATATATATAATATATAATACACTATATTATATACTAGTTAAGTATATAATATATATTATATATATAGTCTAGTGCTATATACGTTACTTTCTAAACGTTCGAACGTATATGCATATACGTTCGAACGTGAAAAAATGCGAAAAATTTCTCATTCATTTTTAAATAACGTTCGAACGTTAAAATTTAACGTTCGAACGTTACTTTCTAAACGTTCGAACGTATATGCATATACGTTCGAACGTGAAAAAATGCAGGAATCTTCCCACACATTTTTAACTAACGTTCGAACGTTAAAATTTAACTTTCGAACGTTACTTTTTAAACGTTCGAACGTATATGCATATACGTTCGAACGTGAAAAAATGCTTCAAATTTTCCACTCATTTTTAAATAACGTTCGAACGTCAAAATTTAACATTCGAACGTGAAAAAATGCGGGAATTTTTCCACACATTTTTAACTAAAGTTCGAACGTTAAAATTTAACTTCGAACGTTACTTTTTAAACGTTCGAACGTATATACATATACGTTCGAACGTGAAAAAATGCAGGAAATTTCCCACACATTTTTAAAATAACGTTCGAACGTTAAAATTTAACATTCGAACGTTAGTTAAATAACGTTCGAACGTTATTTTTTAAACGTTCGAACGTCATATCAAATCAGAGTAGTTTTAATGAATAAACGCACGGGAGGAAGTAGAGTCATTTCTTCTGCTTCTCTCATGTGTGAAAGAGAGAGTGAGGGTGAGAGAGGGTTGTGGGTTAGAGAGAGAGTGTGTGTTAGAGTGAGAGAGGGTTAGAGAGAGAGAGAGTAGAGTGAGAGATGATTAATATTTTTGCTCTCTCCATTGATTTTGGTAAGGAAAAACTCTTTTTTCCTTTAAATGTTTTGCAATTTTATGATATTTATTTTGTGTCATTTTATATATATGTCTTTAACTAACTAGAGTTGTGATTTTTTTGAAGGATTGGTTGTTATGACTTGTTTAAAACTTGTGATTTGTAAGAGGATATTGTGAGTGATAGGTATATTTCTAAACTTTATTAATATGTTTATATATTTTGTTGTGCTTTTGTTGTGGATAATGATGAATATTTTGATGTGTATAATGTGAGTTGATTGTGAATTTTGAAGGATTAGATATGGATATAATGTTGTGAATTGAGTAGTGAATTTTGATTGTATATATTGTGAATATGTTTTGAATTGAATATTATTAATGAATTAGAAGGAATTGAATTGTTTATGTTAATGAATTAGAAGAAAATATTTGTGATATGGATTATGTAATATGATGAATTAAAATAAAAATTTGTGTTGTGTGTATGCTTATTCTTAAAATGAAAATATAAATATTTGTGTATATTTATAGATTAAAATGAATATATTTTATAATTGTGTATGGGAATTTGAAGCATATGTTATGGTTATTTTTTTGTGACTATGTTTTGGTATTTGTGAATTAGTTATTATTGTGCATATGTATATGTGATTTGTGAATTAGTTTATTCTATAGGGAATATGTTTATATATTGTGAATTTGTATATTACAGTATCTATTAAAATTGTTGGAAATATGTAAAATATTGTAAATTTAGTTGTGAATATATTTATATATTGTGGAAATATATGATATCATTTTGAAAAAATTTGTGAACTTTTATTGAATATGTTGGGAATAATTTATTAAATTATGCAACATGTCATTAATTTAATTTTTATTTGTATTTCTTTTAAAATGTTACTTATTTTGCAACATTTTTTTTTTTTTTATCAAATGAGTATATGAGATCAAGATAATAAGAGTTGAAGTCTCTCTTGGAATAGTCTGATTTAGAAATGCGTTTGCAGGAGCAACATAGAGACCAGGAGGAAAGAATGTGCAGTGAAGTTTAAGAACAAGTGCAGAGGGAGATGAGAGTCCAGATAAGGCGTGTTATGTCACTGTAGTAGAATCGTGGTGGGCGAGGAAAGAAGAAGAAATGAAATCAATTCAGTTTTCTCATTGTATAGAACTTTTAATATCTAATTTTGCAACTATATAAAACTTTGTTAGTTGCTAATTTGATGGTATAATATGATGATACAATTTGTATATTTTTTAATTTTATGAAAATAGTATTTTTGATTTATACATTCAAATGTATATAACAAACGTTCGAATGTTGGTTTACATTAGAACTAACGTTCGAATGTACGACCCAACATTCGAACATGTTCACCTTCAAAATAAATACAATGTTCGAATGTTTAAATGATTTACGTTCGAACGTTTTGTTTGACGTTCCAACGTAAATATGATACGTTCGAACTATAACCAACGAACGTCAAATTTTCTCATTCGAATGTCAATCAGTCGGGTTAACGTTCGAATGTTTTGTTGGACGTTCGAACGTTACATTTTGTGACAGATTTCAACTGTCACAAAAAATCCCACGTTCGAACGTGACATCAAACGGAAGACTTCCAACCGTTACTAAAAATATTTTTTGTGACGCTTGTACAGTAAACTGTCACCAAATGTAATTCGTGACGCACATTACGTGACAATGGTGGTGACGGTCAGAAACCGTCACCAAATATATTTCGTGATGTTTTTTCCATTTCTTGTGACAGTTTCATCTGTCACTAAAACCTATTTTTGTTGTAGTGTTTTAATTTAAATTTTTGTTTTAAATTCTTTTTGTTTGATCAATTTTAAGATCCCAAGATGAAAGGTTTGGATCTATTTTCCCTTCCTTTTTCCTTTCTCATTTTTTTTTCCTTCTTCTTTTTCTTTTTCACCTTCTTTCTTTCTCCCCCAGCCCGCGCGACCACCCCTCATTTTCTCTCCATGCATCCCTCTCCCCCAGCCTCGCTATATGCCACCACCGAATCTCACTGCCCAGCCCAGCCCAACAGCTCCACCACCCTCCAACGACCTTCCCCAACCCAACATTTTTATGAGTTTGTATTAGTATACATACATTCAATTATTTTTTCTAAAATCCTCTTCTCTCTTCAAATTCAACATTCTCCATTTGCATTTCCAATTATCGCATTTCATAAAGTTACCATTAAATAAGTTCTCACCATAAAACAATGGGGAAAATATTTTACAAAGAGCTTACGTGAGACTTGTTTATTTAGCTGGGTCACTAGCGACGCCCGCACCTCGATAGTGCCCTGTATTCCGTCAATGGCGTGAACCAAATGCCAAGCTAGCTCCATGCCACTTGCTGGCAGAGAAATTACTAATTATGACCCACTTAATCCGCTCTCCCATTCAATATAATTCGCAAGTTCTTTGTCCAAATTGGTTGAATTGCTCCAGCTTAGAAAACCTTTCCAAGTCTTTTTATAACTTTATTGTCGGGTAAACCTAGTTTTTTACGACAAGTGGATCATGATGAACAGATGTCTTTTGAGAAGACGCACGTTTTAAATTATGTACGAAGTTGAAAAGTCTTAAGAAGTGGTTGAAAGAATCGAAAAGATATAGATAATAAAGAGTGCAGTTGTAATAAAAAAAGATAAAATACATTAACCTAGCCATGTGGAACTCGTACTTATAATTTATAAACTCAAGTGGAACTCGTAATTTTTCTTTTTATATCTTTGGCCCTGTATTATAATACAGTGACCTCCTCGTTTACCAGAATATTGTCCGCGTTCTATTGAGTCGTTGTCCATTAATATTTCTAATTTCTTGTCATCCGATTAGAGGCAATGCCACCATTCCTTCTGATTCCACGCTCAGGACCACGCACTCTCCCTTCTAGGTTACGTATTAGGGTACGTATTTAGAGTGCTATTCCTTCTTGGCCTTCTCCCTTACTTGACTTCACAAAATTAATTTCAATGCATCATTCATATAAGAAAAATGTTATTTTGCCCACTCACTTTAACACCTCATTTTGAAAACTCATGCATTTTAATATTTATTTTTAATTTTTTTTTATTTAATGATGAAGGAAGTGATTATTAGTGGGTTGCTATTTTTTTATATTTTTGAAAATTGTTTTAAAATGATTAAAAAATATGAATAAAAAATTGAAAAATATGAATAACAAAGAGCGATCTCATTTTTTTTTTTTTTTTTGTAAGTCCAATTAAGTTGTTAAGTCGTCCTCTGTATAAAGCGGACGAAAAGAGTACAATGAAGAGTACGTACTGCACTTCTCGTGGCAACTTTCCCTTGGCCACCACGTAGTAAGTTTATTACAAAGTGTTTCTTCTTTAAAAAATAAAAAAATAAAAAAATAAAAAAAATTTATTACCAAGTCAAAGTGCAATGAACCTGCATGGAATGGAACCATTCAATGCTTTACATACATGAGACTGGATTCCCTGAAAAAATTCAGACCATCTACGTATATACGTACTAAGATTCAAGGAATGCAACAATCTATAGAACTGATCATTAAAAACAAATCGTGAAGTGTGTAAATTTGCAATAGAAAATTACAACTTGGAAGCAAAACCAAAGCTTTTTGGATTCTAGTTACAGTTGGAATTGACTCACAATTACAGATAAGTTTTTTTAAAACCACTTGGCTATGTTTCTCGATCTGTGCAGGATGATGATGTGCTGCTTGCAGGACCTACAATTATAATACTGGAAAAGAGTAGTTGTAATGTAAAACCAACTTGGAGACTTGTTATATTTATTTTTTGGATATATGAGGACAAGTTCTGTACTTATTTCTAAATTCAAGTGGGACTCGTGAATATTCGAATTTAGTATTTCATGTCACGCCAATTTCTGTGCAAGTGGCAGTGAAACCGTGCCTCCTCTAACCTTTGCATAAATACTGGAGTTGTCCGGCCATGCAATAACATTGCAAAATTGTTCTGAGGGGAAAATGGAGGAGATCCGTGAGGTTGCTAAAGCTTATTACGCAAACTCGACAAAGCAGCAACAGGAGGAAGCCCGGGATGCTTTCCAAAAGATGAATTTGGAAAAAAATAAGACAATAAGCCTAACTGATTTCTTGGATATCTTCCTGCCAGACAGTTTTCCCAAAAGTGTTGCTTGCTCTTTGCTCAAGGAGCTAGACGTAAATGGTGATGGCAGCCTGGATTTCGACGAGTTTATCACCTTGTTCTATCTGCATCAAAGCAAGAGGCTACTGTATTGTCATGGCTGCGAAAAGTTTCTTACTGGACTGTATTTCACTTGCGTCAAATGCTTTGATTCCACCAGTAATAGCTATGACCTCTGCTCCATCTGTTACCGGAAGAAAAACTTTCAACACCATAAAGATGCAGTCTTCTTGGACAACTACGCTTTACTCCGTCGGAACATCAAACGTTCATCGGAAACGGAAGTAGACCCATTTCAGGTATAAACATTTTTGTTGACTTCATAGTTGTTTAAATTAATTGTTCCTGCTTGGTCACATTAAGTCATGCTTATATTTGATGGATTAATGTGAGGATACTCGAAAACTTTGTCCTACGCCTAATATATTTAATCACATCCCTCTCTTATTCCATCATATAGAGCCTCCTTCATTCACATAAGCTTGACGCGACTGATTTAAACTTTTTCTAAAGCATGCGTGACACATAAAAACGTATATTTCGTTGTGTAAATTTCAATCTAGCTTGTGTATGTATGCAGTAGTATATGTATATATGTATGTATATAAACTATAACCATAAACTATAATTATGAGATCCCTTCTTTTTTTTTTTTTTTTGTCTTTTTATATCCTTTGTTAGCAAAATATAAGTTGATTTTTAATATATTATTTTAATATTAATTAATATTTATTATATTTTTATTTTTATGCTGAATTAATTGGATCCTCCTCAGATCACGTAATTCTGGTTCCATGCCTGTATATAATGTATAACACTAATTTTGTTGAATTCCCCTTCTAATAGCTGCAACAACTTTCTCATGCAGGAAAAGTACGAGAATAAAATGAAACAAGATGTTGATGAATCTGGCCAAGTAATTCTCTCATTAATCGACTTAATTATAATATGTGTCTTGTACTAATTCTTCTTAGATCTATATAATATGAATGGTCACTACAAGAGAAACCGGATTTTTGCAATTTTGGAAGCAAAAATCTGTTTTTCTTGTAGTGGGCAATCTTGCATGACTTTTTTATAAAGCAATTGATTGTTGGTGCAGGTCAAAAAGGATGAAAATGAAAGTCAATATGTCTCTAAATTATCGGATCATCAGGTATAATTGTCTTTAATTTTCTTAAACGGTATCGTTATTGTTTATTTTATACCAGTAAATTTGAGTCTTATATATGATCAGTACTCTTGTTAGCATGATAAAAGCGATATGTTTTTTGATTTAGGAAATCAATATTGCAACCGAAGCAAATTTAGAAGTCTTTAATCACCAGGTAATCTCTCTCTTTTTTATATCTATATATATCTTTATATATATAAAGTGGCTATCTAACGGAATTTTATTGGTTTAACGGTTTTTGTTGTTTTACCGTTAAAATTAACGCCGTTAGTTACATGAATAAATTAAAGTGGCTCTCTCTTCTTAAAAGTTCTTAATTTTTTAATCTCTCTCTCTCCAATCACTTATGAATAAATTCATAATTATTAAAATTCATGCAGCATGCATGATCCTGTAACCTATGCATTGATGATCATTTATTTATGAGGTATATTAGATATCTATATATATATATATTCTATTATATATATATCTATGTAAATTATATAAATATATATTCTATATTCTATTATATATATATATGATCTTTTAT
This sequence comes from Carya illinoinensis, assembly GCF_018687715.1. Classification (NCBI taxonomy): domain Eukaryota; kingdom Viridiplantae; phylum Streptophyta; class Magnoliopsida; order Fagales; family Juglandaceae; genus Carya; species Carya illinoinensis. The sequence goes on along the minus strand of NC_056759.1, from coordinate 15,494,025 downwards.
ATAAATTATAATTTATATATCAATTTATTTATGTGATTTAAAATTTTTATTCATTCCTTATATAAACAAAGAGAAATGTAGAATAATTAAGTTTAAATCTATTTACCAACTACATTTACGAATACAATTATCCTAATAAAATATTATTTATTTATCAATTTAAATTCATTATGAAACATTAAAATCAAATAATAATATCTTATAAAAACCTTAATATTTTATTTCTTTATAAAAATTTTGTTACTTTTTAAAAATAATCGTTTTATTAAATTAAGAAAACGTGCTATGCACGTTCCTTTACTGTTAACAGTTTATCTCCTATGCTGCACATGTTTGTTTCAAGATTTTTTTATTTTTTTATTTTTTTATAAATTCTAAATGCTTTAAAACTGATTTAAGTCTATCTTACTATTTGATGTTAGAATTTATATATTTTTTTTCTAAAAATATTACATTATTATTTAAAATTTTTTCCTTAATAAAAATAATATTTCTATACACTGGACGAACGTCCCTTGGACGTTGCCCAACTACTAGTATATATATATATATTGTCTTCTACACTAAAATTCTTTCCTAATTAATCCTAATATATTCAATCATATCACTTTCTCATTCAAACATATCCATCTTTCATTTGCTTACACTCGACTTGGCTCAGATTTTTCCTTACTTGAGTTATATATTCTATTCTTCCAAACATGCAATTATGATGCATATATAGAAAATTGCATACATCAACAATTGCGTAAAGTTTTAGCATATGCACACGTCATGTATATATGGATGTATATGGGTACGTACGTATGTGTGTATAAATTTGTGTATCAACCATGCATGCGTGAGTAGTACTTCTTGCTGACCAGCAAATACTATTTTTTGATGTAGGAAAAAGAAGAATTAAATGAATTAGAAGTACTCGCAAATGCATCTAACCTAATTTCCACGTCTCAGGTACATGTTTTCCTCACACTAGATAACGTACGGGTATGTCATCCCTATTATAAGCAACATGAAGTATAGATGATGAAATTACTTATTAGCCTACGTGTGACTTCTAATTAATGATAAAACAAAAATTAACGTAGTAAAACGATGCATTAATGAATTAAGAAGATGCAAATAAAAAGAATCCTCATTCACTCACTTTGAATGGATAGCTATTTTAATGCAAAATTTTAAGTATTTTTTGTTCTTTCACAAAATATTGTCAAGTGAAATTATCAAAAATACCTTATATATATTTATATTAAATGGATATTATTCAGTTTACTTGAGATGGATATTTATCCATTTTACTTGAAATGGGAAGAATCATTATCGTCCATTCCGATACTTATATACACCCAGAAACATATATATATATACACACACACACACACGTACATACATACATATATATATATATATGGATTGAAGACTTAAAATCCTATAATTTAATGAGTAGTAATATATGTACTTACGGTTTTAGTTACAAATTAATTAAAAAAACGTACAAGACTCATTTTATGAGATTTCTTTTAAAATTTAAAATCTTCCACTTCAAATTTTATAGTTTTTAACATATCAATAACTGACACGTGAACAAGTAGATTTTTTACAAGTTTTTCTTAAATACAATTAGCATTGCTCTAATTTAATAGTACTCTCTTCTACTTCTTCTATATATCTTATTTTCCATTACTTTTGTTGCACCCACATGATTCATACTAGGGGTGTTCAACCGGATCCGGATCCGGATCCGGATCCGGGTTCTAAAAACCGGGCGGTTATCCGCCCGGATTCACCCGGATTTCAAAGATGCCAGTCAATTTGGATCTTATTACCATTGCTAAAATTAAAGGATGAAAACAATTCTCAATTATATGTGCAGGAAAAAGCTGGAAATCTAAAAGCTGCAAACATACATCGTTACCGGGTAATTCTCGCCTTCACTTCGATCTTCCAAGTGATCTCAAAGTCAAATCTTATATATATATATATTAGAATTCATTGTTAGATATATATGTGATTTTAGAAAAGTTGATAACACTCTAATTTCTTGGATAAATTAATAATTGGGGCGAATAGACTTTTCATGACCAATGAATAAATTCATATATATTTATATGAAAAAGTATAGTTGCAAGCATACTTGTGTACTAATATGTGCACCAATTTATTGTGATTGGTCAAAAAGTAGATTGTATTGAAAACAGTGCTAATTTAACTTTTAAGTATGAAAGAATCAGTATTGGTACGCAGATTAGTACACGATTTTACTTGTATGTAGCAAAACTCTATTTATATATATGTAAAATAAATATTAAGTAATTTTGCTTTATCTAATTAAAGATGCCAAACAAGTCATGTCGTGTTGGTTCGCGCGTGTCGAAATTTGAAATAAATAATAAATTACAAGTTAGACAAGTTTGACCGGAACCCAATAGTTTATTATATAGGTCAACTTGGCACAATACATAAATCCATTTATTTATACGAGTTGGATCAGGTCTACTGGACACCACACACGACTTGTTTGACCTGACTAAGATCTAAGCAAACCTCTCGAGTAAATTCTCTATTCCCACCTACTGATGGATGAATCTTTGAAAGTCATATGGTCTCAATGACATCTTCGACATCATAAGCAATACCTCTTATGCTTTCAACTCGGCTAGTTGTTTATGCATGCATGGTCTCGTTTTCATTAATTAAGTTTCGCATCTGCATCTTTCTGTAAACATTGGATTCGTTTCAGCTCAGTTGGCAACTGCCGGACTTGGTTGCTTGCTTCAGCCAAGTACCTTGCTTCTTTAATGAATAGATCACCAAAAATTTTCACCCCTCCAAAAGAAAATGGATTGACCCATAAGCTCGAATACTCTCTCCCCTTTATTTAGAGAAACTAGATTCCGGTACGACCTGATTCTTGATTTGGTCAATTTGGGTCGACATGAATTAACCCAAACTGGAATACTCTCACCCTAATTCTGTTTTTACATGTCTCGTTTGTGTCAAAAACTGACAGCCCTAAATCTAATTAATCTACACTTCATACCAAAAAGAATAAAGGTGATGTTTTCTATGCATGGGAAACCATTACTAATGCGGTAAGTCAAGTCGATGATTATTTAAAGCATTGTGATGACTATTTAGTCAGTACTTCTACATGAAACCAATTTATAGATCTTCATCGAACTGTTTCTTTGGCATGCATGCAAGATAAATTAGAATGATGAACCAACAATCTCCATTTACTGTTTCTTTGTGTATATGCTCTATAGAATTACACATGACTCATTATATAATTTGTAATCGTTCAAATTTCAGAAACGCGAGCGAATCGGCAAGGCATTTGCAAAACTAGGAGCAAACATCACAACAAAAGTAACAGGCAAAATCTCATCGGCTGCTGACAGTACCGATTGCAAGGTCATGTGATGGCTATCACGTAAAACAGATCTGGCAATTGCTTTAAAATTAGAAGTTGATTATGAGTGAAATGTTATTCTGTGTTCAGTACTGATCATTTGTAACATTAATGTGTGCAATCATGCGAATAAATTGACTATATATCTTATTGTATCAGAGTACGCATTAGTCTAGTTAGATATTGTATCATATTATGCCTTCATGATTGTCTATAAATAAACAGCATCTTGAATTTTATAAATAATGGAGTAGTTCAAGAACAGATTGATTATGGCTAATTTCCTTATAGTTTTAAACAGGGTGGAGTTGCATGATTCTAATCGACGTTTTGGTTTTCCATGCCCTAAATTACCATATGGGTTAAGGCATAAAACATAAAAGATTGGACCAGAATTCTAATTATCCAAATATAAAATACAAATAAATAAACTCTTTTCCTAGCTGGCTCATGTTGTCTACAAATTAATTAGGGATGCATGTCTAGTACTACTGCTTTCTATGGACATATATATATATATACTTGATCTACCGTCTAAAGAGTCTTAAAAAGTTGGCTAACCATTAAAATGGGATGAGCTAGCCAAATTAGCAACATATTAATATAACTGAATGTGAAGCCAACTTTTATTGATAAAGCATAAAGGATGAGCAATTTCCTATGAAAGAGAAATGACACCCCAATTTTATTGATAACACAAAACTTTGGGAGGAGAACAACCGTATACATTGGGGAGAAAACCTTTGTGTTGGAAATATTTTAAATTAATGGACTTAATAAATCATAAATTATACATTGTATAATTGCCAAATATAAGGTTTAAGTAATGTTTGAAATGTGATCAATGAGGTGACCTAACCAAGTCATTGACACATTTCTAGAAGCGTATGATTTTGGTCCGATCATAATGGGCAAAATAGCATTTATGTGTAGAGACCTATTAAAAATCTATGTAATTTCATTATTTCATTATGGGCAAAATTGAAATTTGGGTATTATATATAAGATTCCTATAAGTCGAACAGTTGGATAAAGCTGATGCTAGCCGACCAAAGGCTTTTTAGCACTGTGTTAGACTTCTCGATCGCTACCAAGACCAAATTATTGATGTAGGAAAACCATCCAAAACATGAACAAGATAGAAATAAATATAATTTAAAAATTTTATCTTCTACTTGATCTTCTATCTTATGTCCCCGTGTAATTATGGTTTTTTTTTTTTTTGGATAAAAGCATCTTGCATTCATTAATAATGGACATTATAAATCTGACCCAAAACATGCATTACAAGTCAACTATAACATTAATGGCTTCCCAATACACAATTGTACTGACATAGTCTAGTCTATGCTACATATCTCTACAGATCCAAAGTCTAATTAAGAGACAACATAACTCTGTCTAAGACAAAGTTAACATACCTCACACTCCATCTAAGACGGAGCAGATGACACAATCTATGGACATATGTCCAAGAGGCAATGTGTTTTATTTATTTTTATTTTTCTAAAATAAAAAACATTACAGAAATTAAAAATATATGGGAAAGTAACGATTTACAACTTGAAAAGCTGTAGATCCACATCTTCCACCTTCGAAGAAAAACAAAATACCAAACAAAGCAGTAGAGGTGACGTGTGAGGAACACACGCCACCTTGGACGTATGGCAGATAGTCAGGACTGAAGAATCTGTTGGCCCTAGAACCAGAAAAGACGCGCGTGACTACAACAGATCTGTTAGGGACCTCGGTCTAGTCCCTAAACACTATGATTCTCTAGATCCACTTCATCCAACTATGACCGATGAGCCTATCCTTCTTGCGTGCCCTGTTACTTGAATCTAGACTTGAGTGATGGGATTTGGTAAATATGGATGATTGGTGTTGTGGTTTGTTAATTGGATCTTGGTGGGATGGTATGGTGTATGGGATGATGATGATATGATTATGGAATGATGATGGCCGAATGGTATGATGTGGCTATGGTAGGCGCCCCTTGGGTGGTATTATGGTAAATATGGAAGTGAGGCTAGTGTTTTAGGTTTTCTAAAATATAGGAAATTCTTATGGAGGCTAGGGTTTATGGTAGTAAATATGGAGGGACTAGATCTAGTGTAGATCTAGGGCTTTATGATAAAAGGGGTTTAGATCTAGGATTATGGATGATAATATGGTGATGAGATGATATGGAAGTGAAGGAAATACGAAGGGGATAGTCCAACAAGGCTAGATCTACTTGGCAAAGTAGATCTAGTGTGTTGGGATGATATGGGGCGTGATATATAATGTTAAGTGTAAAAAGAGTAATGCAAATAACAATAATAACAAGAATGAAACTCAATAATGGAAAAGAGAAACAAACTTGCTCATAGATTGATAGATGAAACAACACCCGTCCACAAACGTCAATGTGTTGAATCTCTATTTGGGATTCACACGGGTTGCACCCAAATAGTCCAAGTGCCAAGCATCGAAGGAGATCTCAAGAACAAATAAGCTAGCCACAAAGGGAATTTGTCAAAAGATAATGATGAGACTAGGGTGGCCTTTATATAGTCTTACAAGGGGAGACTCCTAATGGTACTTGAATAAGGAAATAAATCCTAGTAACACTAGCATAAGGAAATAATTCCTAGTACTACTAAAACAAGGAAATAAGGAATTATATAAATACTAGAATAAGGAAATAACTCCTAGTAATACTAAAATAAGGAAATAACATAAAATAATATTATTATTTTGGCCGCGGGGCCCATGGGGGGCCACGACTTGATTGGTGCTGGCTTGTGTTGAAAATGGCCCATGGCATGAGTCATGGGCGTTGGCTGGCTGCTGCGTGGGCTTGTCATGGCATGTTGGTGGCTCATCAATGGTGCCGACTAGGCATGTCAGTGAGTGTGTCAAGGCTTGGCTAGGGGCCACTTTTTTAGAGGGTCCAACAAGATCACCCCTGGCGGAGGCGTGTGCATCTCACGCGCCAACTTCAAACCGCGCTTGTGGCTCACACGCTGCTCTTTTTGGCAAAATTCTTTGCCTATCTAGAAGATCTTAGCCTTAAGATTCCTACGGTGGGGTGCATGGTGTTCACTGGACACCAGTGTGCAACAGATCAACCTTTCACGATACGTTGGCTTGAAACACAAAACTTGAAAAAAGGAAGAAAAACAGGAGATAAGAGAGAGGAGAGATGAGGGAGGCAAGAAGGAAGAAGGAGCCAAAGCTCCTCCCCCCTCAGAGTTCAGTCAAGTTTTAGGAAGTTTCGGAGAGAAGGTAGACTCTCTTTCTCTAAAAGTGGGGGGAGCGTTATTAGGATAATATTCGAGGAGAGAGAGAGCGCGAGGATTTGAATCAGACTCGGCCAGTACTTTTGTTGGACACGCATAATCTATATATTTCATATATACCAATCAATTTGAATATTATTACCATTGTTAAAAGGATGAAAACAATTCTCAATTGCATGTGAGACGTTGTTACTTGTAAAAGCAATTTCTTGACGTCGAAAAAAACTACAAATTGAAAAGTAACAAACATATATCGTTATCGAGTAATTCTCGTATTCACTTCTTCCATGTGGTATCAAAGTCAAATATCTTACATTAGAATTCATATTTAGATATGTGATTTTGAAAATGTTGAGAAAACTCTATTTTCTTAGATAAAATAATTGGGACGAAAAGGCTTCTCATGACAAATGATTAAATTCATATGTGAAATAAATATTAAGTAATTTTGCCTTCCTAGTAGGAGAATAATCTAATTAAGGATGTCAAATGGGTCGTGTTATATTGGTTGGTATCAATTTTGGCTCAATTGAAATTTGAAATAATAAATAGGTTAGACACATTTGACATGAATCCGATAGTTTATTAAATGGGTTAACCTTAGACAACACAGAAATCCATTTATTAATTCATAGGGATTGGATCAGGTTGACCGGACAACACATGCGACTTGTTTGACCTACCTAAGATGCAACTCGTAAGTAAATTCTCTATGCCTACCTATGAAACCCCTCATGGATGAATCTTTGAAGGCATATATCTCAGTGACATCTTTGACATCATAAGCAATATCTCTGATGCTTTCAACCAAGTTGTTTATGCATGCTCACTCTTGTTTTCATTTAGTTTCACATCTGCATCTTTCTGTAAACATTGGATTCTTTCGATTTCAGTTTGCAATTGCCAGACTTGGTTGCTCGCTCTAGCCAATTAATATCTTTCTTTTTCAATGAGTAGATCACCAAAACTTTTCACTACAAAAGAGACAATAGCCTCAACTATTTCTATACCTGCAAAAGAAAATAACAATACCCAAATGCTCTCTCTCCTTCATTTAGAAAAATTAGAATCCAATATGACTTGATTATTGATTGGTCAATTTAGGTCGACATGAATTGACCCAAGCTGGAAGAATAACCATTTGCATTTCCCATTTTGGGGACTTCCTGCGTAGCTGTACATGACCTAAAGATGTAGTGAAACGAGTCATTTTACTTATAGACAAGAAACACTGAGACAATCATTTCCCCTTTCTCCCTTTCACCCTTCGAGACCCCTTCCTCCTGAGAAATTCCCTTCCTGCCTACCTCTTGAGCTATTTTATCATCCACAAATTCTACTTCTTCCCATTCCACTACTTTTGACTTTTGTTTATTTATTTTTGCTTAATTTAGCATATAGTTCATTATGTGCTATTTGTTTCTGAAAGAAAGTAATGGGGCATGAGAATTTTCTATGAATATGTGGTTGAATTGGGGCATGAGATTGAGGTAGACGGATTCCTAGAAATTTTTTGTTCCATTTTAGAAAACATTTTGCTTTCTTGATGCAATATGGATGTAGGGACATTATTGTAATTTAAAGAAATTTGTAGTCAAATGACAAAAATGTCCAAGAGTGCGTGGGAAGTCCCCATTTGGGGACTGTACTTAGACAGACTCCTTCTAGAAATATTTTTAGATATGGTCCCGTTTGGAACTTGGACTCAATCCAGTATAATTTTAATTTGAGTTTAACATCCAAATACCTAATTCTTAAATTACTAAACTCATCTTAACTCAAAATCTCTTTACACGTGCGATCCACAACTTTTTTCAACTCAACACCTCTTTACACGCAAGACCCACAACCTTTTTCAACTTTCTATAAACACATCTAAACTCATTTTAACATCCAAACACATCTAAACTCATCTTAAGTGGGCCCCATAAAACTCACAATACCATCTCAATTCACTACTATTCATAAAAAACTCAACTCATTTCAATTTAGTTCAACATTAAAATAAAGAATTAGCCTCATTTAGGATTTGTAGTTTTTTTTTTTTTTAAATATTCATGACAGCCATGGGTCACCCATGTGGCAAACTCAAAGATGCCACTTGCTAGTGCCAGGACCTTAGCTCAAATGTGAATTATATTTAATTTTTTAAATATTCCCCTTGTATACATATTGTAGTACTATTTTATTTTATTTTTATAATCCTCTTCCTTCATTGATACCATATCAAGTTAAATGGATTGAGACAATAATGGATTTTCCTCCAATTCCACAATACAGTCAGATACATATAATGCAACTTTTGCTAGACCATGAGCTACAGAATTACCCTTTCGGTGAACATGACACATTGTGCATGCTTGAAAGTTGCCCATTTTCTCTTGTGTATCGAAAATAAGCATCCCAAAATAACTCCCTTTCTTTGTGTTCAACTTGAGATCATCAACAACTATTTTTTAGTCTCCTTCTAGTATCATCTTTCTCATACCCAATTCATGGCCAAAGTTGACTACTGTATAGGCTGCAATTGCCTTTGCTAATAGAGGGTCAGGTATGATGCTTGTTTATTCCTCATGGTTGCCAAAAAGTTGCCTTCTTCATTTCTCACAACAACACATATTCCTATTATACATTGTCTTTTATCAACTGCTACATCCTAGTAGATTTTGCAAAAGCCTTAAGGAAGAGTTTCCCAAGTCACTAACCTTCTATTGTCTACTGCATTGTTCTCCCCTTGTTTCGATTGTACAAAATTTATATCCAACCTCATTTGATTTATACTATGTAGAACTGTTTTAGTATCTATGACAATATTCTTGAACACAAACTCTTTCCTTCTCCTCCATAGATTCTATAGTGTTAATGATAGTTCTTTCATTTCTTCTATGTCGAGTTTGTTGAACATATCTTGCACCAGCTCCTTTACATTCTTATAACAGCACATACTCTTCTAAATTTTCCTGGAACACTAGCTCAAGATGTCATTGGCTAATACACTTTCCCAGAGGATATGTTTAATGGTTTCTAGCTCCTTGAGACACATAGGGCAGTGGAGGTCATCCAGGATCTTCCTTTTGTGCAAATTGAGTTTGGTGGGCAAAATATTTCTGTATGCTCTCCAAAGAAAATTCTTTGTTGCTGGAGGTATGTCGAGTTTCCATATTTTAGTCCAGCCTTCTTTGTATTCATTGTTGAAGAAATTTTGTCATGCATCGCCCCTAGTAAATGGTATGCACTCCTTACTATGAAGTTCCCATATACATTACTCCTCTGTATTAGTTTATCTTGCTAATTACTTGGACTGATTTGAATTTGTCTGATAAGCTCTTCTTCTTCTTTGTTGAACATTGCTTGAATTAAAGAAGTGTTCCATTCTCTAGTTTATGGCTGAATGAGTAGCTCCACTATGGCCTCAGTCCCCTATATGTTTCTACCACTTTGGGGTTTGTAAGATGAAGGTTGATGTAGCCATGAGTCATACCAAATTCTTACTGATTTCCCATAGCCTATTCTCCAACTAATTCCCTCTTTAAGTAAATCTCTAGCAGCTAGTATACTCCTCCATAGGAATGAAGGATTGCTTCCCATTTTAGCAGATAAAAAATCAGATCTAGGGAAATATTTGAGCTGTAAAACTCAAGAAGCAAGAGAGTTTGGATATGTAAGAATCCCCAACCTTGCTTTGCTAACAAAGCAAAATTAAAATTCTCAAACTCTCTGAAACCAAGCCCTCCTTTATCTTTGGATTTCCCCATTTGACCCCAACTTAACCAATTCATTTTCCTCTTTTGGTTTGCTTGACCCCACCAATATCCTCTCATCATCTTGTTCACTTGTTTCAGCAAAACTCCCATAGCATAAAAGGGAATGACTTGAATAATAGTTTTCAACATGACCTCTCTCCCTACTTGCGATAGAAGTTTTGTTTCCAGTTCCCCATTTTTGCATTAATTTTGTCAAGAATTGCTTTGAACTCTTTATTCCTTGATCTGCCAATCAATGATGGAAGCCCAAGGTATTTCTCATAAGAATTTGTTGTTTGGACCCCTACTATGCTAGTGATGATGTCCCTCATTGATGAGTTGGTGTTTTTACTAAAAAATATAGCAGACTTATCTTTGTATAATTTCTAACCAGTTGCTACCTCATATTAACCTATAAGCTTCACCATCCTCCTTCATTCCAGATTTGAAGCTTGATAAAAAATTAAGCAGTCATCTGCCGAACAGATGACTGATATGTATTTTTCTTTTGCTTATTGGGAGGCTATTTAGCAGCTTTGTTCTTTTAGCTTTATTGAGCATTTGAGATAGTGTCTCTGAGCATATAATGAATAGACAGGGTGATAGAGGATCACCCTGTCTAATACCTCTAGATGGTATGAAAGTTGGTTGTTGTATTCGATTAATTCACAATAAGTATGACAATGTCGATACACATTTGATGATCAGATCAATCATCTTTTGTTGAACCCCATCTTTTCCATTGTAATTTAGATAAAAGACCACCCATGTTGTCATCATTCTGACACTTCGATTCCTATGTTTTCGTACTTGGGAGTTAGGTGCGTCATAGAAGATTTTAGAGGAAGCAACTTATGCCACATCCAAGAGTGCCATTTCATACTAGAACCTAGTATGCGAGTACAGTCCCAACCTAATTTAGTAGTAAAACTGCCACTCTCGTGCTTTGTCTAGATCAACACATCAGACCCCCTTACAACCAGCCAAAGCCTCAATAATGTCATCCACATTTTCCTGGCCCACTAAATCTATCAACAGCTCCCCATCCCAACTATTAGACATCTTGCAATCCTTAACTTTAAGCAACGGGCTTCCCACTAGTTGAAAATCATCAATTAAAGGACCCATATCCCCCCATTTATCATACCAAAAAGAATTGTCAGATCTCTAACATGCCACTTAGAATTATTAAGGACACCAGGGAGACTTTTAACAATCATTTTCCAAAACCTCATTCCTTTAGTCATGTCAATGAGAGACCAAGGAGACGAACCCACATATTTTGCCTTAAAGAATTTAGCCCATAGAGACTTACCTTGAATTGAATTCCATGCAAACCGCATATGCAAGGCTCTTTGCATAACATCCAAATTGCGCAATCCCAAGGCACCTTCCTTTTTTTTTTTTTGTTGAAATACTGATCTCATTAAACATGAAATAAAGGGATACAACTCTCTATGGTCCAAAGTGACATAGAATTACTCGTCTACATCACCTCTCTATGTACAATATGGAAAACACAGCTCGGGCAGCTCTCAACTTCATAGACATCTTCTACCATCTCTGTAGCCACTTTTGCAAGTTGGTGTGCTGCCATGTTTGCCTCTCTATGGACATGGGAGGCTGTCCAGTTGACACTTTTCGCATCTTTAATCAGGCACCCCCCAAGCTCCAATCCAGTGCTTTGCTCTACAACACATCCACCACTCACTTAGCATCACCCTCCAAACAGACCTGTTGCAATCCCAGGTCTTTGCTAAACTCAGCTGTAATCAATAGTCCATAAGCCTCAGCATTGAAAGGAGTCCCTCGTAAAGGTCTCTGAGCTCTTACAGTGCCAACTACCTGTCCTTGGAAGTCCCTGACTATCACACCTATCCCAACTCTTCCCTCCTTTGCTCTAACAGCTGCATCCCAATTGAGCTTGTAGGAGTTCTGCATTGGTTTGGACCACTTATGCCCTGCTGATCCAGCCTGTTTCTTTGTTTCTTGGTCTGTTACAAGGGATTCTCTGAAAATGGATACTTCTTCTATGGCCTGTTGATACAGACTAGTAGGATGGGTGAATCCTTTCCCATGATACAGCTCATTTCTCCTGGTCCAAATCCTTTTCAGCACAACCACAGTCTCTTCTAGTTCAGCAGCATCCAAATTCTCTACTAGAAAGGACCAGATATCAAAAAAGAGGTCACTATGGCAGGACATTTTTTGGGCCTTTTTGCAGCTTTGTTTCCACACATCTTGAGCAGCAACACAGCTCCACAAGGCATGACTTGAGGTTTCAATGGCTTGAGTACAGATAAGGCAATTGCTGTCCTCTACAACCTTCCTTCTCTTCAAGTTTGCTAGTGTTGGTAGGGCCTCACTACATGCTCTCCACATGAACTGTTTGACACTTGGAGAGCTCTTTAGCTTCCATATACTCTTCCACACATGCTTGACTTGAGTTTCCTAGATGACTCCCCCTGAAAATCAGCCTCCATTTGTCTATGAATATGGTACCCACTTTTTACTGAATACTGGCCATTGGTGGTGAAGTGCCAAACCATCCTATCTTCCCTACCCCCAACACTGATGGGAATTATTTTTACAGCTTCATACTCCTGTGCAGTTAACAGCTCCTGAATGAGAGAGTACTTCTAGGTTTTTAGATCACTGTCTATAAGATCACTTACCTTTTCACACTCACAGCCCACTGGTCGAGTAGAGACTACTCTTTTTGATGGAAAAGAGGTTAGCCACCAGTCCTTCCAAATGTTAATATTGTGCCCACTGCCCACTCTCCACACTAGTCCTTCTCTTAGAATTTCCAGACCTGCACACACTCCTCTCCACGCAAAGGAAGGTCTTGCCCCCAGTGTTGCATCTAGGAATCTAGTTTTTGAAAAGTATTTTTGTTTTAGGACCATAGCAGCTAAAGAGGATGGATTCTGTAAAATCCTCCATCCTTGTTTAGCAAGTAAAGCAAGGTTGACGCTTTTGAAATCTCTGAACCCAAGACCACCTGCCTCTTTGCTGTAGCTGAGTTGATTCCACCTAACCCATTGTATCTTTGAGGTATCCTCATTGTATCCCCACCAGAATTTTCTTATAAGTTGGTTAAGCCTGTTTGTAATCGAGGTTGGTAGCAGGAAAATCCCCATTGCATAAGATGGAATGGCTTGTAACACTGATTTTAAGAGGGCTTCTTTCCCTGCATTTGACAAAAACTTATTCTTCCAGTTGACCATTCTAGCCCAGGTTCTGTCAATGAGTGTGTGAAAGGTTGCCACTTTCTGCCTCCTTACTACAGCTAGACGTCCCCAAGTACTTCTTGAAGTTGGTTGTTGCTTTAACACCAGCTTGCTACAAAATCTGAGTCCTACATACTGTTTGTGTGTTCTTGCTGAAAAGGATTGAAGACTTATCTTTGTTCAGGACTTGACCCAATGCCTTTCCATAGACTTCATGGACTTTGAGGACACATGATAGTTCCTTGGTTGTTGCTTGACAGAAGAGAATGCTATCATCTGTAAAAAAACAGATGATTAACTGTGATGGGGCCTCTTCCAACAGGTGCAGGAGTGATCTGTCCAGCTTGTTTAGCTCTTTTCAATAGTGAGGAGAGGGCTTCTGCACACATGATGAAAAAGTAGGGAGACATTGGATCTCCTTGTCTAAGTCCCCTTGATGGCATGAATTTCCTTTGTGGCTCTCCATTAACTAAAATAGAATAGGATACTGAGTTAAGGCAGGACTGAATGAGCCTAATCCATCTCAGTGGGAATTCCATCTTAACCATTATAGCTTCAACAAAACTTCACTCTATCCTGTCATATGCCTTACTCATGTCAATTTTTAGTGCCATACATCCTCTTTTTCCTTTCATTCTAGAGTTCATAGAGTGTAAAACTTCATAAGCTACTAATATATTGTCTGAGATGAGCCTACCCTGGACAAAGGCACTTTGGTTTAGTGAGATAAGGTTGTGGAGAATACCTTTCATTCTATTAGCAAGGGTTTTAGACACAATTTTATACAGCACATTACAAAGACTTATTGGTCTAAACTCAGCTACTCTCTTGGGGTTTTTCACTTTGGGAATTAGGGATATGTAAGTGTCATTAACATCTTGGAGGGACCTACTATAGTTTAGGACTTCGAGTGCATAAGAGTATACTTCCTCTCCCACCACTTCCCAATGTTTTTGATAGAAATGAGCTGGGAAGCCATCAGGTCTAGGTGACCCTAATGGATTCATCTGAAACACAGCACCTCTGACTTCCTCTCAAGTGAATGGCTTAGAGAGCCAAGACTTCATATCTCCTGTTAATTTTGACTCCATGGCATGCAAGCATTCATCAAAACCAGTGGGACAAGAGGTGGAAAATAATGTAGAGAAATAACCTGTGAACACTCCACCTATTCCTGCCTGGTCAGCAATTACTCTCCCTTTTTGGTCCTTAATGCTTCTAACTATGTTGGTTCTTCTTCTCTGAGAGGCCTGCTGATGGAACTAGTGTGTGTTCCTATCACCAAGTCTTAGCTAGTGTTGTTTTGCCCTCTAACACCACTTCACATCTTCTGCAGCCAGGGATGATTCTACTCTCTTCTGGAGCTGTTGCATTTCTATTATATGGGAGCCAGTACCATTGTTTTGAAGGTGGCTTATTCTTTGTAGAGTCTCTGCATTGTGCTTATGGTTATCCTGCTTTGTTCTTTTCCTCCATTGCTGTAGGGCCTTTTGGCATGTTTCCAATCTGTGCCTCATTGTGCAGCCTGAAAGACCAGTTGGTCTAGTACTCTTCCATCCATTTCCCACTATATTATGACAGTCTTCATGTAGATCCCACGCAGCTTCATACCTAAATCCTGGACTCCACATTTTCCTACTTTGGTTTGGGGACTGTTTGTTTATCTAGAGGGGGGAGTGGTCTAATTTTACTGCTGCTAGTGCAGTACATGTTGCACCTCTAAAGAGTTCTTTCCACTCCTTGTTAGCCATAGCCCTATTTATTCTTTCCTTGGTAAACTCCTTACCCCTTCTGTTGTTTGACCAGGTAAAGTGTTGTCCTAGGTGATGCACATCATAGAGCCCACATCTCTCAACAGCTTGTCTAAATGCTTCAATTTGGTTGTACGGTCTGCTGGATGCTCCTTGCCTTTCTTTTTGATGCAACACTTCGTTGAAATCTCCTGCACATAACCAAGCCACAGATGATTGAGGTTTTAACATCTCAAGTAGCTGCCAACTACTCGTTCTTTTGGCTGTCTCAGGATGGCCATAAAACCCAGTGAAATGCCATGTTCTGTCATAGAGCTCTTCCTTAACCACTGCACTAACATGCCACCTGGTATAGCTAACCACTTGGACCTCCGATTCTTCCTTCCATAGCAAAGCAATACCCCCACTCATTCCAACACTTTCAACATCAAAACATCCATCCATCTTCAGAGATCTCCTGACTACCTCCATCCCTTGTTTACTACACTTAGTTTCCACCAGGAAAACTAGGAGTGGGCCCTTTTCCTTAACAAGTTTGCTAAGGATCCTAACTGACCGAGGGTTCCCAAGCCCTCGGTAGTTCCACACTAAGAGGCTCATTGTCTTTGGCAGGGCTGGAAACCAGCCTCTGCTATTGTGTTGTTGTTCTCCATGGAAGCATTCTTCCTCTTTTGGCGTCTTGGATTAACATTACTCACTATAGTTTTTCTTTTTAGACTACTTTTGGTTCGACACTTGAGAGGAAAATTTGTTACATCTTCCAAAGCCACCACCCCTCCTCCTTCATCTTGGTTTAGACCCCCTCTAGCAAGCCTTTTCCACTTCTTTCCTTGTGTTTTCTCAATTCCCTTAACTAACTCCTTTTTTGTTCTTTTGTCATTCAAGATACCTTCTACTGTTCCTCCAATGGTAGTTAGTTCCTTGTTATTTTCATTTAAATTGTTTTCTACTACAGTCTGACCATCATTAGGCTCTTCAGTTGAGATAAGGTCCAATTCCATGCTAGATAGGAAGGAAGAATTTTGCATCTCAGATTCAGTTTTTAGAGAGGTTACCTCGTGTATGTGTTCTGGTTTCTGATCCCTGAAAATTTGACTATCTAGCTGTCTCGTGATGTGAGGTTCATCCGTATGTCCAGCTACTTTCCCATTGGTCAGTTTCACGCCCATATCTTCCTGCTTTCTACTAACTCCGTGGACTTTTTCCTAACTTTCCTGTTTAGTCATATCTTGTTTTGGCGCCAAAATTTCCTGTTTGATAGCATGGCTTTCTGGCCTGGACTTCTCCTCTACATCGTGCTCATAGACTCCCTGCTACTGTTGATGTTGGTTACCGCCCTTAGTATCGTCGTACCTGCGCCCATTGGAGATACTATTGTGCATAGGTTGAGCTCTGAGCCATGCACCAAACTGTTGGTGTTCTGGTTCAATACCTTGTTGTTCATAGCGCTGCCTTATGTAGTTCTTCCCCTTATGAAATAATGTACCACACTAGAAGCAGAAGCTCTGCAACCTCTCATACTTAAAGGAGATCCAAATATTTTGGTCGTTAAAAATCAACCATTTTCCCCTTAAAAGAGGTCTGTGGAGGTTTACTGCAACTCTAACCCGTAGACATCTTCCCCACGCATGACCATCCGCCTCGACCTCTACTCTGATGACATGCCCGATGGAGGCCCCTAGCTCTTCTCCTACTTCTTCTGTCATTGTGTCTAAAGGCAAGTTGTGAATATCTTTTCGTTGCAATAAATTGATCGCAAAAGTCCATTTTTTTTGTAGTGTATGTAGGGTTCGAATATAGTCTGAATATCTGGATTTAAATCCTTGGCTCAAATCGGGATATCCATCCGAGTTTTGATTGGTTTTAGCTGACAGATATCCACCTAGATGCGTTTCAAAATACAGCCCCATATATTAGACTATTAATCTATTTATAATATAAATTGACTAATAATTAGAGGTTGAATGACTGAGTTGGAAGTCAGAGTTGGAGGAAATCCAAAAATAGATTTGACAACGAGTTCGTTTTATTGCTGATCTCAAAGAATGATTGAAGTGGCAAAAGAATTATGAAACAGATACTTCTACTTGTAATGTCATCCCACGTACGATTATATACCAAGATATAATAGTTCTATGATCGCAAACTGCAATTATGAAACGTTATAATCTACTCTTAACATGAAATTTTTTAAATATATATTTTATGTTAAATATCTTAACATGAAATTATTACTCTGATTAAGTAATAATCAGATGAAAATGTTAAAAAATCAAAATAGAAAAGTGTGTAAATATATATTTGAGTGATGTCTGAAAAAGAAATAAGATGAGATGATGTGTGAACAATATCGAAACGAGGCCGAAGTCATACTTATATTTGATGGATTAATGTATAAATTTCAAGCTTGTGTGTGTATGTATATAAAATATAAATTGTATATTCCTTGTTTAACACATACATATCATACGAACATATACATATCGCTATATGCTTAAAAATAAAGCTTGGTCCCCATCAAAATTATGTTTAATTGGGTCCAAAACATCGATCCAAGTCTATTTTTTGTCTAATTCACAACTAAGACAAATAATTAAGGAAATATCTAGATAATAATAATAAATAGGAATGAAATAATATTGAATTATTCCTCTTTTGGTAATTGAAATTGTAGTCTTTATTCTGTTTTCTTTTTCTTTTTCACTCCTTGATGGATGGAAATCGTTAAAGGTTTATTGTAGAGAACAAAACATGTTTGACTTTTTGAATTCAATAATCTTCCTTAAGAACTTTTAATTCTTTCTATTAATAATTCGTTTCAAAGATATAAGTTTTGACTGATTTTTTTATGTTCTACATCAAAAGAAAAATTGTTGAATATTTAAGCAAACATTCACATGTGATTTAAAAATCTAGAATTACATTAAATTGGAGTTCCATTAAATATTATGAGATAATTTTGTTTTGTTTTGTTTTATATACTCTGTTAACACTATATATATACATATAAGTTGATTTTTAATATATTATTTTAATATTATTATTTAGTATATATATGTTTATGCTTAATTTGGCTCATCCTTCGATGCAAATATTCTGGTCCCATGCGGCCTGTATATAACAACTTTTTTTTTTTCCTTTAATTCTTTGCTAATGGCAACAATTTTATGATCGATGCAGGAAAGCGATGAAATCAATGAAGATGTACATGAATATGAGCAAGTAATTCTCTCATCAACTAATAATTATCTTTTACTTCTTCTAAAATATGTGTGGCAATCGTGTTCCTCGATGATATAATGATGTTCTTTTACTTTATAATATATGCTAGTACATTTGACTAAATATATTATATCGACGATCGATCTCTTCCGAGATTAATTATAAAAAAAAGGTGTCCCTTGCAATATGAAGTTTGTCTAGTTTAGACTTGTACCTACTACCTAGCATTAGTCATCCTTAATGGGGGGACTGAACGGGGATATTTTCCCTTGATCAATGGAACAAGACCTTTAGTTTTATTTTTGCACTCGTAATTATATGTTCATTACAATGCCTAGTCTGTCTCCCACGCAATTGTTACGAACCAATTTATAAAATAATAATAATAGTGGAGAAGGATGTTATGGATCCCACTTGAAAGAACAGTAAAAATAGAGACTAGAATTGAGACTCAGGAACAATACAAAGACTTGGGAAAACATAAATTGCAGAAGGTGGATAATCACGGCTTGGGATGTTCGAGACCCCCAATTCCTCCAATATAACCTTACAACATCTCATGCATGCCTATTTTGTAGGATAAGTGTGAGAATACTCCAAGATTCTTTCCTAATCCTAATATAATATTCAGTCATATCCCTCTCGATCTGATCTTTCCATCATATTCATCTGTCTTTCGCATACACGTACTCTCTCGACTTGGCTCGAATTACCCTAATGGACAACACACATATAAACTTGACATGACTCATTAATTTGTGCTTTTTCAAAACATGCAGTGGGGCATAAAAACTTGCATATATCTACAACTGCGTAAAGTTTTTAGCTTATATATACACGTATGCATAAACCATGCATGCGTACGTAAATTCTTGCTGACCAGCAATATTTATTTTTTGATGTAGGAAAATGAAGGAGCTGCAAATGCATCTAACCAGGTAAAACTCCGATAATTAAGTATAATAATTAACATTTAATTGTCTTTAATTTACTTCTTTCTTTTTTCACGTCTCAGGTACTACTACATGATCATCATGTTTTCCTTACACTTAGGCCTATTTGAACGTGATTATCCTTAATTATTAGAAGCCATAAGAAATATATATATATATATATATAATGAAATTAATTATAAAATTAACATAGTAAAACGATGCAATGATGAATCGAAGAAGCCGAGTTTTAGGCAATTTTATCAATTCTTCATTTCAAAACATACAATAAAATAACAATTTTCAGTTCGAGCAACTTTGATGATCTTTTGACTTTTCTTTCAGTTTTTCCCTATGTTAGTTTTGTAGGGGCGACCATGGTCCCAAATAAAATAGAATTGTCATTTTTTCTTTTTTCACTTTGAATGGATATATAGTATTAATGTCTATTTAATGAAAACATGATGACTAAGTAGTACTGTTTTTATTTATTATTTCACAAGTTATTGTCAAGTGATCAGATGATCAAAACACCTTATATTTTTACATTAAATAGATATTATTTAATTTAATTACTTGCAATGGACATTATCTATTTTTCTTGATCAAATGGAGAGAATCATTGCGCGTTCATCCCGGCCGATATATATATGTGTGGATCAAAGCAATACTTTGGTTACACAATATTTCATACCAGCCAATTTGAATCTTATTACCATTGTTAAAAGGATGATAACAATTATCAATTATATCATGTACGTGACTTGTTACTTATAAAAGCAACTTCTTGATTCAGGAAAAAACTGAAAATCGAAATGCTGCAAACATGCTGCCTCGTAACCGGGTAATTCTTGCGCGCATTCACTTCTTCCTTGTGGTATGAAAGTCAAATCTTATATATATATTAGAATTCATTGTTAGATATGGTATTTTCAAAAAGTTGGTTAAACTCTATTTTCTTTGATATAATATTTGTGGTTTCTTTGGGTTGAGAGAATATTTCTCATTACAAATTATTAATGAAATTCTCATGGGAAATCTAATTAAATAGAAGATGCATGGTTTGTGTCGAAAATTGATAGACTTTAGTTCAATTAATCTACACTTAGTACCAAAAAGAATAAAGAAAATGTTCTTACTATTGGGGTAATTAATTAGTCGAGTCGATGATATATATATATATATATATAAATACATTCAAACTGTGATGATGACTATTTAGTCAGTTCTTCTACATGAAACCAATTTATAGATCACCATTTACTCATGTTTCTTTGTGGACATTTTCTTTTCGGGCATGTAAGATAAATTAAATTAAAGAAAACAACGAACAAAACAAATTAGGAGAGAATGATCAGGAACTAATTAAAGATCTCCATTTACTGTTTCTTTGTGTATATATTCTATAGAACATGACACTCATTACGTACATTTGTAATCGTTCTAATTTCAGAAACGCGATCGAATCTTCAGGGGACTTGCAAAACTAGGAGTAAAAAGTAGGTAAAAAATAATAATAAAGTAATAAATAGTAGTGAGAAGAGTTGAGAAGTGTTGAGGATACCTCAACACCCAAACACAGTAAATGTCACATCAAAAGTATCAGGCCACATCTCATCAACTGCTGACAGCTCCGATTGCAGTCTCTTGTGATGGTTATCATGTAAAACAGATATGGCAATTGCTTTAAAATTAGAAGTTAATAAGTCAAATGTTATTCCGCGTTCATGAGTACTGATCATTTGTAGCATTAATGTGTGCATGCATGTGTGTATTAATTGACTATGTACCCTATCGTATCATAGTACGCATTAGTCTAGTTAGATACTGAATCACATTCTGCCTTCATTGTCTATAAATAAACAACATCTTGCCAGTATGCAATTAATAAATATGAACATCTCGAATTTTCTAAACAACTTTGTTGGAGTAGTTCAAGAACAGCTTAATTATAGCTTATAATTTCCTTAATTATGGTTCTAAATAGGAGCTACATGATTCTAATCGACGTTTTGGTTTTCCATGCCCTGAATTGCCATATGGGTTACGGCATAAAACATAAATGATTGGACCAAAATACTAATTATCCAAATATAAAATTCAAATAAATAAACTAATCTTTTCCTAGGTTGCTATTGTCTACAAATTAAGAAATACATGTCTAGTACTACTTTCCATGGACATACTTTGGCCATTGAAAGACTCTTAAAAAGTTGGTTAACCATCACTACAACAAATCTCATCTTTTGGGATGAAAAAAATTTTGGTTCCAAAAGGTCACTTTTAGAGACGAAATCATTCGTTCGTCTTAGAAAGTCCCTGCAATCTGATTATTGATCTAACAAGACACTTGGCATCCGAATGGAAGGATTTGAGATGAAAATATATCATCCACAAATAGAGTTATTGTTTGAATTGATGGTTCATCATTCGAATGAACATAAATTTCTATTCGAACATATAATTGTAGTTCAAATGGACATTTGGCAAGGAAATTGTATATAGTTTTGGCATGCAGTATTGGATGTTGGAACTGAAAAAATTTTGTTCGAATGTAGACAATGTTGTTCGAATGAAAACATGTTGATCAAACCTCTCAGTGCCTATTAGAACTTACAGCATTTTAGTTTCATTAAATATAAAAACAGATAGTGTAAACATTTTTAAATGATGGCATTGTGTAAAACCAGTAAGTAGATACAAAAAACTATATTAAAGTAAATAAATAACATGCCACAAAACAAAATTTAAAGTAAAAAAACCATTAATTTAGTCCATGCCCAAACTCCTAACGATCAACTTTATCTCATTCAAATGAGCATCCACCCTGTTTATGAGAAGTGTGATATCTTATATTTTCGTTTGTTTTAATTAAATAATTATTTTATTTATTATAAATATCAGTTCTCTTGTTTTAAAATTAATATGATTTTTTTCTGTATTGTTTCATGATTTCTAAGTGTGAAAGTTATTTCAATGTGTTTTTCTTGTTATTAGTTATTGTTTATTATTTGAATTGCTCTTTATTTTAAATTATTTTATTGTTGAATTTTACTATTTTATTTTATTTAGCTACTGTGTTTTTAATTTAAATTTTTGTTTTAAATCCTTTTTGTTCGATCAGTTTTAAGACCCCAAGATGAAAGGTCTGGATCTATTTTCCCTTCATTTTTCCTTTCTTATTTTTATTCTATTTTTTTTCCTTCTTTTTTTTCTTTTTCCCCCAGCCCGTGCGACCACCCCTCATTTTCTCTCCATGCATCCCTCTCCCCTAGCCCCACTATATGCCACCACCGAACCTCACTGCCCAGCCCACCAGCTCCACCACCCTCCGACGACCTCCCCCACCCCAGCCTCCATTCCCCGCTCTCTCTCTCTCTCTTTGGCACTTAGAAAACCATTGGAGTTCTTGGAATTTTGTACTGCTGTGTGCCGTCACCATCACCACGGTAGCTTCCCCTCTTGCTGGCCATCACCCTCAACGAAGTTCAGCTCCTAACTTGCCGCTATTCTCCTCATGAAAGCACCAAAGACCCACTATTTTCTCTTTTTCCCGCTGCTGTCCCCCATCACCTGGCCACCGCAACACCACCAACAGATTCCCCTTCCATTGTGACCTCCCCTAGCCAATCTCGTTCCCCATTGTGACCCCATCTTCTCTCAATCTCCCAAGGCCTCTCTTCATCGTGCACCACCACTCACAGCCACCAAGCACCATCATCAATTCCACCGACCTCCATAAGCCCGTCCATGGCCAACCCAAGTCTCCTGTAGCTCCCCTTTGATTTTCTTTATTTGAGACCCACGACCAACACTTATAAACTCTCTGTCTGCCGCTACTCTGCCACTTTTGCCATGACCTTTGATCTTCCAAATTTTCCTTCCATCATTGTAAGTAATTTTCCAAAGGATCTCTTGAGATTTAAATATATTTTTACACTAACATGTTTTCTACAACCTGATTAGTTGTGCCGAGTCTCGAGTCCAAGGAGCGTGGATTATGGATTATGGGTTTATTTGTGGAGCTGATTTGTGGAGTTGTACACTTGGCATTGTGGTTGGTGTATTTTATTTGATATGTGATATGCCGTGACATCAAATATACTGTTTCCATGCATTTTCGTGTGTCATCTTTGAAAACTGAATTTTCGTGTTAAGAAATGATTTTAGGTATATGTGCAATGAATGGATTGAAAGGAATGAATAAAAGGAAGAGGAACTGTAGGGATAGTAGTAAACAGGGATGGTGGTAGAGTCCCAGTTGTGATTCCTACCTACAATGCAAATTGTAAGGATGCTGGTAAGTCTCACATGTGATTCCTGCCTATGGTGCATGCAGTAGGGATGGCGGTAAGTCTCACATGTGATTTTGGCCTGCAGTGCAAGCTGTAGGGATGTTGGTAAGTTCCACCTGTGATTCCACCTACAGTGCACGCAGTAGGGATGGTGGTAAGCAGAGATAGTGGTAAGTCCCACATGTGATTCCGACCTACAGTGATTGATAAATGGATATGCTGGGCCATTTTCTAGAAAAAATGGTGGTTTATGATTAAATGGATAGGAGGACCATTTTCTGGAAAAATGGTGGACTCATGTGGGCCATTTTCTAGGAAAATGGCGAATGGTATTTAATGACGTATTTTAGGTCAAATAAGATTTTTGGTGTGCGTAGGAAAAATGGTCATTTTCAAGAAAAGTGATCGTCTTGGTCTCATGCATATTTCATCATGTGCATGCATACATGTTGATTGTTTTAATATGTTTCTATCTTGTGGATATTTTGATTGGTTACTTATTGAGATTCATAATCTCAACGTGGTATTCATATCCTATAGTTCCATTTTGATGCAGAGGGTTTTGATGTTGCTCGTTGGGTTGAGGGATGACGTTGAGCTTGCAACATGTTACCATAGATTTTGATGCAGAAGATGATGTTAAGCCTAAGGGATTGGCTCTGTCAGATGAGTGACATGTTGATGTTGTTCATTGGTTGTGGGATTTGTTTCCCCTTGGGATTATGTATTTTGGCTTTGTATTTTATTTTGTTGGATAACCGTAAATCATCTTTAGGATCTTTTACATTTAGTGGTTCTATTTTTAAGATTCTGGTACTTAGTTGACTATTTTATTTCTCTACTGTGATTATTATTGTACACTTAAGTGCATGGTCACACACTAAGCACTTGACGATTGGGGTGCGTGACCCATGATGTCATCATCCCGATGTCACGATTGTTGCTTTTTTATACATGAGAGTTGGGTCGCAACAAGAAGCACCATGCTCCTCTAAATATTAGCGACGATGGTTGTCTGACTTAGGAATTGCTGCAAGGAACTCTGTGGGTAGAATATCAGCAATGGCAGCAAGCATCTCTATGCGCACAATATAAGTAAGTGAAAACAAACTTGCAAATGTGAATTATGCAACTATTGCATAATCACTTTTAAAAAAGTGAATAAAACATGGGACCCCCATAAAAAAATTAATTTTTTAATAGTGGGTCTCACTTTTTTCCAAAGCGATTATGCGGCGTTGATGTACTTCATGGTTGTATGTGGAATTACTCAGTTAATAAATGCAGCTCAGATCTCAATGTGCACAATATCTGCAATCTCATCTGTACATGCAGCTGCTGCAGCAGTGTTAGTACGTCTCCCTAGGACCCTGAGGGTGGAACACCCATGGCCTCGGAGGCTCTGATTGCTACCTAGTACGAAGGTGGCCCACGCTTTTGCCCAGGGTGACGATATTCATCGGGCTAATTTGTAATTGTCGATGCTTAGACGAAGTGATCTCCACTCTTGCAAACAAAAGTAGTCTAAATATTGTTGGCCCAAATGGTAGACTATCGCCCAACAAGTACTTAGACTTATCTCTAATCTAGGACAGGTAATATAGGGCTAGATCCATTGGATGGCCTCTCCCTAATCGCAATATGAATCTAGGTCGATCGATGTTGAAATTTGTCTAGATCGAACGGACATTTGAAGTGTCGAGACATGTAATACAAGGTTACCTGCCCCCGTTCATGACATATAAGATACAATATTCCTAACATGCATCTAGCATTATGCAATATTTACAGCGGATAATATTTTTTTTCTCAAACAATACTATGCACCAAATTGAAAATATCTCAAATACTTAAAACATACATCATACATAATGACATACTAAATAACCAAGATCACAATACACTAGTCCAAAATGGCTGTGATCATACGTGTGCTAGAGATTCAACTCCATAAGTACTACTAGTAAACCAAGGTAACTACTATACTATCATCGACGTTGTACTATCGCCTAGTCGATTTTTTCAGTTGGTCAATTTCCAGTCCTCCTTTAGATCCTAAGAGAAATTCTATCATTTTGGGATAAATGGTAGTTGGGATTACCAAACTGATATTTGATTACAAATCTTAGCAAGTTAATAGAAAATCTCCATACAGGTTAATGATGCATGCATGGATATAAAAACATGAATGCATAATCAAAGTAATAAGTAAGCATAGCATAACTTGACATACAACATAGCATAACTAACATAACTTGAACTGAAACGTGAACTAAACTTGACTTGACATGATATGAACTTGATATGAGACTTGACTTGATATGAACGTGAACGTAACATAACATGAACGTAAACTTGGACATAACGTAAACGTGAATATAACATGAACATGAACTTAAACATAACATAAACTTGGAATCTTGTTTATTAACTTAATAAACATGACCATATGGATGCTACACAAGTCCCCTTGAGCCATGTGTCCATTCCGATTACCATATTATAATATAGGTATCTACACTAGCTATAAGTGCGTTAATACATGTGCCACACTTGCTGTGGAACACATACTTTATGTGCCACAATTGCTATAGACCACACGAGTTGTTTGTACCACAACTGTTGTGGACACATGTGTAAAGAAATATGGCTCCATCGGCGTTAGTGAATAGCTCGCTCCGGTGACCAGTTACTTAGGCCCTATTCACAACCTATTGACCGTACTTTGTCAATTCAGAAAATTTCATACTAATTTAGACACTCCAACATGAACAAAAGAGTTCTACTAGGATAAGGGTCATGATTGACATGAATAACTTGACATGATTATTCCCGACATACACAAATTGTATTTGAGCTGAAAGATGACATGAATACAAAAGGACAGAAACCTTGACATAGCATAACATGACATGAAAGTAATTTGTTACATGACGTACTTGAGAGAGAAACATTTCATATCATGTAACAAACAACAATTCATAATATGGCATAAATATAATAGACAACATTTCATGACATGGCATATATGTAACAAACGACATAACATAAGGGTGTAACCGGTTCGGTTCAGTCTGGTTTTATACAAATTTTGGGACCGAACCAGTATACAATAGTTTTGCATTTTCAAGAACCGATCGCAGACTGTTACTCTCCTAAAATGGTGTTTTTACCTGTTCCAGCTTGGTTTTAATTAAGTGTAAATGTCATTAAAAAAATGTAATTCTCTAATGTATACTAATTAATTAAAGCAAATTGTAATTAATATGCTAATGAATATTAGTATTACTAATGTATTATGTATTTGTCAAAAGGAATATCTTGAGAATTTATTAGGTCATAAAATGTAATTAATATATATTTTATATAAATAACATATGATCAAATAAATATTCGTATTTAAGATTAAGATTTTAAGTTATAAATTATAATATAAAATTATTTCATATATAATTATATATAAAAAATATTTTATATAATATTCAAACTTAATTATATATATATATATATATTTATAAACCAGTCTGGTCCTGAAAAGCCAAGAATCGAAATTGGACTGGATTGAACTAATTTTTAAAACGTAGGAACTGGTCTTGGGCTAGACCCATTAAAAACCGGACCAACCGGTCCGGTTTGGTTTTTGCCTGTTCTTTGATTTAAATTCTTAGTGTAATGTAACATAATATACTTACAACATATAACTATACGTGACAGAATATATTGACTAATAGATAAATATTTTGTGACAGAATAAATCGTGTGTAACAGATGAACATATAATGACGTGACATGGCATAGCATAGATGATAACATATATGCATAAATTGTAGTTCCTTTACTAATAACACATACATAGTTAACTGATAGTACGATAAAAGCAAACTTACCTTGATCTTTGCATTTCTATGAAAAACTCAAGTGCGAGTATGAGGAACTGTAAGTAGTGATTATAAAAGTTGGAAACTTAATCACTAACAATTATCAAAATGAAAAAATTACTATTTTACTTTCAACATGTGGGAAAATGATCATTTTAACCATAATTTATGGATTTTGCATCCTAACTCTAAGAATCACCAAAGTTTACATACCTCATGTAAATTGTGTCCTAAACTCAAATATTAACTCAGAAAAATTTTAAAATAAAACACAACTATGAAAAACCTCACAGGGGTCGAAACAAGAAGAGGCTATTCCCCTTGATTTTTGTTGCAATTCTTCAAAATTTCAAAACGAATGATGAAACCAAAATTTTCTTCTAATATACTAATAACATACTCCTAAGAATAACCATGTTTTGAATCATCAACAAAAGTCATCAAAATCACTAAAACAATACTTGAAGTTTTTGGTTTCCTACTATGTCCAAAACAGATTTTGTTTCTTAACTAGTTTTGATCAACTACTTGATCCATGATTTAAAAATGTGATCTTCAAATCAAAACATCACATGGTTTAAAAATGTGTTATAAAACAGATCCAAGCTTTAAACTCAAAATCACAAGGCTAAAAATCAACCAAAACATGGATCTAGCCAAAAATATCAGTCATTTGGCCTAACCGAATGTCCTCTTGTATAAAAATTCATATCTTTGAAACTACTATTAAATATTTTCAAACTAAAATCCTCAAATGAAAATACCAAAGCCATTGGAATAAGATTAAACCCCAAAAAATTTAAACTTTCTTAAAACATAAACTGTTTTTCCTCTTTGAAAAACCAGTAACATAAACTAAGTTTCTATATCTAAGAAAATATTTCATCCAAAACTTTAATCATGCAATATAACCTCAACCAATAATCATATATACATGTTAACAATACTCCATAAAAATTCCAGACCAAGTTCCACCCATTAGCTTGGCCAAAAACTCCAAAATACAACACACTCTCCAGTTTATCGCCCAAGAATACTAGGTGTCTAAGAATGGATTTCTATTCATTTTGGCCTCATGGTTATCTACACATGTTATAAATTCTTAAACCAGTAACATAGAGACTTCCACCATATAACAAAAAATTATATCTTTGAACATGCAACAGTCAACTAGTATCAGTTTCGCTTAACCATTCTCCCTCATCTTTAGTTGAGGCATATGAGGAGTCACTATTTTCTTCATTTGATACCTCAATTACTATGGTTAGCTCAATGTATTTTTGACGAAGTGGAACCATGTCATATTGAATGAGATCTATAAATATATTAATAGTAGGTACATTTTCTTGATAGGCTTCGATGGTATAAGGATTGTCACATTCTTCATCTTCTCCTTCAACTTTTGACCGATCAAATGGACCAAATAAGATATCATCCAAGTAAACTAGACTAAAAAAGGAACAACTTTCATGAAGGAAATTTTGTGAGAAAACACTTAAAAAAACTTCAAAACGAGCGTGCAAAATAACTTAGAAAAGCTTTCCAAGAGTCTTTTGTTGTCTTTCTAAGAAAAGTAGGAAAAAGAGATGGAATGAGTGTGAAATGGGCTGGAAGGCTTCTTGCACACGTAAGGGATGATGATAAGGTTGAGAGTGACTTGAGTGTTGGCCTTGACAACCCAAATCAGTATACAAAATTCAGCCCAAGATATTTCTTTCTAAGTGTTATGTAGAAGGAGAAGAGTGAGGTGGCTTCTAGCCCTTCACTTCAAGTACACTCTAGGGCCTTCTTGAGTAGATCTAGTTAGCCATGTGGGGGTGTAATACTTAGCCAAGAAGTAATGCCAAGGTGGCCAAATTCGTGGGCCTTAATTGAATGAACCTTAATTTGGGTTTTAAATAGGGTTTAGGTTGTTGTCAAACTCAAATCCAATTTCTCTTGACCCAATCAAATATCCAGCCTTAAAAAAGTTGGATAATTATGTTACAACATAAATTTGAAGGATTAATAGCATGAGTAAGTGACTTAATCAAGTAATTAAATATAATGCTAGAAACTGATTCAGTTAGGATTTGGAGGTCAACTTTAGGATTTGGAGAAAACCGTTTAAGATTTCGGTTTCAACCATGCTTTTAGGTTTTAAGTTGAATTCCAACCATAAATGTTTTTATTAGGGCGTAAATCCTCTTTGGTTTGGCACAATCTGGTTGGTCGGATGGAATAGGTTTTGCTTAGGTGGCATGATTTCAGACCTTGATTACTTCAAAATCCATCAAATGTTTCCTTGTAGTGCCAAGTTTCTAATCCTATTCACCATGTATGACTAAGATCTTACCAAGTATCCAAATAAAACTTCTCTAGCCTAATTTGGACATTCTACATTACGATTTTGAAAACACTGCACTTGCTGTGCTTATTAAGATTACTATTCACTCTGAAAAAGTGAAGAATAAACTTTGTATAGAAAAATCCTAAATATTCATATAAATTGAACCGTGAAATTCGTTTACTAAAATTTAACCCCGAATTGCCCTTAAAAATAAAAACACAGTTTTGAACAAGTATTTCTTCCAAAAATATGAAAATGGACTTATTGTGCTATAAAATCCTAAATAATAAATTGAGCCTAATGGCGCAAATCATAATGTATTCTGACACTTCTAACTATCTCAAATAATTAACATCGTGTTTCTGGCACCATATTGAGTGATAACACTGACTATACTGATATACTAAAACCTATGCAGTTAGTCGATTCGTGAAAACTTATGGGATTTTACAAGGTTCCTAAAGCCTATAGAAATTCAACCATTGAATTTATTGGTTGAATTTCTAGTGGGCTATTACATTCATCGTTTGCTTCTTTGGGTCTATGTTATATGAGATGATTGGTGCTAACATTCGAAAGAATGTATTGCAGTCAACCTGACTGATGGCCTTGCCACCATGATAAGGAGGAGCTATATCCTCAACCATCAACTGAGGTACCTCAACGCCGGAAAGCTCTTTCGCTAGGGCAATTTGCTGTATGAGCTTCTCGGTTCAATCCTCTTGCTAAACCATGTACAATGCAGGATACACAACGAGCTCAAGAGGGATGTGAAGAATCTCAGCTATCTTGTCAACTAAGAATGTAATACTCACCCCCAGTATAGTGAAGGTGAATGCCTCATTTGTGGCACTCATCTCACTAACTCCTTCATAGAACTTGTACACCAGATTACGATAGGGAACCCCTAACTAGTCATAAATGGGATCCATCCCCTTATCAATCAATATAGACTAGAGGGTTTTGCCATCCCAGATGATGTTGTTGAAGCAACTAAGCTTAATGGCCCTCTTGATTAGTATCAGCCTAGAAGGCCAACTCAGTGCTGTGAACGATGTTCCCTTCGATGATCTATTACTTTTTGATCCATAAGTAAATATGATGTTGTTTTTTGATTCTGGGCCAAACCTCTTTAGTTTTCAGGCCCAGCCCATTGCTCATCAACCCAACAGTCTCTTTTCCCCCAAACGGTGTCGTTTTTGGCCAATGCCCTTAGGGCTTAATTCTCCTCTTCTTCTTCAGTGCCACCTCCTTCTTCTTCCTCTTCTTCATTCGTTTTCTTCTTCTTCTCTTGCAATCCGACAACTTCTTCTCCTTCTCCATTTCTTTTGGTTTCTTCTTTCTTTTACTCCCCATTGTTGCGTCGGCTTCTCTTCTTCTTCCTTGGGAATTTTTGGCTTCACCTTCAAGCTTGGAACTGAATCTCTCTTCCTCCAGTTTTGACTGGTATTGATTCTATTTTTATCTCTTTAATTTTTGGTTCCTCTTTGCTATAAAACCAAGTATATTTCTTCCTCTAAGAGTTTTATTTTCACTGGTTTCTCCATTTTGCAAGTTCGATCACTAGCCCTTTTCCATGCTTGGTTTTTCTCTTAATTGTTTTCTCTTAGTATTTTTGTGTTCTGGCTTGTGGTTAAACCCTTGTATTTTCAAGTGATTTGGCCCCCAACCTGTACCGTGAGCCACATTTCTAGCCATCATCTTCCAGATTTTGCCTCTAACACTGGAAGTAATTTTTCAAAAAATTTTATGAGATTTAAATATATTTTTCACTAACAAATGTTTTGTGATCTGGTTGGTTGTGCCAGACGTTGAGTCTGAAAATTTTGGAAGTCAGTTGGATTGGAGGATGGAGTTGTTTGTGAAAATTAGATTATGGTGGGATATTTTATTTTTGGTGTTCGATGTCTTAACATTTATCATTTTGTTCATGCACGTTCATGTGCATAAACAAAAACTAGGTTTTCATGTGTAAAATGATATTTCGGTACATGCGTGTCACGACCCCAAGCCGAGATGGGGCATTATCTCGGTGGGGCTCCTCTTTTCACTCGAGGGTATAATATACTTTGTGACATCCCCTAGATTGTTAGTGGGCGAGAACGAGAGGGTAACCTTCTTGTGTCGACTCTGTGGTCCCTCTGCTAACGAGGGATAGAGGATGCTTGGCCATGAATGCACTAGGCGCGGAACTGAGCATCACTCCTTATGAAATCACATGCATGTTCGTTACTCATGGTGTGATGAAGGGAGCTAGGTGTGTGCGGATGATCCCTAGAGGAGATCACGGTTCATACGGTTTAAATTTTTATTTTATTTTTATAATAGGTCATTTTCTGGAAAAATGACAGATGTTATTTTTAATTGATTTGGCTTTTGGGCTAAATGAGATTTTGGAGTGTATTGGAAAATAATTATTTTTGAGAAATGATGATTTTTGGATCTCATGTATATTTCATCATATGCATGCATATTTGTTGTTGCATGAATGTATTTTCATCTCTTGGGCAATTTGGTTTAGTATTTGCTGAGACTCACAATCTCATGGTATTTGAAACCCTGCGATATTGTTTCATGGTACTATAGATTTTGATGCAGATGATGAAGTGGAACCTGAGGATGCAGCTCCACTAGAGGAGTGATCAGAGGTCACTCTCTCATGGGATGAGATTTATTTAACACTTTTGGATATTGTGTTTTGGTTTATTTATGTTTTCAATAGATAACTATAATATTTTTTGAAACGCTTGTATTTAAGTGAATTTTTCTTTAACAATTATGGTACTTAGTTAATTGACTTTAATGTATCCACTACGTCTTTTGTCTTACACGTGTTGCATGTGTACACACTTAGCACTTGTCGTTAGAGTGCGCTACCCATGTTATCGTTATTCTGACGCCTCGATTTCTGCATTTCCATGCGTAAGAGTTTGGGGCATCACAAACTTGGTATCTAAACAAGAGAAAATAGTGTTTGGCAACTTTAAATATTCAAATTTTTAGAGGAGAAGTTCAAATGTGGCACTCCAGAAGACATCAATGGCTGAGTCAACTAGTTCCCGAAACTAAAACCAATTGGTCTTCAAGATTGATGGGTTTTCTCCCTAGCTTAAATATTTTTTGAATGAGTTTATCGCTCCCTCATTTAGAAAGCCATCCTCCATGTGTGCTGGTCAGAAAATAAAGGAATGGGGTTTGGATCCACAAATGGGATCCGAACCCTATTGGAACTATGAACAAAGTACATGTTTGAGGTATGTACGTTTTGGCAATGAGAGAGGTGTGTGACGACAACGATGAAGAAGATGGTAGTGAATTGCGGTTGGGTATTCAAACGTGCATGAGATATAGGTGAGAGAAGTTTGAATGATGTATGTGCATTGGGAAAGTTTTGAGTATTTATTCAAAATGGTTTCCGTTCAAATGGATAAAGGACTATTCGAATAGTACCTAATTACTTGTAGTTTGAATGTAATACCGGGAGTTTGAACATGAAACATTCCGTTTGAGCAGTGTATGTTTTGTTCAAATGACATAACATAATTCCCATTTCTCTATGTTATATACCTGAGTCTATTAATTTACATAATTTTTTTAACTTATGATAGAAACCAAAGCTATCTCATATATGTTTTAGTATATTAAAAATATATCTATTCTATATAAAGTAGTACAAATCTATCAAACTAACTATTATAAATCACATTCAACTATTCAAATCCATTGACTAAATGATCCATAACACAATTGTCCAGATTGTTATTAAACCACATCCAAAAAATATAAACAAAATATTAGTCTCATATATAGAAAATATTGCTAAGATGGTGGAGGCATATATTGTCGTGACATCATCATCTGAACCTCGTGAAGCATTTCTTGGCACTAAATTGCTAACTCCCTTAGTAGCTCCTCTTGTTGCTGCTGCCTTAATCATGTCTCCAAATTAGGTTCATTCGATCGTGCAATCTCCTGCATTTCTCTTTGCCTTGATCTTAGCTGCTTGATCTCTAGTCTTGCTTCACCTAACTCCTAAGAGGAGTTACTTAATCTGCTCTTTGATTTTAGAGAAAAGACATAAGGTTTTACGCACTCCCCTAGACCCTTAAGATATCCAAAACGGGGCCCTAGAATTAGGAAAAATATCTCAACATCACTCGCTAATGAATCTTCATAAGTAGAATCGTTGCGGAGCATGATTATCCTCCTACACAAGAAAAAGCAATATTAACCAATAGATATGATATAAGTATATAATTAATACTTCGCTAAGTGTGCCAACTCTTACATAGTTTGCTTGTGCATACAAAGTTGTGAGGTTATACTCTCAAGAAACCTCTTCTTCCTATAGACATTAAAAAAGAGTACATTATAGATTCTGAACTGCTAGTTTATGATAATGACAAATAAATTAACATATTCATACCAGTTTATTGGAGAGACGATGAAAAGATCTCGAGGCAACATGATGATGGATTTTCAAGTTTGATCTACTTATTTTATATACACAACTCATCTTTTGCAAAATATATCAAATTTCTAAGTCAATATTAGATAAAGAAAAATTATTATAGTATAACCTTGAAATAATGCAATTACTTGATATGCCAGCTTCTCAAACATATCACATAGCTTTTTCCACTCATATGGCCGTATGCCTTGAAAATGATTCTAGCGTTCCTCAGAATTTTAAAATTTCTGATACTGTTCTATCCATCGACGCATATACTTGCAGTATGCATTGTTCTTAAGTTCATCAATGGTATGGTGCTCCTCTCGTGTCCCAAAATTAAGTTCAAGCTTATCCTTAATATATTACAATAGAATTAATCAACAATTTATACATTATACAGCTTATCCATAACTTATGATACTCAAAGAACAACAGATTTTTACTTACCAAGCAATGCTTCTTATATGGTCCTTAACATCTTGTGGAACTTTGGACCAAGATGATGTAGCCATAGGTGCATAGATCTAAGTCAGACTACCAACGTACAACCCTAGCCAAGTCGTTGGATCTCCACTGCCACCAGTGTGGTCATCATTAGTATTAACTATAGTTCTTCCTATCTTGCGCACCTTGTCCAAGCCAACGTCTTGTGTAATACGTTGAGGTTTGCGAGCTTGTGTGAATGCTACATGTAGGGGTGTACAAAAATCGTTAAAATCAGCTGGGATCGATGCAGACTGGGTGCTAGTATAAATATACTAAAACGATGTCGTTTCACTTAAGTAAGTGAAATGACATTGTTTTAAATCTAGGGTTTTCAAAAAAAAAAAAAAAATGAAATGACGCCCTTTGGTTTAATACATCAAACAATGCTGTTTTGGGTGAGGGCTTCAACCCTAACCCCCTTTCCTCCCCTTTCCATTGCCCCCCCTTTCCCCTTCATTTTCACTATCTCGTTGGTTCTTTGTTTCAACTTTTCCACTCGTTTCTCTCAAATCTCTCATCTCCCTCGAGTCTTAGCTCTCTCTCTCTCTCTCTCTCTCTCTCTCTCTCTCTCTCTCTCTTTCTCATGCAATCTCTAGGTAAGGTCATCTCCACCTTAGGCTTTCTACTCTCAACTCTCTCATCTCCCTATCAACTCTCTCTCCCCGATGCAATCTGCCAATCTCCATTGCAACTCTCTCATCTCCCTCTCAGATCTCTCATCTCCATTGCAGCTCTCTCATCTCCCTTTCATATCTTTCATCTCCCTCTTAGCTTTGATAGGATGGATGACACACGTAGTCATGCATAGAAGGCTACCTCCCTCTCGAATCTCTGATTCATTTTTCTATTTTTTGGTTGTGATATTTGATTATTTGTATTTTGTTATGAGATTTGCTTGAGATCTCAGATTTGTGAGATTTTTTTATGGGAGTGAAACCAACAAGGACACTGATGAATCGAGGGTATCTGGCCGAAACTATGTCGGCTGGTTTTTTCGCTGTCATTGGCCGTTTTCGATCTATATAACCCCTTAAAAAACAAGTCGGTGCAGTTTCTGTCCAAAACCAAAACCATACTGATATGGTCAGTTTTCACCTCTAGCTGCATGACGAGAAAATATAATACATTTAATATGTGTTTTTATCATAATTATAATCTTAGTAATATTTGTATTTCTTCATAGTTGACATACTGTGCTCTAATTTATAAGAGCCTGACATCCCATTCCTAACTAGGCGAGTCAGAAATATTTGTCTAAGAATGGATTTCTTTTCATTTTTGTGACATGGTTATCTATGTATGTTAGAATTTCTTCAATCAGTAACACAATGACTCCCACCATATAACAAAATATTATATCTCCGAACATGCAACAGTCAACTAGTATTAGTTTTGCTTGAGCATTCCCCCTCATCTTTAATTGAGGCATACGAGGAGTCACTATTTTCTTCATTTGATACATCGATAACTACGGTTAGCTCAATGTCTTCTCGACGAAGTGGAACCATTCCATATTGAAAGAGATCTCTAAATATATTAATCGCAGGTACATTTTCTTGATAGGCTTCAGTGGTATAAGGAATGTCACATTCTTCATCTTCTCCTTCAACTTTGGGATTTTGTCATATATATTACGTGGGGTGACTTGCTACACCATTCGCCAGACGCCCCTTACTCAAGATCATTCAAGTAAAATACTTGATTTGCCTAGCTAGCAAGCACAAACAGGTCATCTTCATACCATTTTAAAGATGTATTAACACTAGTAAAATATTCATCAGTATGTATTCTATGTCTTGTGTTGCTCACATCCCACAAATCAAACTTGAACAACCAAAAAATATGTTCACCTAAGCTTTTCAGCCAAATTATATCAATGATGACTTTGTAAAAATCCATGTTTTCCTCGTCGTGATTGCCTGTAACCACAAGGCCACTATTTAGTGTCTGTCTATTCCTTTCTGTATCAACAGTGTGAAATCTGTAGCCTAGCACTCTACATCCAAAGTATCGAACTGCACGTGGAGATGAGCCGCGAGCCAAAGCATACAGTCCATCCGAGATTGCTCCATTCAAATTAGCATTGTACATCTTTACAATCTACAATTACAAAGAATACTTGTGAAGTAACATACTTATGCTGTACATATACTCCTAGAATAGTTGATGGATAATTGAAACAAACCCGTTATTCAAACCACAATGGAAATTCTTGCTCGTGCTTCTACTCAATAGCAGTAACACCATTTGATTTCAACTCATCCATATGTTCACTGCACATGAAAGTAATCAGACAAGTAGTGGTAAGATCTGTTAAGTCATATATCAAAGAGCCACTAAATAAATTACTTTATTACCTCAAGTACAGCTCAACTTCCATGCAGTTATTTAGCACGTACCATCGAGCTCTTTCCATTTTTGCTCTACAGATATCATATTCACTCTGCACACCTATTGGATGAAGGTTTGTGCAAAAGTTGTAAGTCTCAAAAATTGAAATGTTGTGTCTAAGTCATTATTTCTTTATGGCCTCAAGAACCTTGGTCCCCTTGAAGGAAGTACATCGACCAAAAAGTGTGCCATTCATTGTCAATATATGCCTTCGGGATCGAACCTTTCCCACCGATTTCTTTAATTTACTGAGAAACCATTCAATTGTATACATCCACTGATACTACACTGCTTCAACAACTATGGCTTCACAAGGGAGATAGACAGCTAAATAAGCCGTTACATCGAAGAATGATGGTGGATATAACTTTCCAATCTACACAAAATGATAGGAATGCACGTTCCATTTTTTCCAAAGACAGCACACTCAGTGTGCGAGAACATAAATCCTTAAAGAATACTCTTAATTGTATCAATGCGACTTGTACGTCCCTAGTTAACTACCCACGAACTCCAACTGCTAACCAACGTTGCAAAAACACATGGCAGTCATGACTCTTGAATCCAGTAATCTTTAAGTCATGCTCTTAGACACACCTAGACATGTTTAAGGCATATACATTTGGTAACTTAATTCCCATCTACCATTGACAAACATTTCCTGTTCAACACTTGATAGTGTATACCATCCAAGAGGCATATAAATTGAATTGCTATCAGTTTGCAAGTGCAGCTCCAGTCTCAAATATTTATGTGAGTCACTGTATCCTTACTCATTCCTTCTGTTGATATTAGAGTACCTAGCACTTTTTTACATATAGATTTCTAAATGT
The DNA here is from genome assembly GCF_018687715.1 of Carya illinoinensis. Classification (NCBI taxonomy): domain Eukaryota; kingdom Viridiplantae; phylum Streptophyta; class Magnoliopsida; order Fagales; family Juglandaceae; genus Carya; species Carya illinoinensis. The sequence goes on along the minus strand of NC_056759.1, from coordinate 15,455,783 downwards.
GCATTACATCAAGAGAATGATGAAAATTCAACCTCGACCAGTACGACAACCCAAATAATATGCTCCTCTTCGTCTAGTTTAACTCTATAGCCTATCGCTTCCTTTTTCTACCGAGTGGATCCTTGCTAAGGAAATTTGTTGGGATCCCAATAACTCCTCAAGAATATCTCCTCTTTGCAACTCTAGAGGTCATCTCCGTTCAGTTTTATCATCAAACATTCTTGGGTTTGCACACCATGTATGATGAACAGATAAACAATGACGATGACCCATATAACACACTTTCTACCATGCATCAACCACTCTGACTGTGTATCCTTTTTACATGTTGAACATGCCATTTTTTCATTAGTGCACCACCCATATAAGTTTACATAAGCAGGAAAGTCATTTGTCATCCACAATTAGCAAGTATGCATATTGAAGCTTCTTGATGTCGAGACATCAAAGGTTTGTAAGCTTGTTTCTCAAAACTTTTGTAACTCTGCAATCAATGATTCAAGATAAACATCGATGTCATTCCCTGATGATCTAGGCCTGGAATAAGCAAACTTATCATAAAATACAGATCCTTCATGCACTTCCTATGAGGCAAATTGTATGGTATTAACATGAAAGGCTAAGTGCTATGGGAAGTACTCATGTTGCCAAATGGATTGAATGCATCGATTGCCAACTCCAACCGCACACTACAGGATTCTTATACGAACCGTGAGTGTTGGACATCAATTTCTTTCCACTGTATGGAATCTATAGGATGTGATAAAAGTTTATCATTCTTTACTCTCCCAACGTGATGCCACTGCATATCTGTGGTGGTTGACTGGGACATAATAGTCTTTGCAATATCGGGATTAGTGGAAAATGTCTGAGCACCTTCTATGGAACATTACATTTGCCATTAGTCAATCTTGATTCATGACAGACTGGACACTCTTGGAAGTCCATGTACTCCTACCAATAAAGCAAACAATCATTTTTACATGCATGGATCATATTATAGTCAAACCCAAAGCCTCACTTTAACTACTTTGCTTCATAGAATGTATGTAGAACCACATTGTCTGCAAGTAACATCTCCATAAATAATCCAACAACATGTTGACTGCCTTTGCTGAGAGGTGATACAGACTTTATATGTAACAGCCTAATTGTAAATGATAATTTACTATGTTGTGTGCATCTTGGGTACAACTCTTGTTGAGCGATCTCCCACAACCTTGTGGAATTATCATTGCTGGCCACATTGTCAGTGCTTTTCCCCTCTCTATAGGCATTTCCAAATATCCCTCCACCAATATAACCCAATATGTCATCCATGTCTTCACTGATACTACTATCGTTTGACAATTCACTAGCATTCATGTCATCAACAAAGACCATCCCCCTCTCTGACTCAACAGTGGGAATAGTTACTCGTTCAAATGGTTTACCATGGAATACCCACTGTTTGTAGCCCTAGTCAATTCCATTGACATAGAGATGCTCCTTAACTAAGTTCAGATTGTGATTGATCAAATTTATGCATGTTCGACATGGACATCTGCTACATCCAGATGAGTCTGCATTTCCTCTCACAAAGGATATAAATCCCCTTACCCAAGACACATATATCTTGTAGTCTCTACCTAGTCCATCTCTGAGGCACATCCAACTCTTATTCATTGATAATAATCTAATACACTAAAATCTTTGAGAAGCCATAAATCTACATATAATAAATAAACATGCAAAATAAATTATTCAGTGATCTTCCAAGATTGAGGGTAGTTGGTCCTATCCCATTCGAGATTGCATCTTCTATATCGGATAGATACTTAGTCTATGCTCTCATGGCCCACAAATTCTCAGTAATATTTTCCCACAATTCTCCAAGTATGCATGTCATGTGGTGTGCTCACACCAATACAAGTGTGGCACAAACTGACCACATACCCGAAGAACAAATAGAGGAGCGCTAACAAAAGATCGTAAATGGACATGATAACATAGATTAAGTAAATATGCCATATAGATCATGCAATCTCAAGCTGTCTACTCTGGCCAATTCAAGAGTTAGTAGCACCCATTACCTAAACAAATGTAACTCTTGGATGGGTCTACAAGTATATTTAAATACTATCAATCCTATCAAACAAACAAAAGATTCAGTAATTTAAACACTTTCCTCATAACTATAGGAAACCAAGAGGCATATGGTACAATCTATATACTTAACCACTAAAATATTTGGTAATAAAAAAAAAGCATGATATTTGGGGAAATACTATACATACAAAATTTGAGGGTAAAACCATGATACAATATAATCAAACATTGTAATTATACCAACTATTCAATTGATACAAACATGTAGTAACCAATAGATACTATATGACAGAAACATTTATTATATACTTTTTTTTTTTTTTTAAGAAAGAGTTGAAGGTTACATGTCCAAGAGTGACCTCCTTCCCAATTTTATTAAAAACTCTCACTTATGGCGGAGAAATACTAAATAAAATCAAACCAATGACATAAAAAACCAAAATACAAGTCAGGTCCCAAGTTCATCCCAAGTAACCACCCCACATTATTGGCTCCTAATATATGGAAGACCCCATTTATCAATACGTACAAGCCCAAGAAAACCTCTCTATAATATCCTCTCCCCAAAAATCAAAATTGTGACCTTTTGCTCCCTCCTTCGCAAGAAAGTCAGCAACCTTGTTTGATTGCCGATAAATATGCCGTACACTGACATTCATTATGAAAAATAAATGGATAGTCTCTTCCCAAAAATCCCATAAATACCAAAACTTGCATATACCTGATCTAAACCACCCCACAATCATCATCGAATCCGACTCTACCAGAAAATCTCTCAACCCAAGTTGATAACGCAATTTTAGCCTATCAAAGAAAGCACGACATTCAGCAATATTATTAGTAGCATAACCATAGCAGTGAGCGAAGCCACCAATAACCCTCCCTTGATGATCTCTAATGACACCACCCCCTCTAGACAGACCTGGATTTCCACTAGATCCTCCATCCACGTTCAACTTTACTAGCCCCACTCCCAGCTTAGCCCAAGCAACCTTCTTTATCTCCTTTTTAATAACCGGAATCACTGGACAATTCAATTCCTACAAAATGAAAACATCCCTGTCATTAAGATGTTTTAGTTTTGTTAAGGAGGTTGAAAGCTCCACAATAAATCCTTTTATACAATGGACAATTTTTTTCCAATCAAAACTCCCCCCTCCATACGCGCTGTGCACCGCGCCCTCCATATATAGCCCATGTAATAATTATCGGCGCAACCCCACAAAGCCATCCCACTTGAGAGCAAGTGGATGCCCATAACCAAACATTCATAACTCCTTGCCACCATCTCACTTGCGGCATTCGAATCCCAAACACCCCAGCAAAAAAATCACAAACCCTCCTTTCTCCCTCATTGAATCAGGGCTCCCGCATAGGAAGATCTACCTCTAAAAGAGGTTGAGGCTGAACACCCACAATTTTTGCCATTGAAAGACTAGACGAAGCCACCCCTGTCAAATGCGCACATAGAGATTTCTTGGTAGCATCTTGTGCACTCACACTCTGTAAAGTGATGCTCACATCCTCCATCTACCCCTAAAGAGGTGGCAGCCGAAGCCATCTGTGAAACCTAGACAATCCACAAACCGAGAGAGAAAACCTTTCCCATGCCACGTTAGCACTCCCCGATTTCCCCAAGGTTTTTTTTAATTAACATCTATTATATACTAATTTGAAAAGACTTACCTCAAAAATTTTAGTCTTAAATCAATAGTCCAAGCAGCAACTAGAACCTATAAATAGGAGATAGATTACAACTTAGTATCATTTACAACTAATAAACTTCAAAAAGTATAATACAACTGATCAAGTATTTTCGATGTCGGCATTCGAACCTCTATTCGAACAAGTATGAGAGTGTTTGAATGGGGGTTCCTATAGAACGTTGCATGTCTAGATGCTTACCAATGCGAACTGTCACAAGAGATGACGGTCTTTCTCTCTCTAGTTGAGAATTCAACCGGAAGCCCTCCTTTCTCTGAAAGGAAACACTCCTGCCCTAAACCTTCCCCAACCCAACACTATCTCAATCCAATGGCTCTCTACCATGCTCTCTCTCACTCTCTCTCTAGGTCTCTGACATGATCACTCTCTCTCTCTCTCTCATGTTGCTTCCATGAGAAAGACGTAAGTATGCCTCTGTCTTTCTGACTCTGTTGCTTTCCTTTGAATGATTTGTTAAATTTTCAAACTATTAAATGAAACCATTCAAACCTCAATTTATGACTATTCAAACATAGATATTGGAATAACCGTTTGAACAAATTGTTTGTTATAAATGTGGAAAAATTCATCACTACAAGTCAAATTATAGAGTCAAACAAAAAATTAATAGATTAGATATACCTAAGACGTTCAAAGAAAAAATATTAAATATTTTTATAACACTGTCAAGTGAAGAAGAAGATGATTCTTTTGACGAAATTTATCAATTAAAAGATTCAAGCTTTTCATAACAAACTTTTGATAATGAATCAGAAGCAGCTCATGTTTGTTATTCCTTGAATAAGGATAGTTGTGCCTATAACAAAACTATTAAGGTTCTTTCAAAACATGAAGACATTATCTTAGAATTAATAGATAAAATTAATGATCCATAAGAAATAAAGGATTACTTAGTAAAATTAAAAGATATTTTTTATACAAAAATTAATCATATATACTACTTCAGTACCTCCGCCTTATAATTTTTCTGAAATGGTAAGTAGATTTAAAACTGAAAAAAAGAAAAGGTTACACTACAAGACTTACAACAAGAAATTAATGAAATAAAACAAGAAGTTAAAGATATGAAAATATCTAATTTTAAATTAAAAGTTTCAAATGAACAACTATTACAAGAGATTATGTCATAAAAAATAGATAAGAAAATTAATCCCCACTAATAAAGAACAAGGAGAATGCTCAACAATAGTTATAAATGATGAAATAGATCATAATTTCATTAACATCCTTGACAAAATAATTTTTCAGAAATGGTACACTAAAGTAAGTTTCTATTACTCAAGAATTTGCTTTTACAACAATTTTTTTATTAGACACGGGATCATATTAAAATTCTATCCAAGAAGGATTAATACATTCTAAATATTTTGAAAAAACAGAAGAAGCATTATCCCAAGCCAATGTCACAAAATTACATATAAATTATAAATTATCAAATTCACATATTTGTAATAATGAGATTTGTTTTAAAACAATATTTATTTTAGTCAAAACTATGAATACCAAAGTAATACTGGAAAAACCATTTCTTACCCTACTATACACTTTTTCTGTAATAAAGGACGAAATTTAGACTAAAATACTTGGACAAAATATTCGATTAAAATTCTTGTTTCCCCCTATTTCAAAAGAAATGAATTCCTTAAAATATGTCTCATTAATAAAGAAATTAATTAACAAAATATAAGATTAATAGAAAATAAAAACAAAAAATTTCCTAAAATAAGAATGAAAATGTAAAAGAATTGAAAAGCTATTAAAAGATCCATTATTAATATAAAAAATTAGTAATTATAAAACAATAGTTGAAAAGGAAGTATGCTCTAGTTTGCCAAATGCTTTCTAGAGTAGAAAGCAACATATTAAAATAAAAAGTATTACAATGGATTCGGTATTCAATTTATAATGAAAAGGATTTACTATCTCAACTCTATAATACTACTATATTTTCAAAATTTGATATCAAGAGTGGATTTCAGCAAATCCAAATTGCTGAAAAAGATCGGTATAAAATGACATTTACACATTTGGATATTATAAATAGAATGTTACGCCATTTGGATTAAAAAAAGCTCTTAGTGAATTTCAAAATATTATGAATAAAATATTTACTCATTTCACTCACTTTTCAACAGTTTATATCAATGATGTACTAATTTTCTATTCATTTTTTGAGTAGCATTGGAAATATTTATATACTTTTGTTCAAATTATTAAACAAAATGGATTAGTTGTTTCATTACCAAAAATAAAATTTTTTCAAAATAAAATTAGATTCTTTAGACATGATATTTATCAAGAAACTATTACACCAATTAGTAAAGTAATAGAGTTTGCTAATAAATTTCTTGATGAAATTAAAGATAAGTAACAATTACAAAGATTTTGGGGAAGCCTTAATTATGTTGTAAATTTTTATCGATCTCTTAGACCGTTATGTAAACCATTATTCAAAAGATTAAGAAAGAATTCACATCCATGGACAGAAAATCATTCAAATATTATATGTGACGCCCCCAAATCCCCGCGCCCGAACACAGGGAAATCGAGACGTCCGGATGGTGACAACCCGGGTCACCATCCCCTCGACGGGTGCCAAGTGTGTGCAAGGCAACAGATGTGTACAGAGAAACACGCAGCGGACAACGAAAGTCATAACTAAGTACCAGAATTTTTCTTAACGTAATACAAGCTGTTTAAAACATACATAAATAAAATATTACAAAAACCCAAATACAGTTTTAAACAAATATAAAAGATAGCATCAGCAACCCGGCGGAGCCGCATCCTCGGGCTCAGCCTCCTCCTCTTCGTCCTCTAACTCTGCACCAAAAGCTACGGAACCACGAATGGTACCGCAGGTAAGTAAAACCCAAACACTACCAGATAAAAACACATAAAACTCAAACAAGATGCATGAACCATGCCCAATGCACAAAGCCCATAAAACCCAAGTTTTCCACACACGCCAAAAACCCATTTGGCCCAAAAGCATAACCTTCCTGAAAAACACGCCAAAAGTCACATTTGGCCGCCAAAAGTCCATTTGGCCCAATATCTCGCCAGAAGTCCATCCGGCCCAATATCTCGCCAGAAGTCCATCTGGCCCACGCCAAAAGTCCCATTTGGCCTCATAAACCATTAACCAATTTTAACCGTATGCACCATGACCTCCCCTAGGGGTCATCCGCACACCCTGGCTCCAGTGTCACACCGTAGAGTATCACCACGCATGTGACACCTAACGAGCGATGCCCAGTTCCGCGCCCCGCGCGTGCGTAGCCAAGCATCCTCTAGCCCTCGCCAGCGAAGGGCCACGGAGTCGGTGAGTAGGGCGATGCCCGGTTCCACGCCCGGCGCGTTCGTAGCCAAGCATCCCTTAGCCCCACTCCCGTCATCTCTCTCGATAACTCAGGGGACATCACTCAGTTTATTCCGCTCCCGAGTGACCAGAAGAGCTCCACCGAGATAATAACCCATCCCGGCTTGGGCTCGTGATACACACGCACCCGCAATACACTTACGCCAATACACAGGCTTTTCACATAAAACCACAACACACGTGCATGCACCATGTAATGCCATAACAATGCATAATACAATAATCAAACAACATAAAACAATTAAACAGACAACTCCGTACTCCATCCATCCGACCCCCGAAACTCCTCGGACTCAGTCCGGAATCAACAACCAACAACAGTAAATAATTGAATGAGCAATATATATTAAAATCTGAAAATAGGGTTTGGAAAATACTTACAGCGCTATACGGCAATTTTAGAAAACAAGCGGCGTTGCAAACGGCAGAGGAAAAGCAACGTAACAGTGTAATTTACACTGTTGCCGTGGGTAATAAATTACCCACTTTTGAGCGGGGACAAACTAGGACACGAGATTGATAGGGTATGGTCTAGGGGTGGTTGTGAAGCTATTGGAAGTGACGAATGGCCGTGGGTGGCGGCGGAATGGCCGAAAATGGTCGGATTACCCAAAACGGAAACTAAGCTCGTAGGAGCTGTTCCGGTGGTCGTTGGAGGCCGGAAATGGGTGGGTTAGGACGGCAAGGAGTCGGTGATGAAGTGGTGAAGAAATGGTGGCCGGAGGTGGAGCGACGGCGGCGGATTGGAGCCAAAACCGTGTGGCTTTGTTGGGCTTTTTCCGGCCAAATGGCCGGCCGGTTGGGGGTGAGCTTGGGTGGGGTGGTGCACCGGAGGGAGAGGAAGAGAATGGGACCGGTGGGGGGCCGAACGGTGGCCGGACGGCGGCGGTAGGGGCTGGAGAAGAGGACGCCGGCGTGAGGAAGAGGGAGGAGAGAGAGAGAGCACGGGGGGGTTCGGTCGAGCGGGAAGTAGGGAAAGAAAAAGAAAAAAGAAAAAAAAAAAAGAAAAAGAAGAAAAGGAAAAGAAAAGAAAAAGAAAAGAAAAAGAAAAGAAGAAAAAGAGAAAAAAGGAAAAATATGTGAAAAGAAATGAGGTCCAATCCTCATTCCGGGAAACGAAACTAAACCGCCAAAAAGATTAAAAACCACAAAACTTAAAGAAATAAAACACAACCTCAAATAAATTAAAAACCAATTTAAAACACAATAATTTAAAATAAATAAACCAATATATTAATTAAATTAAAAACAACCCTTCAGTGAAAATACACGTAAAAGCGAGTCATCACATTATAAAACAAATTAAGTCTCATGTTAAGCAACTACCATGCTTAAGACTCCCATCTCCTCATAATTTTAAAATCGTTGAAATACATGCCTTTGATCTTGATTATTGAGGAATTATGGAACAAAAATTATCCCCTAGTACTGAATAGATTATTCGATTCCATTGAAAATGTTGGAATCTTGCTCAAAAGAATTATAATACTATTAAAAAAAATAAATTTTAGCTATTGTATTTTGTATTTCTAAATTTTAATATGATTTATTATATCAAAAGTTTTTACTTAGAATAGATTGTAAATTATCTAAAGAAGTTTTGACTAAAGATGTAAAAAGCCTGGCTGTTAAACAAATATTTGATAGGTCGCAAGTTATATTAAGTATTTTCAATTTTGATATTAAACATATTAAAGGAGAATCTAATTCCCTTCTTGATTTTCTATCCAGAGAATTCTTATAGATAAAATCATGTCATAATCATAATCAAGAGTACAATCTAAGTCTAAATCCTCATACGCTAGACCATCATCTCCTTCCTATCCTTCACCTTGTCCTTCTACAACTCCAAAACCATACATAGTGTTGGGAACATTAACACCACCAACCAGACAGTCTTATAACTCATTCTCACCATTAGCTTCTTCAAAATTATCAACATATTCAAGAGCTGTTTATTCTTCTCCTTCTACTCCTCAGATTATTAGTTTTCCACCCTTATCTCAACCTTCTATGTTCTTTATTATTATTAAGACCCATTGGCATCCAGTCTTTCCTATTGAGGCTAAAATCCAGCATCTGTCTAATCTCTAAAAATTACTTGATGCCTTTCTCTAGATTGGCATTATATTCCACAAAATATTAAGAAAACCCAACATTTTTATGAGTTTGTATTAGTATACATAGATTCAATTATTCTTTCTAAAATACTCTTCTCTATTCAAACTCAACATTCTCTAGTTGCATCTGCAATTATTGCATTTCATAAAGTTACCATTAAGCAAGTTCTCACCCTAAAACAATGGGGAAAATCCTTATTTGACAAGGAAATTCTCTCATCCTTATGACCGGCCATATTTTTATTATTACAATTACTAGCAAGCATGGAAAAAAAAATGTTTTTAAAGTAAGAAAAAAATTTGCATCATTCTTGGTTCCTCCACTTTGACAAATTATAGGAAATTAGAATACTCCCGTGATGACTTTTAATGTGGTGGGATCATTATGGACATGAACCTCTTCTTCTTCCTATCCTTCTCCAATAAGATTTTAAAATTTTCTCACCTCAAAATGATTATCCACTTACATTAAAATAGTGTACGCTACTTCTCATTTTCTTTCTTAAAACAAAATTAAATTGGATCATAAAATAGGAATATGTTATCAAACATCACCCCTCTTTCAACACCATTATGTACTTAGCCCACCAAGTCTCCATTAAGTGATGGGAGAATTATATACGATCATGTTGTAAAAATATTTTAAAAAATTACCAAAGCTTTTGAAGTTCTAATCCAATGAAGTGAATTTTAGGCTTAATTAGCATCCATTTCCAGTATGAAAGATTTAAAGAAATGAGCTGAAACAATGCTACAAGTTTAAAAAAAAGATGATGAAGAAGACCCACCATTGCTTCAAATTAGATTATCTCCATCCCAATAGGCCACATCATCACTAGCTCAACATGCCTCTCCTTCTCAAGCCAACTCATCTATCCATCCAGTTCATCTAATGGACTCTCAAGATTCGTTCAATCTGGATCTTTCAGATTATGATCCTTAAATTATAATGTGATTTCAGCAGACACCTCAAGAAAAAATTACAAGAATAACTATTGTTTCTATCTCAATTATTCCCATTAGCTAACACTTCAAGACAAAAACACTTTCGACAAAAACAAGCATGAAGAGAAATAACTTTGGACGTCCATTATCATATTAATGTGTATGAAGTTACTGTTTGTTAATGTTCTAGTGTCTAAAAAAAAGGAAGTCTATAAACAAAGAAGGGCATTTAGAGAAATCTCATCATATGCTCTTCCCTTATCTTCATCCTCACCTGTGAAACAATTTCCTTGTGTAATATTTTCTTCATGTCTTTTGTCTCCAGTCTTTTTGACAATTAATATGCTTGCAAGTATTATATTTTTAATGAAATCAAATTTATCGGTTATGATTTATATCTATTATGCTTATACAAAAATAATGTTCATGCATATGGCCGGTTATACCACCTATTATTAAATTATTAAAATATATATACTCCATGTTATATATCTAGTGAGGCATATTGTATATATACTATTTATACACAGTTTATTATGTACTTTATACATATTATATATACTATGGAGTATACATATTATGTACTATATAGTAAAGTGTATATTAGGTACTATATATTAAACTATGTATATACATATAAGTTCAATCAGCGATAGAGTGGTTTGAACATAAATTCAATTGGTACTTTTGTCCATTCAAATGAATTTTCAAAGGAATCTACCTTTTACATTGATGGAACATCAACAAGTATTGATTCTATTTTATTTGAAAGCTAGGAATCTCAGTTCAAATGGACAAATGCACCTTGAGCTAAAGCACGCGCAGAAAGGAAGGATAAATGGAAAATCTAGTGTTCGAACAATTTAGAGGATGTTTGGACTATGTAACATTCATGTTCAAATGGATATAATATTATCATATACCTATTCAAATGTAACAACTTGTTTGACCATTTATTGGAATCTCTAACATATGATTTGAACAATAATTTCCCTAACATCAAGCGTGGGCAACATGCTCACTAAAGGAAATTTTCACGTTCTAACAAGCAATATTGGACCTTCAGTCCTCCTCACCTCCTCTATTGTCCTAAATCAATTTGCCTAGAGAGAGCTTACTTGGTCACCAAGGGGGACAACAAATAGAAAGGGCTGGAGAGAGAGGAGAGAGAAACACCAAGAAGGATATTTGGTAGAGAGAGGCAGGTCTCTCTTAGAGAGAGAGAGATGGTTGTGCAATATATCTAGAGAGAGGTCAAATTTTATCTCTCACTTCTTTCATTTATTGTTGGTTTAATATGTATATTTTTGTGATATATGTTTATAAAACACTGTTGGGTATACTTGTGTATTTCTTTTAGAGTGAGATTGAGATTTGTTTGGGAAGGAGATGGATATGCAGTGAGAGAGTGTGACACCTCTAGATTCCGCTTGGAATTTGGTAGACTCTGAAGCGTCTGGACATGCAACACAAGATACCTGCTCTAGCTCATGACAATTAAAGATGCAATGCACCTAGAATGCATCTAAACAATCTGCAATATTTGGAGCGAATATATATATATATATATATTTTTTATCAATACTATGTACTAGATAAGACATATCCCAAACCATCAAAAGCATATTACATAAACTATAAATAATAGACATTCAGCTTACAAGATATGTCCAAGAGATGTGTAAGCATAAGAGTATGGGAGACAGAGCTCTCTAAGTAGACACAAAGATTAAGATAGCTATTAGGCTAATCCTTCATGTAGCTCTAGCAACTTGACCAAGGGAGCTGAAATCCTTACGATAAACAGAGCATCACAGTGATGAGCTTCACATTGTGTCGTTGTTGCTTAATCGACCCCATCTTGTAGGTCCTATGTAGTGTCTCCTAATCCTAGTACATGATCTACTAAGTGAGTTTTGATTACAAATCTCAGCAAGTTAACAAATAACTTAAATTGATAGTCTAAAGATGCATGCATAATAGTAAAAGCGTCAATGCAAAATGTGAGCATGAGTAAGATTGACATGGCTTGATAAATAACATGACTTCAATTGACATGAAATAAACTGACTTGACATGAACATGTATTGAACATGACAACTTGAACTTGAACATGAACTAATGTGACTTGACATGACCATGAAACTTCACACTTGAAGAATAAACATAAATTTGAATATGAACCGAATGTGAAACTTGCCATGAACTAATTGTGAAACCTAACATGAACTGAACATAAACTTAACGTGAAACTTAACATGAACTCTGAACGTAAAACTTAAGATGAAACTAAAACTAACATGAATTAAACTAGAAACTAAATTGACATGAATTGATTTTGAATTAAACTGACATGAACTAAATGTGAACTGAAATTGATTGTGAACTTGATTGAATTATATTCTTGTCTCGTTGGGTTGCAATGATCTTAAAGGTTTTAACTCTTTTCAAACAACTACAAAAACTTCAAAAGTTCAAAAACATACTCTCAATATATTCGTAACACATTCATAAGAACTATCATGCTTTGAATCATCAAGCCAAAACCACAAAAAGTCACAAAATCACACTTGATACATTCCAATCTTACAGAGAATAAATGAAGAATTATCTTGAAGAAGTGTCAGCTTTCATTGTTACTACACTGCACAATCTCTTGGACCTTGACAAATGAAGTAACAATGAAAGTCAGAGATTTCTCAAGATCATTCATTGTACGATCTCTGCAAGATTGGAAGTTTGTATAAACTTATTATTATCCGTCTTACAAGGTTACGAGATGGCTAATAATAAGTCTATACTATCTTTCTGTTTTGCACAGGTTGTATCGAAGGATGATCCTAAGGAAATATTTTGCTTTCATTGTTACCTGGCTGCACAATCTCTTGAATCTCAAAAAATGCAGTAACAATGAGTGGACAATATCTAAAGTTCAAGAATTGATGGCCTAGCAATTTTGGCATTTGAATCTTTAGATCAATTTTTTAAATCACTCGGGGTGAAAATAGAAACATTATTTAATAATAAGTAAAATCCTATTGTACGGAACACAACTTTTTTTGCACCAATACTGAGAAGTTGGTATACCAGGTAATGCATTAATTCATTATATCAACTCCGTTCATTTTTCTTATATGTTATACCATCAATCTAATTTTGCTTCTTATTGTAGGAGTCTTGTCAACAAAATAAGTAGATAAAGCTTGAAGATCTATGATGGAGATGTGAGTACAAATTTAGCACGAATAAATGCTTCAAGAGTTGCAAATGATGCCGTTCCAATATTTTATGCCTCTAGTTTCATTTTAGACATTTTGTAATTTGTTTATTAATATTTTGTACCAATACCCTAACTTGGAGCTTTATTGTAGTCTCATAATATTTTCATGAACAATTTTTGGATTATATATCGTATTTGAATCTCACTTTACTGCCTACTGTTGGAACGAAACTTTAATTGTTCAAAACAGCATAATTGTTATTCGAATAGTAGTGTTAACATAGGATGTTTGAATGATTACGATATTATTTCAAACTACAAGTCATAATCCTATTCAAGCGCATACCTTTCTTATTCGAATGTTGTATTGAAACGTAAATACTTTTACCAAAATAAAGTTCAGACAGTAATAGAAATTGTTCGAATACATACCGTTCAATATTTGAATGGATATCCATCTTCGAATGTTGATCTGAATGGGTATTGTGATATCCCGTATTTTCGTGTGTTTTAATTAGATAATTATTTTATTTCTTAGTAATATTTATTCTCTTGTTTTAAATTTAAGGTGATTTTTCGTTGTATTATTTTGTGATTACTAAGTTGTGCAATTTATTTTTTGATGTGCTTTCTTTATATTAATTCTTGTTTATAATTTAAATTGTTCTTTACTTTAATTTTTCGTATTGTTGGGTTTAATTATTTTACTTTATTAATATTTAGTTCTAGTTTTTTTATTTTTCTTTTATCTATTTTTATTGTGCCTTGTTATTTCTTTGGACCTTTATTCTCAAACTGGGCTTATTTGAGTGTGTTTTATTTTCTTTTGGGCCCAGCCCATTTGGTCCCCAAGCCCAACCCAATGCCTTCAGCCCAGCCCTCTCATTTCCCTCTAATATGGCGTCGTTTTGCCTTTTTCCCCTTAAGGCTTTGCTTCTTTGTCCTTTCTTCCTCCTCCTACTGCACGCCCCTACTTCTCTTCTTCTTTATTTCATTGTTTTTCCCTTCTCTTGCGTACCAATTGCTTCTTCTTCTCCTTTCTCTTGTTTTATTTTCTTTTCTTCTCCTCTACTATGTCGTGCCACTGCCTTTTTCTTCCTCTTCATTTTTCGTGTTTGTCATATAGTAATCTAGGACTTCTGAAGCTTCTCCTTCATTTTCGACTGGTATAGCTTGCCTTTTTATTTCTTTGTTTTGGTTTCTATTTTTGGGCAAAACTGAACCTTTTCTTCTCTCTTTTGCATTTATTTCCACTGTTTCTTTTCTCCATTACAAGTCCAAGTCGTGAGCCTCCATGCCTGTTTCCCTCTCTCTATTATTTCCCTTGGTATTTTAGTGTTTAACCTTGTGAAATCCCCTTGCATTTCCATTTTTTTTGGTCTTTCCGTGCTTTGGTTTGGCCTTAAACTCATGCCTATGTTTTGGTCCAAGCCGTGAGATCCATCTTGGTTTTGTGTAATTATTTTTCCCTTTCCGTGAACATCACATTTCCAGCCACCATCTTCTAAATTTCATCTTGTAAATCAGCCATTTTCTCTCACAAAATTTCACTCAAATTTCCTTGTTTTCAAGCCCCATTTTATGTCCCAAAAATTGTGCGTGTTGCTGATTTTATTTTAGGGTCGTTATTAGCATTTTTGGGTGCTTGTGCGCTTTGATCTTCCAGAGTTTTGTTTTTTCATCATTGTAAGTAATTTTCCAAAGAATTTTATGAGATTTAAATATATTTTTACACTAACATATTTTTTTAGTAGTCTGTTTGGTTGTGCCAAGCCTTGGGTAAGAGGAGTTTGGATTTTGGCTCGGATTTGGAAAATGGGTTGAATTGTGAAGTTGGTTTGTGATTGGGTATTCTATTCAATTGATTATTGTGTCATGGTATTCATCATTATGTTCATGCATTTTCATGTGTTAAGGATGAAAACTAAGGTTTTCATATTGAGAAATGATTTTTGGGTGCTTGCATATCACGACCCCAAGTCGATATGGAAAATTATCTCGGTGGAGCTCCTTTGGTCACTCGGGAGTGGATAAAACTGAGTCATGTCCCCTGGGTTGTCTCTAGGCAACAACAAGATCGGATCAGATGGTAACACTCTTCAACTCTGTAGCCCCACTTACTGGCAGGGGCTAGAGGATGCTTGGTCATGAATGTGCTGTATGTGGAATTGGGCACCGCTCATTATGAGGACACAAGTACAATCATTACCTGTGGTGTGACAAAGGGAGTCAGGGTATGCGGATGGTCCCTAGGGGAGACCATGGTGCATGCGTAATAAATGGTGGATTTTATAGTTGGGCCATTTTCTAGGAAAATGGTGGGTTGCAGTTTAAATGGACGTGTTTTGGGCCAAATAAGATTTTTGGCCTGGGTTGGAAAAACAGTCATTTTTGTAGAAAATGATGGTTTTGATCTTATGCATGTTTCGACATGTGCATGCACTCATGTTGGTTGTTTAAATGTGTTTTTATCTCTTGAGTTGTTTGATTGGTTACTTACTGAGACTCATAATCTCACATGGTATTCTTCCTTACGATTCATGAATTCGTAGATTTTGATATAGATGAGGACGTCGAGCCTGACACTCCGACTCTGCCGCAGGAGTGACTTGGGATTGCTTATTAACTTGGGATTTGTTTTCCCTTTTTATCTATGTATTTTAGTTTGTATTATATTTTTAATGAATAATTGTATAACTTTTTAAAGGTATTTTATTTTGAAAAATCTATATTTAAAATTCTAGTACTTAGTTAATTATCCTTTATTTATCCGCTGCAATTTTTGTTGTAAACTTTTTGCATGTGCACACACTTGGTACTTGTCGTTTGGGGTGTAACCTGTGTTGCCATCATTCTAATGTCACAATTTGCGTTGGGGCGTCACAGGTATAACAATGTATTCGAATGCTAATCACTCATATTCGGACAACATTAGCTTATCCGATTTTGTTTGAATGAAAAAGCAATACGTCCGAACCATTTATAGTCACATCATTGGGTTGATTATATCCCATATTCGAATGGCATTTAAATTTGGAACTTTCGTCATCAAACAATTCTAGTTACTGTTCAAACCGTAACTGCACACCTTCAAACCATTTATGGTATCGACATTTGAACAAATGTCTATAATGCCCAATACCCGGAGGGTCACGGAGTTACTTCCTATCACCTAGAAAATTATCTCCCGCAATACAAATATAATTTCTTAAGACTTTATAAACATAAATTCTTCTATTTCAACCATACATATGTAATCATCTACAAAGTCATCAATGAAATGATCCAACAAGATAAATCAACAACTCCTCAAAATCTCAATAATAATATCAACCTCCCAATAAATCAAATCAACGTAATAATAATATCCGATCTACCAAATAAAATTCCCCAATAATTATAGTACCCTTAGGTACTCAATGCACTATCCTAAGCTAAACCTTGCCCATGCTTCTTATTCTTAATTCCCTGTTGAATCATCAAAATCATCTGAAAAAACTGAAAGTGATTGGGTGAGTTATCAACTTAGAAAATAATGAACATATACTAGTATGCAAACATGAGCAATGCAAAACAAAACATAGTATCAAATTCTTAGAGTGAACTTCAAAAAATATTTATTTACAGTTCTAAAACTTATAAAATCCTTTGGAATAAACATATCTAAACAACATCATAAAAAAACATATTCTATGTTTAACCCCGGTGGTGGGGTTGTAAAAACCCCAGCGGCCAATAGAACATAAACAGAATGTCAATCCTCTCCTTATTATTCTCGGAGTCTTGAGTATGCCCATAGGGAAGACACACTCCCACAGGGAAGACCATGCAAAAAACCATTTTGTTTCCAAAGTGGGTGCACCAAAAACAGAGGTATTGATACCAACATTATAATAGAGGCCACGATTTTACACCCGTGGTAAGATCGGGACAGAAGCCAAGATAGGGAGTCATGTCAGAGGTTTTCAAATGCAACATTTCATAACCAAACAAAGTGTTGAGCAAAGACAGATCACATAATTGTTTGCAAAATTTTAAATTTCAGTTTCCCTCTTTTATATAGTTATGAACAAAGTGTCAAAATGCTCATATCTACACTAGTCATAACAACAAATCTTTAAATACATGTTCAGACAACACGAATGTAGAAAAAGATGATCGAGGTTGTTTTCCAACGTTCCAATCCAAAACACGCAAGTTATTACAAAATGAACGTCTGTCAATGTTTTGGTAAAATCTAGCGTAGAAGCATCGCTTACCTGACTCTTACAGTGCATTATCTAAGCCTTGGGTTCGACCTGTAATACTCTCATAACCTAAATTAGAAAATATCCACTAAACTATTAATAACCAAACAAACAGAAAAATAACTTTATAAACTAGCGCCAAACAAACACAAGTCTAATTTTACTAATGAGAATCCATAAACCAAATTACAATTTTAGTATGCACAATTCATCATAATACCGTAGTTCTTAATTACACAACACAACCCCCAATATACATGACTAATTTCGCCCATCCTTCTCAATTTCACTTCACCATCACAATCATATGTCAACCGATCAATCACACGATCAAAACATTTACCCCTCACCTTATCAAACTAATAACCAAACTACATTTGCCCGTCATGTCAAATCGACATGTCAACAACCCAACAACAAGTAAATCCCCAAATAGTCACAAATAAACCCCAGACAGCCACACAACTTGACCCACATCATCACACGTCAACCCAACAGCTACATGTCAACCCAAAGAGCCACACAACTTGACCCACACTATCACACGTCAACCAAAATAGCCATACTATCTAATCTTCTACGCCCACAACACTACGACCAACAACTCCTAACATAACCAACAACTCAAAAAACCTAGCAGATTAAGCAATCACATTGCACAAATCGATATAATGAATACCCAAACAACCCAACTAGACGTATGTCAAACCCCAAAACAACCACCCACATTAATTATCATTTCAATCATGTAACTAGTGACAACATCTTCCAACAATCACCAATGTACAAGTTATGTAATAACAATATAAAGAAAAAACTAAAGTTCGGATTCCCTTACCCAAATTTTGTTATTGTGATAAAACAAATTTGATAACAAGATGAGGTTGTCTAGGACTGATTTCATTGCTCTGTGATACACAACAATAATGTTAAAACCAAATTTAAATTAGTGGTAATACACGACAGAGTAGCTTCTGTGAGAGAGGGCCATGTGACAAAGCTTACCAAGAGGGAGGGAATATGCTACAGTTGTGGCTGAGGCGAACCCACGACAATGTGGAACCAAGACGCACGCTTCGGTAACAAGAACCCACACACGGAGGCCTCAATCTACTATAATCTAATGAAGAACTTGTAACTCTCACTGGGAATTGCAACATACTACAACTGAGAGTCAAAGAAGAGAATAAAAAAATAAAAAATAAAAACTATAGGGGGTGGAACATGAAGGAACAGAGGGAAAAAAGGCTTACTATGGCGCAACAGAAATTCGATGAACCGGTTGAGGTGTCAACACACTGGTATTCAATGAAAAAATTAATTAATTTTAGGTCGAGGGATAAACAGAGAGAGAGAGGGAAGAAGAGACAAAAACTTACCTGTGTGGCAACGTAAGGTGGAGTGTAGTGGTTGGGATCAAATAGAGATCAGAGGGAAGAGAGAGTTTGCAAGGAGTGGAGCACAAAGAGATGGAGCGAGTAGTTATGGAAGTGAGGATTATAGTGGAGCTGCGTGAATGGAATGGGGAGAGGGAAAATAGAAGGAGAAAACTGAAGCAAGAGGGAAAAGAAGACAAAAAAAAACATGACTCTGTTTCTTTCGAACGAGTTAATTTTTTCGTGGGGCTAGTTTGGGCTTGGGCCTTGGCCTAGGTATTATAACGTCAATCGTATTCAAATTGTTATGCCTTCAATATTTGAATAATCTGCCATCCCCTTGAATGTTTCACAACCCATTCAAACGTGACTAAAGTGTTTGAACACTAGCTTTATATTTTAACCATTTGAATAATATTTTATGTTTATCTTGAGGCAAAAATTTTCATCCCAAAAACATTGCTAAAGAAAAAAAATTATATGCTGCGAATATTGCATAATACTAGATCAATGTTCCATCTTATATGTCATGAATGGGAGTAGGTAACCATGTATTACATGTCTCGACACTTTAAATGTCAGTCTGATTCCAAGCGAAATTTGGGGTTGTTACAAGCATAACATAACTTGACATAAAATATAGCATAACTAACATAAATTAAACTAAAAAGTGAATTGAATTTAACTTGACATGATATTAACTTGATTTGAGATTTGACTTGACATGAACTTCAACTTGATGTGAGACTTGACTTGACAATTGAGATGAACTCAAAGTTGAATATAACATGAATTTGGAATCTTGTCCCTTAACTGACTTGTTCCTTAACTGATTAAATGTGACCTTATGGGTACTACATGGGTCTCCTAGAGCTATGTATCATTGTTAATTACCGCATCACAACATAGGTGTTTACCTCAGCTATGAGTGCGTTAACACATGTGCCACACTGGTTGTGGACCCAATACTTCACGTGCCACACTGGCTATAGACCCTACGAGAAATGAAATGTGGCTCCATCAGTGTTATTGCTTGGCGCGCTCTAGTGACCGAGTACTTAGGCCTCATTCGTAACCTGTTGACCTCACAAGGCATGTCATATATGATAACATACATACATAAACTGTACTTCCTTTACTCATTACACATACACATTAAATTGATAATAAGTTAAAAGCTAACTAACCTTGGTCTTTGCATTTCTATGAAAAATTAAAGAATGATTACGAGGAATTGTAAATAGTGATTATAAAGATTAGAACTTAATCACTAGCAATTAGAAATATGGGAAAATACTAACTTAAAATAAAATTGCCATTTTACCCTCTACATGTGGGAAAATGATAATTTTACCCAACTTATAGATTTTGTATTCTAACTCAAAAAATCACTAAAATTTACATATCCCAAGTAAATTTTGTCCTAAAATCAAATATCAATTCAAAAAAATTTAAAATTAAACAGAACTTTGAAAACCTCATAAGGGCTGAAACATGTATAGGCTATCCCCTTTGATTTTTATTACAATTCTTCGAATTTCAAAACTCATGATCAAATCAAATTTTTACAACAAAGATCTTCCTATCCTAAGTTTAAAACATTCTTAAAACATCCAATAAAATATTTTATTCATCAACACTAAACTTTTTAACTAAAAATGCAAACCCTTGAATCACAAGGTTTGATCTATTTCAAAGCATCTTCAAGAACTTCAAAAAATCCAAATCCTACATCTAACATATTCATAACATATTCCTATGAGTAAAGATATTTTCAATCCTCATACAAAAGTAACCAAAATCACCAAAACAACACTTGGAGTTTTTGGCTTCATACTTAGTCCAAAACATAATTTGTTTCTTAACTAGTTTCGATCAACCTCTTGATCTATGACTTTAAACGATGTGATCTGCAAACCAAGACATTACATGGTTTAAAAAGGTGTGCTGAAACATATCCAAGCTTTAAACTCAAGATCACATTGTTAACAATCAACCAAAACATGGATTTAGCCAAGAACATCAATCCTTTGGCCTAACTGAATATCCTCTTACATGAAAATTTATATGTTTGAAACTAACATCAAATATCTTCAAACTAACATCCTAACATGTATATCAGAGGCTTAGAATCTTCAAATAAAAATATCAAAACCATTGGAATAAGTTTATACCACAAAAAATCCAAACTTACTTAAAACAAAAACTTTTTTTTTTTTCCTTTTCCAGTTTCTAAGTTTCTAAATCTTAGAAAATCCTTCCTCAAAAGCTTTAGTCAAGCAATAAATCCTCAACCAATAATCATATACACATGTTAACAATACTTCATAAAAATTTTAAACCAAAATCTATCCTTTAGCTTGGTCAAAAATTCTAAAATATAACATACTATCCAGTTTATTGGTCAGAATGACCTTTCTGGGGTTTAAACAACGTTTTACCAATCAAATAAGGTACAACTTTCATGGAGAAAACTTTTTAAGAAAACACTTATAAAATCTTTGCAACAGGTGTGCAAAAGAACTCAGAAAAATTGCCCAAGAGAGTCTTTTGTGTTTAAAAAAAAAAATGGAAAGAATAGATCAGTTGAGTGTAAAATGGGCCGGAGGGCTTCTTGTACAAGTGAGGGAAAATGATAAGGTTGGGAGGAAGCTTGAGTGTTGGTCTTCCCTGTGAAGCCCCCAAGTCAAATTTATGGAAACACGGGAATTGAGGCGTCAGGATGATAACAACATGGGTCATGCATTCCACCGCCAAGTGTCAAGTGTATATACAAACAAAAAGTGTACAACAAAATGAATGCAGCGGATAATTAAAGTTAGTCAACTAAGTACCAGAATTGTTAAAATACAAGTTTACTTAAATACAAGCGCATAAAAAATATTACAAGTTTCCAGCAAAACAACGACATAATTTGAAATACATAATTAAAAAGAAGGGAATTAATTCCCAATAAAAGCAAGCAAAAGCCACCAATTTACTCCTCCGGTGGAGCCACCTCCTTAGGCCCCACCTCCTCATCATCTACATCAAAATCTACAGTACCAAGAAACGATACCACAAGTAAGTAATAATCCAAACAAACCACGAGATAAAAATACATTCATGCAATAATAAAATGCATGAACATGATGCCATATACATGAAACCCAAAATCATCATTTCCCCAAAATTGAAAAATTTTCCACGCACGCCAAAAATCCAATCCATTAAAACATATCTGCCATTTTTCCAGAAAATGTTTTCTCAAAAAATGGCCCAACATAAAACCCATTAATCAAATCTCGCCATCTTCTCGAAAAATGGCCCATATATCCAATTTGAACCGTATGCATCATGATCTCCCTTAGGAACCATTTGCACACCCTGGCTCTCTTCGCCACAACATGGGTAATGACCATGCATATGACTTTGTAACGAACGATGCCCAGTTTAACATCCAACGCGTTCGTAGCTAACATCCTCTAGTCCATGCTAGCAAAGGGGTCACGTAGTCGACACGAAAACTTTACCATCCCGTCTAATCCTGTTGTCGCCGAGCGACAACTCAAGGGACGTCACTCCGTATATTACACTCCCGACACAAGAATGACCAACAGCCAATAAATCCTAGCATCAATCAATCACACAAACTCCGTTCACCATTCCAACCGACCCCCGACTCCTCGGACTCAGTCCGGCACAACTAACTAATTTGACAGAATATTTATTAATGCAAAATATATTTAAATCTCAAAGTTTAATTGGAAAATACTTACAGCGATTTAACGGCAATAAAATCTGAAAGTAGAAGTGCACGAACACTCAATTTAATGCAAAGAGAGAAGAAAGGGCTGGATTAAGAGGCAGATGGGCTGGGCACCAATCTAAAAGGTTTTTGACCCAAAATCAAAGTAAAATCCCACTAAAAATAAGCCCAATCTAAAAATAGAAGTCTAACAAGATAAAAAAGGCACAATGAAATAAATAAAAGTCAAATAAAAACACTACAACTAACATTAATAAAATAAAATATTTAAAACCCAACAATAAAATAATTGAAGCTAGAGAGTAATTTAAATGCAAAGAAATTATTAATAGCAAGTAAGCACATAAAAAATAAATTTCACATATTAAAAATCATAAAATAAATCCAATGATTAACACATTAAATTTAAAACTAGAGAACTGATATTTATAATAATTTGAAATAATCCTTCATTAAAAATACACATAAAAATGGGGTATTACATTGCCAACCCAAACCAATGGGCAAAGTATTCCAAGATATTTCTCTCCAAGGTTCCTTGTAGAAGTAGAAGAGTGAGGTGGCTTCTAGCCCTTCACTTCAAGTACACTCTAAGGCCTTCTTGGACAGATTTGGTCAGCCATGCAAAACTTAACCAAGAAGTAATGCTAAAGTGGCCAAATTAATAAGTCTTAACCGAATGGGCATTAATTTCGAGTTATAAGAGGCCGGTTTGAGTTGCTATCAAACTCAAATCCAATTTTTCTTTAACCAATCAATTATCCAAGGTTAAAAAGGTTGAATAATGATTTCATAACATAAGTTTGAAAGATTAATAACATATGAAAGTGATTTAATCAAGTGATTAAACACAATACTAGAAACCGATTCAATTAAATGGAGGTCAACTTTAGGATCTGGATAAAACTGTTTAGGATTTTAGTTTCAACCATGCTTTTCGATTCTCAATTGGATTCTAACCATATAGGATTTTACTAGGATGGAAATCCTCTTTGGTGTGGCACAGTTTGATTGGTTGGATGGAATAAGGTTTTACTTAGATGGCATG
Source organism: Carya illinoinensis (assembly GCF_018687715.1). Taxonomy (NCBI): domain Eukaryota; kingdom Viridiplantae; phylum Streptophyta; class Magnoliopsida; order Fagales; family Juglandaceae; genus Carya; species Carya illinoinensis. The sequence continues at coordinate 15,431,884 of NC_056759.1, read as the reverse complement.
ATCTTACACCTTGATTCTTTTAAAATTCATCAAATGATTCCTCATGGTGCCAAGTGTCTAATACTTTTCACCATGTATGGCTAAGATCTTGCTAAGTGTCCAAATATAACTCCTCTAACCAAATTTGGATATTTCACACTGTGATTTTGAAAACACTATATTTGGTGAGCTTATCGAGGTTACCATTCACTCCAGAAAAGTAAACAATAAACGTAGCACTGAAAAATCTTAAATATTCATATAAGCCTAAAGTAAAATTCGTTTATCGAAATTCAACTTCAAGTGGCCCTAAAAATCAAAATACATTTTTGAACAAGCGTTTTGTTTGAAAATATGAAAATAGACGTATTGCATTATAAAGTTCTCAATATTTAATTGAGTCTAATGATGCAGACCATAACGCATTCTAACACTTCTAACTACGTACCTCAAATAATTAAAATTGCACTTCTGGCACTATATATATATAATGAGTGATAACATTGGCTATATTGACAGAGTAAAACCTATGCGATTTGTTAATTCGTGAAAACTTATGAAATTTTCAAGAGATTCCTAAAACCTATAAAAATTCCACCATTGAATTTCTAATAGAGTTTTGCTACGTATAAGAAAGTTACGTAATAATCTGCATACCAATACTGATTCATTCATATTTAAAATTTAAATTAGCATTATTTTCAATAAAATTTATTTTTTGACCAATTACATTAAATTAGTATAATATTAGTGTACAGTTATGTTTGTAACTAGATTTTTCCTTCTAACAGGCTATTATAGGGCATGCTCACATCATTCTATTGTTGTGATAAACACCACATCCACATACAATTATAATGAGACTGACTATAAAATAACTATAAAAACACAAAAAATCAAGCATACACACACAACATACAGTATTTAACTTGGTTTGGTAAAGTGATTATGTTCATAAAATTGTAGAGATTTTTATTTAGAAGAAATAAAAATCACACATTGCGTTACAATCAAGTGAGGTGGATGTAAATAAGGAAAAATATAGTTGCAAGCATAGTTGTGTACTAATTTGTGCACCAATGTGATGTGATTGGTCAAAAAGTAGATTTTATTGAAAACAGTGTTAATTTAAATTTTAAGTATGAATAAATCAGTGTTGGTACACAGATTAGTGCACAACTGTGCTTGTATGTAGCAAAATTCTGTAAATAAAGGATAGTGGTCATGCTCACATCATCCTTTGTACATCATTTTCTCTATTGTCCTTTTTTTTTTTTTTTTTGATAGGAAGAAATCTTCATTATAAGCTGAAGGAATTGCAAAGAAAGCTTATCAACCCAAACAATTTGGGAGATAGGCATAGGAATCACATCCTCCCACATCACTACATCCTCTACATGCCAAGCATAATGAGTCAACTTCCCATGGGCAGCTTGATTGTCTAATCTATGGACATGTTGGATAGTACATAAGTTAAACCTTCTCATGAGATTTTTGGTTTCCTGCAGCACATGAAATAAAATAGAGAGAGAAGCAACTATTTCATCCATTTTCTATTGTCTATTGTCTGATGCTACCACTCTGAGCAACAGATTAAATCTTTTGCAATAATTTCAACTATTTCGTAAGTTGACGGCCACCACCTTGAGTAATGGTCGAATGGTGTCTGAATATTTTTTTTGAAAGTAATTAGTATTAGGGTATGCATTTAGAAGTTGAGGGCTTGAGATTTTTTCCTTAAAGTAATTCGGTATATTTTAGTCATGGCAGCAACATCCATATATAAGAGAATTAATGATTTATACAAATCTTAAATAAATAAGATTCACACAATTTTTTTTTTTTTTTATTTGTGAAAAAGTAGACTACCTTAAATGTTAAAAACAAAAAAATCTATTAAATTTTAGTGATACCTACTTTTTTACAAAGAGCTTACGTGAGACTTGTTTATTTAACTGGGTCACTAGTGACGCCCCCACCTCGATAGTGCCCTGTATTCCGTCAATGGCGTGAAGCAATATGCCAAGCTAGCTCCATGCCACTTGCTGGCAGAGAAATTACTAATTGTGACCCACTTAATCCGCTCTCCCATTCAATATAATTCGCAAGTTCTTTGTCCAAATTGGTTGAATTGCTCCAGCTGAGAAAACCTTTCCAAGTCTTTTTATAACTTTATTGTCGGGTAAACCTAGCTAGTTTTTCACGACAAGTGGATCATGATGAACAGATGTCTTTTGAGAAGACCCACGTTTTAAATTATGTACGAAGCTGAAAAGTCTTAAGAAGTGGTTGAAAGAATCGAAAAGATATAGATAATAAAGAGTGCAGTTGTAATAAAAAATCAACTTGATCAGACTTAAAATACAGAAATCCATTTTCTATTGTCTGATGCTACCACTCTGAGCAACAGTTTAAATCTTTTGCAATTATTTCAACTATTTCATAAGTTGACGGCCACCACCTTGAGTAATGGTCGAATGGTGTCTGAATATTTTTTTTGAAAGTAATTAGTATTAGGGTATGCATTTAGAAGTTGAGGGCTTGAGATTTTTTCCTTAAAGTAATTCGGTATATTTTAGTCATGGCAGCAACATCCATATATAAGAGAATTAATGATTTATACAAATCTCAAATAAATAAGATTCACACAATTTTTTTTTTTTTAATTTGTGAAAAAGTAGACTACCTTAAATGTTAAAAACAAAAAAATCTATTAAATTTTAGTGAGACCTACTTTTTTACAAAGAGCTTACGTGAGACTTGTTTATTTAACTGGGTCACTAGTGACGCCCCCACCTCGATAGTGCCCTGTATTCCGTCAATGGCGTGAAGCAATATGCCAAGCTAGCTCCATGCCACTTGCTGGCAGAGAAATTACTAATTGTGACCCACTTAATCCGCTCTCCCATTCAATATAATTCGCAAGTTCTTAGTCCAAATTGGTTGAATTGCTCCAGCTGAGAAAACCTTTCCAAGTCTTTTTATAACTTTATTGTCGGGTAAACCTAGCTAGTTTTTCACGACAAGTGGATCATGATGAACAGATGTCTTTTGAGAAGACCCACGTTTTAAATTATGTACGAAGTTGAAAAGTCTTAAGAAGTGGTTGAAAGAATCGAAAAGATATAGATAATAAAGAGTGCAGTTGTAATAAAATAAGATAAAATACATTAACCTAGCCATGTGGAACTCGTACTTATAATTTATAAATTCAAGTGGAACTTGTAATTTTTCTTTTTATATCTTTAGCCCTGTATTATAATACAGTGACCTCCTCGTTTACCAGAATATTGTCCGCGTTCTATTGAGTCGTTGTCCATTAATATTTCTAATTTCTTGTCATCCGATTAGAGGCAATGCCACCATTCCTTCTAATTCCACGCTCATGACCACGCACTCTCCCTTCTAGATTACGTATTAGGGTACGTATTTAGAGTCCTATTCCTTCTTGGCCTTCTCCCTTTCTTGACTTTACAAAATTAATTTCAATGCATCATTCATATAAGAAAAGTGTTATTTTCCCCACTCACTTTAACACCTCATTTTGAAAACTCATGCGTTTTAATATTTTTTTTTAATTTTTTTATTTAATGATGAAGGATGTGATTAGTAGTGTATTGATATTTTTTTTATATTTTTAAAAAATGTTTTAAAATGATTAAAAACTATGAATAAAAAAATTGAAAAAAATTAGAAGATGATTTTTACCTAAGTGTAACAAAGAGCGGTGCTACTCAAGCTTTTGAGAATTAATGTATCACATCGGTGTGAACAAAAATGGGGGAATCAGAATCTTCCCTTTTGAGAGCGTATGATCATGCTCGCATGCATGAAGTACATCTTCAACTTAAAAAGGAGCAGTTTAATATACCCCTTTTAGCTGCCCGCGTTAGTGGAATCTTCCCTTCATCAGCTACCTTCAGCAAATTGAGGGGGAGAAGGTCGATCTCATTTTTTTTTTTTTAAGTCCAATTAAGTTGTTAAGTCGTCCTCTGTATAAAGCGGACGAAGAGAGTACAATGAAGAGTACGTACTGCACTTCTCGTGGCAACTTTCCCTTGGCCACCACGTAGTAAGTTTATTACAAAGTGTTTCTTCTTTAAAAAATTAAAAAAAAAAAAAAAAAAAAAAAAATATTACCAAGTCAAAGTGCAATGAACCTGCATGCAATAGAACCATTCAATGCTTTACATACATGAGACTGGATTCCCTGAAAAAATTCAGACCATCTACGTATATACGTACTAAGATTCAAGGAATGCAACAATCTATAGAACTGATCTTGAAAAATTACAAATCGTGAAGTGTGTAAATTTGCAATAGAAAATTACAACTTGGATGCAAAACCAAAGCTTTTTGGATTCTAGTTACAGTTGGAATTGACAGCTCACAATTACAGATAAGTTTTTTTAAAACCACTTGGCTATGTTTCTCGATCTGTGCAGGATGATGTTGTGCTGCTTGCAGGACCTACAATTATAATACTGGAAAAGAGTAGTTGTAATGTAAAACCAACTTGGAGACTTGTTATATTTATTTTTTGGATATACGAGGACAAGTTCTGTACTTATTTCTAAATTCAATTCGGACTCGTGAATATTCGAATTTAGTATTTCATGTCACGCCAATTTCTGTGCAAGTGGCAGTGAAACCGTGCCTCCTCTAACCTTTGCATAAATACGGGAGTTGTCCGGCCATGCAATAACATTGCAAAATTGTTCTGAGGGGAAAATGGAGGAGATCTGTGAGGTTGCTAAAGCTTATTACGCAAACTCGACAAAGCAGCAACAGGAGGAAGCCCGGGATGCTTTCCAAAAGATGAATTTGGAAAACAATAAGACGATAAGCCTAACTGATTTCTTGGATATCTGCCTGCCAGACAGTTTTCCCAAAAGTGTTGCTTGTTCTTTGTTCAAGGAGCTAGACGTAAATCGTGATGGCAGCCTGGATTTCGACGAGTTTATCACCTTGTTCTATCTGCATCAAAGCAAGAGGCTACTGTATTGTCATGGCTGCGAAAAGTTTCTTACTGGACTGTATTTCACTTGCGTCAAATGCTTTGATTCCACCAGTAATAGCTATGACCTCTGCTCCATCTGTTACCGGAAGAAAAACTTTCAACACCATAAAGATGCAGTCTTCTTGGACAACTACGCTTTACTCCGTCGGAACATCAAACGTTCATCGGAAACGGAAGTAGACCCAGTTCAGGTATAAACATCTTTGTTGACTTCATAGTTGTTTAAATTAATTGTTCCTGCTTGGTCACATTAAGTCATGCTTATAATTGATGGATTAATGTGAGGATACTCGAAAACTTTGTCCTAAGCCTAATATATTTAATCACATCCCTCTCTTATTCCATCATATAAAGCCTCCTTCATTCACATAAGCTTGACGCGACTGATTTAAACTTTTTCTAAAGCATGCGTGACACCAAAAAAACGTATATTTCGTTGTGTAAATTTCAATCTAGCTTGTGTATGTATGCAGTAATATATGTATTTTTGTATGTATATAAAATATAAACTATAAACTCCTTGTTCTCGCGCGCGTGCGCACATATATATATATATATATATATACACACACCATTAGATTATATTCTAAGAAATAAAGCTAGGTCGATCCCAATCAAAATTATATATATGTTTGCGTTCAAAACATTGATCCAAGTCTATTTTTCCTCACTCACATTCAAAGAACCACATGTGGGGTTCGGCCACTTTGATGGTTAGTGAAGTTGAAAGATAAAGTATATATATACATATATATTATGAGATTTTTTTCTTTCTTTTTTTTTTGTCTTTTTATATCCTTTGTTAGCAAAATATAAGTTGATTTTTAATATATTATTTTAATATTAATTAATATTTATTATATTTTTATTTTTATGCTGAATTAATTGGATCCTCCTCAGATCATGTAATTCTGGTTCGATGCCTGTATATAATATATAACACTAATTTTGTTGAATTCCCCTTCTAATAGCTGCAACAACTTTCTCATGCAGGAAAAGTACGAGAATAAAATGAAACAAGATGTTGATGAATCTGGCCAAGTAATTCTCTCATTAATCGATCGACTTATAATATGTGTCGTGTACTAATTCTTCTTAGATCTATATAATATGAATGGTCACTACAAGAGAAACCGGATTTTTGCAATTTTGGAAGCAAAAATCTGTTTTTCTTGTAGTGGGCAATCTTGCATGACTTTTTTATAAAGCAATTGATTGTTGGTGCAGGTCAAAAAGGATGAAAATGAAAGTCAATATGTCTCTAAATTATCGGATCATCAGGTATAATTGTCTTTAATTTTCTTAAACGGTATCGTTATTGTTTATTTTATACCAGTAAATTTGAGTCTTATATATGATCAGTACTCTTGTTAGCATGATAAAAGCGATATGTTTTTTGATTTAGGAAATCAATATTGCAACCGAAGCAAATTTAGAAGTCTTTAATTACCAGGTAATCTCTCTCTTTTTTATATCTTTATATATATATATATATATTGTCTTCTACACTAAAATTCTTTCCTAATTAATCCTAATATATTCAATCATATCACTTTCTCATTCAAACATATCCATCTTTCATTTGCTTACACTGGACTTGGCTCAGATTTTTCCTTACTTGAGTTATATATTCTATTATCAATCTAGTGTATAGAGTGTACAATTAATCCTCATCATCTAAATTGTAAAATTTGATTTGTAAGATTCTAAATTTTAAAATTTTTCTTCTAATTATAAATAGAAATTTTCTTCCCTAATAAAAAACACACACATAAGTTTGACTTGACTCATTTGAGCTTCTTCAAAACATGCAATTATGATGCATATATAGAAAATTGCATACATCAGCAATTGCGTAAAGTTTTAGCATATGCACACGTAATGTATATATGGATGTATGTGGGTACTTACGTATGTGTGTATAAATTTGTGTATCAACCATGCATGCGTGAGTAGTACTTCTTGCTGACCAGCAAATAATATTTTTTGATGTAGGAAAAAGAAGTCGCAAATGCATCTGACCAGGTAAAACTCTCATTATAATTAACATGTAATTGTCATTCACTTCTTTCTCTAATTTCCACGTCTCAGGTACATGTTTTCCTCACTCTAGATAACGGGATGTCATCCCTATTATAAGCAACATGAAGTATAGATGATGAAATTACTTATTAGCCTACGTGTGACTTCTAATTAATGATAAAACAAAAATTAACGTAGTAAAACGATGCATTAATGAATTAAGAAGATGCAAATAAAAAGAATCCTTATTCTCTCACTTTAAATGGATAGCTATTTTAATGCAAAATTTTAAGTATTTTTTGTTATTTCACAAAATATTGTCAAGTGAAATTATCAAAAATACCTTATATATATTTATATTAAATGGATATTATTCAGTTTTACTTGAGATGGATATCTATCCATTTTACTTGAAATGGGAAGAATCATTATCGTCCATTCCGATACTTATATACACCCACAAACATATATATATACACAAACACACACGTACATACATACATATATATATGGATTGAAGACTTAAAATCCTATAATTTAATGAGTAGTACTATATGTACTTACAGTTTTAGTTACAAATTAATTAAAAAAAACGTACAAGACTCATTTTATGAGATTTTTTTTAAAATTTAAAATCTTCCACTTCAAATTTTATAGTTTTTAGTATATCAATAACTGACAAGTGTAGAAGTAGATTTTTTACAAGTTTTTCTTAAATACAATTAGCATTGCCCTAATTTAATAGTACTCTCTTCTACTTCTTCTATCTTATTTTCCATTATTAATTACTTTTGTTGCACCCACATGATTCATACATTTCATATATACCACTCAATTTGAATCTTATTACCATTGCTAAAATTAAAGGATGAAAACAATTCTCAATTATATGTGAGACGTTGTTACTAATTATAAAAGCAACTTCTTGATGCAGGAAAAAGCTGGAAATCAAAAAGCTGCAAACATACATCGTTACCGGGTAATTCTCTCTTTCACTTCGATCTTCCATGTGATCTCAAAGTCAAATCTTATATATATTAGAATTCATTGTTAGATATGTGATTTTAAAAAACTTGATAAAACTCAAAATTCTTGGATAAATTAATAATTGGGGCGAATAGACTTTCCATGACCAATTAATAAATTCATATGTAAAATAAATATTTATAAGTAATTTTGCTTTATCTAATTAAAGATGCCAAACGAGTCATGTCGTGTAGGTTCGTGTCGATTTGGCTCGACCTAAATTTGAAATAAATAATAAATTACAATTTAGACACGTTTGACACGAACCCAATAGTTTATTATATAGGTCAACTTTGCACAATACATAAATCCATTTATTTATACGAGTTGGATCGGGTCTACTGGACACCACACACGACTTGTTTGACCCGACTAAGATGTAAGCAAACCTCTTGAGTAAATTCTCTATGCCTACCTATGGCAACCCTCATAAGCAATGGTCTCAATGACATCTTCGACATCATAAGCAATATCTCTTATGCTTTCAACCCGGCCAATTGTTTATGCATTCATGGTCTCGTTTTTATTAATTAAGTTTCACATCTGCATCTTTCTGTAAACATTGGATTCGTTTGAGCTCAGTTGGCAACTGGCGGACTTGGTTGCTTGCTTCAACCAAGTACCTTGTTTCTTTAATGAACAGATCACCAAAAATTTTCACCCGAGAAGAGACAACAACATTGACTATTTCTATCCCTCCAAAAGAAAATGGATTGACCCATAAGCCCGAATACTCTCTCCCCTTTATTTAGAGAAACTAGATTCCGATACGACCCGATTCTTGATTTGGCCAATTTGGGTCGACATGAATTTACCCAAACTGGAATACTCTCACCCTAATTCTGTTATTACATGTCTGGTTTGTGTCAAAAACTGACAGCCCTAAATCTAATTAATCTACACTTCATACCAAAAAGAATAAAGAAGATGTTCTATCTCTCTGCATGGGAAACCATTACTAATGGGGTAAGTCGAGTCGATATTATTTAAAGCACTGTGAGGACTATTTAGTCAGTACTTCTACATGAAACCAATTTATAGATCTTCATCGAACTGTTTCTATGGCATGCATACAAGATAAATTAGAATGATGAACCAACAATCTCCATTTACTACTTCTTTTTGTATATGCTCTATAGAATTACACATAACTCATTATATAATTTGTAATCGTTCAAATTTCAGAAAAGCGAGCGAATCGGCAAGGCATTTGCAAAACTAGGAGCAAACATCACAACAAAAGTAACAGGCAAAATCTCATCGGCTGCTGACAGTACCGATTGCAATGTCATGTGATGGTTATCACGTAAAAGAGATCTGGCAATTGCTTTAAAGTTAGAAGTTGATTATGAGTGAAATGTTATTCTGTGTTCAGTATTGATCGTTTGTAACATTAATGTGTGCATGCATGCGAATAAATTGACTATATACCTTATTGTATCATAGCACGCATTAGTCTAGACGTTAGATATTGAATCATATTATGCCTTCATTGTCTATAAATAAACAGCATCTTGCATTTTATAGATAACCCTATTAATGGAGTAGTTTAAGAACATATTAATTATGGCTAATTTCCTTATAGTTTTGAATAGCTTGGGCAGGGTTGCATGATTCTTATCGACGTTTTGGTTTTCCATGCTTGCCCTAAATTACCATATGGGTTAGGCCGGCATAAAACATAAAAGATTGGACCAAAATACTAATTATCCAAATATAAAATACAAATAAATAAACTCTTTTCCTAGCTAGCTCATGTTGTCTACAAATTAGTTAGGGATGCATGTCTAGTACGTACTACTACTTTCTATGGACATATATACTTGATCTAACGTCAAAAAAGTCTTAAAAAGTTGGCTAACCATCCAAATGGGATGAGCCAAATTAGCAACATATTAATATCACTGAATGAGAAGCCAACATTTCAATATCAAAATGGGATGAGGTTACAATATTCCCAAGCACATTGGACGTCCATGCCAGTGGGAGGGGAGACCACTACCTTAAACCGGCCATTTTTGTTTCGTTAACTTTTTATTTTTTAAATTGTTTAGTATTGAGAAATTTTCTTTTATTTTTCAAATTTAATCTCGTGTTTTTTAAATCAGAGAACTATAAATCTTTACGCAGGAGTCTAGGTGCTTTCTGTTATCTATATTGAATGGAATTTGTAAAATTGGAGCTGATTCGAAATTTTTTATGTACAACACAGATTTGTTAATTTTTTTTTTTTTTAAAAAGAGAAAATAATATATATGTAATGAATCTTAACCAAGATAAAGCATAAAGTATGAGCAATTTCCAAAGAAAGAGAAATGACACCCTGATTTTATTGATAACGCACAACTTTTGGTGGAGAAAAACCACATATACATTGGGGAGAAAACCTTTGTGTTGGAAATATTTTAAATTAATGGACTTAATAAATCATAAATTATTCATTGTATAATTGCCAAGTATAAGGTTTAAGTAATGTCTAATATTGGGATTTTACGAATACAACACTTCGTTTTTAGAGAGAGAAGCTCCCACCACTCTCTAAAAGAAAATCTAGAGCCGTCCCAATAGGGTGATGGGAGCCTCAGCTCCCTCCTCGCTTCCCCTTCCCCCCTCCGTCCTCTTTTTGTTTTACTATTTTTTAGCTAGCTTGTTTTTTTGTTTTTGCTTTGCCTGGTGTTTGGAATAAGGTTGCTCAATGATGGACTGCGGTGAAGGCGTGATGCCATGGCTCATGAACCTAGCCCAAGATCTTGGTGGTTCATCTCTCTCTCTCTCTCTCTCTCTCTCTCTCTCTCTAGTCAAAAACTTGAAGTGCAGGAAGTGGTTGAAGAAAGAACGGGATGGGCTTCAGTTTCTTGGGGGGAGTGGCGATGCAGAAAAACATGGAGGCTCCTGCGGATGTGCATGACCCCTGTTTCGAAAAGGGGAGGACATTCTCGGTTGGTGGGGAGGTTGCTCTCAGTAGATTGGGTGCAACCTGAGCTGGCGGCGTTTTGGATTTGAATAATGTAAATGCTATGTTTTCATAGCATAAAACAGAGGATTAAGTCCTCTTGCAGACGTGGCTGGTCTGCCCAGTACAGAAACTCCATAATGGATGTTACCGAAAGGTAACAATGGCTTCTGGAGTGGCGGTATGCAGTGCATGGGGGGAAGTATATTGTTCCTAGGCGAGGGGCGGTTTGCAGTGTAGGATGGGATGGGTCCTCAATGCGAGGGGGAACATGCGAGCGGGAGAGGTGCAGAAACGTTGACTCGCGGATGTGTAGAAGCCTGTGCTCATGCTGAAACGCAGCTCCAGTGAACCACTTGTGGAAGCCGGTGCTCGTGTGTTGGTGGACTTGCTGAGGAAAGGAAGGTGGCCGGCGGCATAAACATTATGATGAAACCCTAAGAGCTCCCACTTGCAATCAAACTTGGTCCATGTGTTTTTTTGTTTAATGGGCCCATGTGTTAAGACTGGGCTCATATGTTTTGATTTAGACTGGGCCATGTGTTTTGTATTTTTTAGGTACTTTGTTTTGTTTTATTTTATAAATAAAAAGAAATAGGCTATTGGACTTGATGTCCATAGCAGTAAAGTCCCACTCCTCCTTTGGAGGAATGTGGGTGATTGTCTCACTCTTCCGTTGGAGGAATGTGGGTGTTTGAACTCCTTTTTGGGAGGATGGAGTGTGTTAGTACCTCTCTTTTTTTAGAAGAGAGGTCGTCTCAATTTTGTTTTTAATAGAGCGCTTTCTCTATTGACTGTTGTTAACAGAGAGTTTATAGAAGTTAAGACAATGTCCATCATAAAAAAATTTATGGGCGGGGGAGCCCATTACAAATGAGCAATTTAGCTAGTAATCTGGGTTTTTTCCTGTATTGATTAGTCACAGTTGTAACTTCGGTTTCATTTATTGAAATAAAGTCTATTTCAAAAAAAAAAAAAAAAGTAACGTCTGTAATGTCCAAGAAGTGTGATCAATAAATTGACCTGACCAGGTCATTAACAAATTTCTAAAAGCCCGCGATTTTGGTCCGATCATAATGGGCAAAATAGCATTTAAGTGTAGAGACCTTTTAAAGATCTATGTAATTTCATTATTTTATTATGAGCAAAATTGAAATTCGAGTATTATATATAAGATCCCTATAAGGCGAACTGTAGGATAAAGCTGATGCTAGTCGACCAAAGGCTTTTTAGCACCGTGTTAGACTTCTCGCTACCCAGACCAATTTATTGATGTTGGAAAACCATCCAAAACATGAACAAGATACAAATAAATATAATTTAAAAGTTCTATCTTCTACTTGATATTCTATCTTATGTCCAATACTTTTGTTTTGTTTATTTTGTTTTTGTTTATTTTGTTTTTGTTGTGTTTTGTTTTTTTTTTTTTAATAAAAGCATCTTGTGTTCATTAATAATGGACATTATGAATTTGACCCGAAAAATATATTACAAGCTAACTACAACATTAATAGCTCCCCAATACACAACTGTACTGACATGATCTAGTCTATGTTGCATATCTTTACAAATCTAAAGTTTGAGAGACAGGACAATTCTGTCCAAGACATAGTAAGCAAACCTCACACTCCATCTAAGACGGAGCAGATGACACACTCTATGGATATAAATCCAAGAGACGATGTGTTTTATTTATTTTTATTTTTCTAAAACAAAAAATATTATAGAAATTAAAAATACATTGGAAAGTAACGATTTACAGCTTGAAAAGCTGTAGTCCGCATCTTCAACCTTTGAGGAAAAACAAAACACCAAACAAAGCATTGGAGGTGACGAGTGAGGGACATGTGCTTGTCACAACCCCTAGGAGGACTGCCTAGGACCACACCTTGACACAGTTCTTGGAGGGCCATGACAGTCACATGGCTAGCCTGCTTGCATGCCTTGATTCATGCCCTGACATGCAGCGGGCGACTCTGGAGGCTACTTGCCGCACACAGACTATGCGTGTAGGCTTGTGCATTCCCTTGAGCGTGTGTTTGAGTGCATGTATGCGTGCCCTAACACCACTAAGTGAGGTTAGTGGCATGCCCTCATAGGCACGCCATCTAGCACAAGGCTCCAGCCCGTGCGTTGCATCCCTAGTGCCCAAACCCTCAGCTTAGGCCATGCATGCTCATCACCCAAGCCACTAGCTAGGGCTATGTAGGACCAATGTCCAAACCACCTAATTGGGCCCCATGACAGTAGCAGCATAGCACCACCCTGTGCCCACTATCAGCAGGCCAAACACAGTGACATGCTGTACCTACCACTAGACCAACACATGGCACCATGCCATGCAGCCAGCCACCGGACCGAACTAAGGCTAGCATAGTCATGGGCCATGCACCGCCTTAGCCCACAATGGGCCTTGCATGCCATGGCCACCATGGGGCCATTTATCCATTTTATTATTTTTATGTATTTTATTTATTGGCTTTGTTTGTTTATTTATTCATTTTAATTTGCTAGGGACCTTTTGGGGGTTTTCAATTTGTAAGCTCTATAAATAGGACCCTTAGTTATTTCATTAGGGATCTTTTGACATTTTTAACATTTGTGTGGCGAGCCATAGTGCTTGGGATTATCATTCGGTGCTTTTATAGCACTTGAGCTTCTTGGGGTGCAGTTCGTGAATCCCCAAGGAGAATGATCACATCTTACAATTCATGAATAGGTGTGATTTTATTTATCTTTTAATATAATTTGAGATTTCCTTTCAATATTTGTGCAATTTGTGAATCAAAGTTAATTGGATTATCTTTTGTTCTTTGGGATTTCTCTTTGTGATTGTGTTGGAGTGTGTTGATTGGAGTGGTGGAGCTGAATCCTTCATTGAGATTGTCGGCCTTGTACTCTAGATCACATGATCTCTTGTGTTCATGTGTTCTCTCACATGTTCATAAGTTTTCCTTGAGGTTTCTTGAAGATTCTCACTTGCCAAACAAGCCATTTGGCTAGCCCTCACCCCACTTGTCTTACATGCCACTTTCATTGCCCATAGCCAAACAACCCTAACCACACCAATTGCCCTACACGCCAACCCCTATTCCCACAACCAAACAAGACCATAAAACCCTAATACATCCTAGATCTATTCGGCCATAGCCTTCTTGGGTTGGCTGAACTCCTGCTTCCAAACTTATCTCACCAAATCTCTCCATAAATTGTTTGGTTGGTCAATATCCCTTAATTAACTCAATCAAATCCCATTTCCAACCAAAGCACATCAACCCCTTATCCATTCTAACCATTTTCGGCCAGCCCCATTTTCAAATTGGATCTCACATGTAAATTCCTTAAAATTAGGTGATCTCCATGGCACCTAAGCCCTAGTCGTATGCCTCACTACCCTTGGCCAAAATTCCCACTCAAACCCTAGCCACCTTTACACATCTTCCAACCCCAGATCTCAAGTGGCGCCTAGCACCCAAAAGACCCATTGCTAGGCACCCTTGCCATCCTACCCGAGATCACCATAGCCCGTTCACCACCCATACTCCCCACCATTAAACCCTAGCCTCAATTCACCCAAGCTCCCTTTTTGGCTACATGTGATTAAGACCAAGCAAAGGAATCCTATCGGTCAATTGAAGAGCAACAAGGAGAGGATAGAACCCTTACTGTGTGATGCTTGACCAAGATCCCCAACACTAAACTGGTGCTTTCATTTAGAGTCTTATCAAGAGACTCTTGCTTGTTGGAATTCTTGAGAAGTTTTCACTTCTCCACGAGGTAAACAACATGTAAACTCAATCCCTTGTGAATTTGATTAGGAGGTCTATAGAGGACCTTGATGTTGTTTATTGTTTTGTTGGTTGTGAACTTGAAAATCATGGTTTGGGGGTTAAGGAGGAGGAAGGAGTAGATAGGATTGTAGGGGTCGACCACCCTTGAAGGTGGAGGACCCGTGGTTGGACTTGTGCTTGTGTAAGAGGGGTTGTCTATCTACAAAAGTGGGCAACTCAAGGTTGGGCTTGTGAGGCTGAATACTCCTTAGTGCCACCCAAGCTTCATCAAGTTAGTTTGCAAGTGATAGACTATGTTTCATTAAAAGCAAGTCAAGAGTGGAAGAAGAATGAGCCATGAGGTACCACTAGTTAAGGGACAAGGAGGTTCCAACTAGGAACGCCTTAATGCATTAGAAGGACAAAATGAGAGGGTTAGCTAGACTCTTGATGAGGTCAATACCACATTGGCCGAGTTAAGGGTGGCGTTGAACACCACTTTCCGAGAGACCAAAGAGAATAGAAGAGATATGGAGGCGATGAGACGTGACAACAATGCAAGCCTTGAAAGGATTGAGAGGAGATTGACCGAGATCAATGGCCATAGACCCCCACCAAACCCGAATGCACAAGGACAAGATGTAGTGCATGAAAAAGCCAAGACAAGTATGGAAGGGTCCATGCATGAACCACTAAGGGCCAAATATAGAAAAGGAGGTCGTGTTGAGAATAACTATGTGGCTGTGGAGAGATGGATTCATGACGAGGGGAATCGCACTAGAACCCCAAGCATGAGAGGAGGATACCAAGAGGTGAGGTACGAGATTCCAAGGCATGATGATGACCATGAGGCCAAGGATGATGATGAACATGAGGGGCCATATAAGCGTGATGATCATGGGGGAAGAAGACACCACCACCGAAGTAGAGATGGAGGTTACCATGAGAGAAGACACTATGATGACTGTGAGGATGAGAGAAGGGGAAACCGAGCTCTTGATTGAGGACCCAAGGAGCCAAAGGTGGACTTCCTTAAGTTCAATAGGGGGGATCCATATGAGTGGCTTGATAAGATAGACCATTATTTTCATACTTATGATATGCCAAGACATGAAAGAGTGTCTATGACATGTTTCTACCAAGAAGGCAAGGCAAGTAAGTGGTGGAGATGGCTAAGAGACCAATATGCCGAGAGAGACGAAGATTGGGATTGACAGCCTTTGAGAAGGAGTTTCTTCTTCAATTTGGACCAACCCCGACCATTAATCATCATGGTCAACTTCACAAGTTGAAACAAGATTGCAAGGTGAAGGCATACATAGAGGAGTTCTAGCAACTTCAAACACCTGTAAGAGGTTGGTTCGAGGAGGCCCTTGTTGGGACATTCATTGATGGATTGAAGCCTTGGATAGCCAAGGAGATTAAATTGGAGCAGCCCACCAAGATCCAAGTGGTCATGATGATGGCCGAGATATTGAAGAAGAGTTCCTCCTATGATAGGCGCCAATCCAAGGATGTGGGGAGCAAGTTCACTACACCATTGCAAACAAAAAATCCTTTGAATGGTAGAGATGTTGATGAAGGGACTTCCAAGCCTAAGCCGAATGAGATGAAGAACTTGTCAAGAGAGGAAGTTCAAGAGAGAGTCAATAAGGGTCTATGCTTGAAGTGTGGAGAAAAGTGGAGTAGAGAGCACACATTCAAGTCTGCCAAAGCATATATATTACTTGGGGATGATGATCATGATGAGTCTTCAAACCATGAGTTGGAGAATGAAGAGGCTGAACCTAGTGAGGATAGTGGTGATGTTGAGATCTCACTCAATGCTATGTCGGGAGTCTAACAACCCACTTCCATGAGGGTTATGGCATGGATTGGGAAGATTGAGGTATCTTTGTTGGTGGATAGTTGGTCTACTCACAACTTCATCAACTCCAATGTTGTGTCCAAAGTGGGATTGAAGCTGAGTGCAATTGAACCCTTTCAAGTGAAGGTTGCAAATGGAGACAAGTTTAAGTGTGAGGCAATTGTAAGAGAGGTCAAGATGAATGTGCAAGGGGTGAGAATAGTAGCAGATATGTATGTCCTAGCACTTGTAGGACTTGATGCAGTTCTAGGCAATGCTTGGCTTAAGAGCGTTGGGAAGGTGATTCATGATTCTGACAAGATGACCATAGAGTTCAAGTTAGGATCTAAGAAAAGGGTTTGGAAGGCATTGCTAACCAAGGAAGTAAAATCTTGTGAGGCCATGATCTTTGAGAAATTGTGTAGGGGTGGAGCTCATTGCTTTGCCATGATATTGGCCAAGGAAGATTTGGCTTTTGAGGTAATAAATGGGAAAGATGAGAGTATCCAAGATGAGATATCCTTGCTGCCTGTGAAGGTTCAAAAGGTATTGAAGGACCATCGGAGGGTCTTGGAGGTGCCTACTACATTGCCACCTACTAGGCCTTTCGACCATCGGATTGTCTTGGTTGATGAGAGCAAACCATTTAATATTCCTCCATACCGGTATGCTCATTTCCAAAAGGAAGAAATAGAGAGACACGTGGATGACATGTTAAAGAGTGTGCTTTCAAAACTAGATTTGAGGGTCGGGTATCACCAAATAAGGATGAATGAGGGTGATGTTCATAGGACAGTGTTTAGGACCCATTTTGGGCATTATGAGTACTTGGTAATGCCATTTGGGTTATGTAATACGCCCTCTACATTTCAAGCGGCTATGAATACCATATTCAAGCCACTTTTAAGGAAATTTGTGCTAGTGTTCTTTGATGACATTTTAGTTTACTCCAAGACTGCGGAAGCACATAAGGAGCATTTGAGGGTGGTGTTGAGAACATTGGAGGAAAATCATTTCTTCATTAAGGCGTTGGGCCTTCATGGAGAAAGAACTTGAGTATTTGAGGCATTTCATCTCGAGAGAGGGAGTAAAGGTAGATCAGATATTGAAGCCATGGTAGATTGGCCACTTCCTAATGATGTGTCGGCCTTGAGCGGTTTATTGGGGCTAATCGGCTGTTACAAGAGATTTGTGAAGAATTATAAGCTCATAGCCAAACCACTCACTTCGCTCCTGAAGAAAGACAACTTTGAATAGACTTAAGAGGTAAGAGAAGCCTTTGAAGACTTGAAGAGGGCCATGACTACCACACCCATGCTTGCCCTACCCAACTTTGGGAGAAAGTTCAAAGTGTATACCAATGCTAGTAGTGAGGGGATAGGGGCTGTTTTGGTTCAAGAGAAAAGGACATTGACCTTTATTTCTAAAGTCCTTGGACCAATGAAGAAGTCATGGAGTACTTATATTGGGGAAATGTTGGCAATTGTGCATGCAGTAAAGGTGTGGCAGCCTTACCTCTTGGGCCTCAAATTCACAATTGTCACGGACTAACAAGCTTTGAGACACTTGACGAAACAGAAGATTGTGACTCCCGAGCAACATAATTCCTTGAGAAGTTACTTGGATTTGAGTAACATTATCCACCAGCGGGGTAAGAAGAACAAGGTGGCGAATGCCTTGAGTAGGCAGGAAGGGAGTTCACTGTTGGAGATCGATCATGATGATGAGGATGATAATGAGATGGTGTTGAGGGTTCCACACTTGATCCTTAAGGCAAGGATGTTCTTGAAGGGGGGGAATTTCAAAACCCCTAGGAGGACTACCTGGGACCACACCTTGACATAACTCTTGGAGAGCAAGGACAATCACATCACTAACCTGCTTGCATGCCTTAGCTCATGCCCTGACACGCAGTTGGCACCCATGGAGGCTATTGGCCTCGTGCAGACCATGCTTGTAGGCCTATGCATTCCCTTGAGCGTGCACCTACGCGCATGTATGCATGCCCCAATAGCACTAAGCGAGGTTAATGGCGTGCCCTCACAGGCACGCCATCCAGTGCACTACTCTAGCCCCTACCTTGCAAGCAAGACCAGCGTCATGCCCACCAGGCATGTCATCCAACGCACGGCTCCAGCCCGTGCCTTGGAGCCTTAGTGCCCAGACCATCAGTTTGGGCCATGCATGCTCATCACCAGGCCACCAGTTGCTACTAATGGGACCACATAGCAGTAGCAACACAGCACCACCATGTGCCCACCATCAGACCTAGGCTTGGCACCATGCCATGCCCACCATCAGCAAGCCACACACAGCGCCATGTCGTGCCCACCACCAGACCAACACATGGCACCATGCCATGCAATGCAGCCAGCCACCGGACTGAACTAGGACTAGCCCAGTTGTGTGCCATGCACCACCTTAGCCCACCATGGGCCTTGCATGCCATAGCCACTATGAAGCCATTTATCCATTTTATTATTTTTATTTATTGGTTTTGTTTATTTATTTATTCATTTTAATTTGCTAGGGACCTTTTGGGAGTTTCCAATTTGTAAGCTCTATAAATAGGACCCTTAGTCATTTCATTTGGGAGCTTTTGACATTTTGAACATTTGTGTGGCCAGCCATAATGCTTGGGATTTTCATTCGGTACTTTTGCACTTGGGTTTCTTGGGGTGCAATTCGTGAATCCCCAAGGAGAAGGATCACATATTCCAATTTGTGAATAGGTGTGATTCTATTTATCTTTTAATATAATTTGAGGTTTCCTTTCAATCCTTGTGCAATTCTTGTATCAAAGTTGATTGGATTATCTTTTGTTCTTTGGGATTTCTATTTGTGATTGTGTTGGAGTGTGTTGATTGGAGTGGTGGAGCCGAATCCTTCATTGGGATTGTCGGCCTTGTGCTCTAGATCTCTAGATCTCTTGTATTCATGTGTTCTCACATGTTCTAAGATTTCTTGAAGATTCTCACTTGCCAAACAAGCCATTCGGCCAACCCTAGTCCCACTTGCCTTACACGCCACTTTAATTGCCCATAGCCAAACAACCCTAACCACACCAATTGCCCTACATGCCAACCCCTATTCCCACAACCAAACAAGACCATAAAACCCTAATACATCCTATATCTATTCGGCCATAGCCTCCTTGGCTTGGATGAACTCTTTCTTCCTAACTTATCTCACCAAATCTCTCCATAAATTGTTTGATTGGTCAATATCCCTTAATTGACTCAATCAAATCCTATTTCCAAGTAAAGCACATCAACCCCTTATCCATTCTAAACATTTTCGGCCAGCCCCATTTTCAAATTGGATCTCACATGTAAATTCCTTAAAATTAGGAGATCTCCATGCTACCTAAGCCCCAGTGTATGCCTCACTTCCCTTGGCCAAAATTCCCACTCAAACCCTAGCCACCTTTACACATCTTCCAACCCTTGATCTCAAGTGGTACCTAGCTCCCAAAAGACCTGTTGCCGAGCACCCTCGCCACCCTACCTGAGATCACCATAGCCCATTCACCAAACATACTCCCCACCATTAAACCCTAGCCTCAATTCACCCAAGCTCCCTTTTGGGCTACAAGTGATCAAGACCAAGCAAAGAAGTCATATTGGTCAATTGAGGAGCAAGAAGGAGAGTATAGAACCCTTAGTGCGTAAGGGCTAGGCCGAGGTCCCCAACAGTGCCACCATGGACGTATGGCGGATAGTCAGGACTGAAGAATTCAATGGCCCTGGACCTAGAAAAGTTGTGTGTGACAGCAAGAGATCACCTTTGAAGGAGAAGCGTGGATCTCATGCGCCAACTTCAAATTGCGTGTGTGACTCACGTGTAGCTACTTTTGGCAAAATTCTTTGCCTATCTGAAAGATCTTAGCCTTGGGATTCCTACAGTAGGGCGCATGGTGATCATTGGACATCAGTGAGCAATAGATCTGCCTTTCACCATACGTTGACCTAAAATACAAAACTTGAAAAAAGGAAGAAAAACAAAAGAGAAGAGAAAGGAGAGATGTGGGAGGTAGAGATTTGGGCTCGTTCGAGTTTTGGGAAGTTTTAGAGAGAAGGTAGACTCTCTCTCTCTCTAAAAGTGGGGGTGAGTTTTATTGGGATAATATTCAAGGGGAGGGAGAGAGAGAGAGAGAGAGAGAGAGAGAGAGAGAGAGAGAGAGAGAGAGAGAGAGAGAGAGAGTGAGGATTTGAATCAGACTCGTTCAATACTTTTGTTGGACATGCATAATCTATACATTTCATATATACCAGTCAATTTCAATATTATTACCATTGTTAAAAGGATGATAAAATTCTGAAACGCATGTGATGTTGTTACTTATAAAAGCAACTTCTTGATGTCGAAAAAAATCGCAAATCGAAAAGTAACAAACATATATCGTTATCGGGTAATTCTCGCATTCACTTCTTCCATGTGGTATCAAAGTCAAATATCTTACATTAGAATTCATATTTAGATATGTGATTTTGAAAACGTTGATAAAACTCTATTTTCTTAGATAAAATAATTGGGACGAGAAGGCTTCTCATGAAAAATTATTAAATTCATATGTGAAATACATATTAAGCCATTTTGCTTTAATGGAAGATGATTAATATAATTATGTCAAATGGGTCGTGTTGTATTGGTTGGTATCAATTTTGGCTTGGTTGAAATTTGAAATGAGTAATAAATAGGTTAGACACATATGACATGAATCTAATAGTTTATTATATGGGTCAACCTAGCACAACATAGAAATCCATTTATTAATTTATAGGGATTGGATCGGGTTGATTGGACAACACACGCGACTTGTTTGACCCAGCTAAGATGCAAGCAAACCTCGTAAGTAAATTCTCTATGCCTACCAACGAAACCCCTCATGAATGAATCTTTGAAGGCATTTGTCTCAAGGACATCTTCAACATCATAAGTAATATCTCTGATGCTTTCAACCCAGTTGTTTATGCATGCTCGCTCTCGTTTTCATGTAGTTTCACATCTGCATCTTTTTGTAAACATTGGATTCTTTCGAGTTCAGTTTGCTACTGCTAGACTTGGTCGCTCGCTCTAGCCAGTTAGTACCCTGCTTTTTCAATGAGTAGATCACAAAAAATTTTCACTACAAAAGAGAAAACATCCTCAACTATTTCTATACCCACAAAAGAAAATAGCAATACCCATAACCCCGAATGCTCTCTCTCCATTTAGAAAAATTAGATTCCAATACAACTTCATTATTGATTGGTCAATTTAGGTCAACATGAATTGACCCAAGCTGGAAGAGTAATTCTATTTGCATTCCCCATTTTGAGGACTTCCAGTGTAGCTATACATGACCTAAAGATTTAGTGAAACGAGTCATTTCACTTATAGACAAGAAACACTGAGACAATCATTTCCCCTTTCTCCCCTTCACCTCTCGAGGCCCCTTCCTCCCTACCTCTTGAGCTATTTTATCATCCACAAATTCTACTTCTTCCCATTTCTCTTTCCGTTGATTTCTTAGGACATTTCCTTTTCAATCAGAAACATTAGCGTTAACCCTTAAAAAGGTCATTGAAATTTTCTCTCGAAAAATTGAGTGGAAATTGTAAGACACCAAGGTTTTATTTGTGTTTTCTCACATGTTCTAAGAAATCAGTCAGATGGAATGCAATTTATGTATTGTTTACTCTTATTTACCAATACTGCATAGATCTTGTATGTGCAGCATGTATAAAATCATCAAACTTTTGACTTTGAAAAATGAATATACCTCTGCCACTTTTGTTTGTTTATTTTTGCTTAATTTAGTGTAAAATTCATTATGCGCTATTTGTTTCTGGAAGAAAGTGATGGGGCATGAGAATTTTCTATGAATATGGGGTTGAATTGGAGCATGAGATTGCAGTAGATGGATTCCTGGGAATTTTTTATTGCATTTTAGAGAAACTTTTGCTATCTTGAAGGAATATGGATGTAGGGACGTTATTGTAATTTAAAGAAATTTATAGTCAAATGGCAAAAATGTCTAGGAGTGCGTGGGCAATCCCCATTTGGGGACTATACGTAGATGGACTCTTAAAAATATTTTTAGATAAGGTCCCGTTTGGAACTTGGACTCAATTCAGTCTAATTTTAAACTGAGTTTAACATCCAAACATCCAACTCTCAAATCACTAAACTCATCTTAACTCAAAATCTCTTTACACATGGAATCCACAATTTTTTTTAACTCAACATTTCTTTACACGTAAAACCCACAACTTTTTTCAACTTTTCATAAATATATTTAAACTCATTTTAACATCTAAATATATCTAAACTCAGCTTAGGTGGATCCCACAAAACTCACTACATCATCTTAACTCACTACTATTCATAAAGAACTCAACTTATTTTAACTCAGCTCAACATTCAAATGGGAAACTAGCCACATTTAGGATTTCTGGGTTTTTTTTTTTTTTTTTTAATTTTCATGGCAGCCACGGGCCACCCATGTGGCAACCTCAAAGATGCCACTTGCCAGTGCCAGGACCTTAGCTCAAATGTCGATTATCTTTAATTTTTTAAATATTCCCCTTGTATATATATTGTAGTACTATTTTATTTTATTTTTATAATCCCCTTACTTCATTGATACCTTATCATGTTACATGGATTGAGACATTATTGGAGTTTCCTCTAATTCCACAATACAGTCAGATACATATAATGCAACTTTTCCTAGACCAAGTGCTACAAACTTACCCTTTTGGTGAACATGAAAAACTATGCATGCTTGAAAGTTGCCCATTTTCTCTTGAGAAATAAGCATCCCAAAATAACTCCTTTTCTGCTTATTCAACTTGAGACCATCAACAATTATTTTTGAGTCTCCTTCTAGGATCACCTTTATCATACCCAATTGAAGGCCAAAGTTGACTACTGTGTAGGCTGCAATTGCCTCTACTAATAGAGGGTCATGTATTGATGCCTGTTTTTTCCTCAAGGTTGTCAAAAAGTTGCCTTCTTCATCTCTCACAGCAACACATATTCCTATTATACATTGCCTTTTATCATTGTTACATCCCAATTGATTTTGCAAAAGCCTTGAGGAGGAGTTTCCCTAGTTTCTGACCTTCTATTGTCTACTGCATTGTTCTCCCCTTATTTTGATTGTACAAGATTTATATCCAACATCATATGATTTACTCTGTGTAGAATTGTTTTAGGATCTATGATAATATTCTTGAACACAAACTCATTCCTTCTCTACCATAGATTCCAGAGTGTTAATGATAGTTCTTTCATTTCTTCCATGTCGAGTTTGTTGAACATATCTTGCACTAGCTCCTTTTCATTCTTACAACATCACATACTCTTATGAATTTTCTTGGAACATTGGCTCAAGATGTCATTGGCTGATATACATTCCCAAAGGATGTACAATGGTTTCTAGCTCCTTGAGAAACATAGGGCAGTGGCGGTCATCCAGGATCTTCCTTTTGTGCAAATTGAGTTTGGTGGGCAAAATATTTCTGCATGCTCTCCAAAGAAAATTCTTTTCTACTAGAGGTATGTCGAGTTTCCATATTTTAGTCTAGCCTTCTTTATATTCATTGTTGAAGGAATTTCGTTCTTTAATTTTGTCCTGCAGCTCCCCTAGTAAATGGTATGCACCCCTCACTGTGAAGTTCCCATCTGCATTACTTCTCCATATCAATTTATCTTGCTGATTACTAATTGGAATTTGTTTGATAAGCTCTACTTCTTCTTTCTTAAACACTGTTTGAATTAAAGAAGTTTTCCATTCTCTTGTTTCTTGTTGAATGAGTAGCTCCACTTTGGCCTCATTCCCCAATATGTTTCTACCACTTTGGGGTTTGTAAGATGAATGTTGATGTAGCCATGAGTCATACCAGATTCTTATTGATTTCTCATAGCCTATTCTTCAGTTGGTTCCCTCTTTAAGTAAATCTCTAGTAGCTAGTATACTCCTCCATATGAATAAGAATTGCTTCCCATTTTAGCAGATAAAAAATCAGATCTAGGGAAAGATTTGAGCTATAAAACTCAAGAAGCAAGAGAGTTTGGATATGTAAGAATCCCCCAGCCTTGCTTTGCTAACAAAGCAATATTAAAATTCTCAAACTCTCTGAAACCAAGCCTTCATTTATCTTTAGATTTCCCCATTTGAGCCCAACTTAACCAATTCATTTTTCTTTTTTGGTTTGCTTGACCCCACCAATATCCTCCCATCATCTTGTTCATTTGTTTCAGCAAAAATTTAAGAAGTTTAAAAACTCCCATCACATAAGAGGGAATGGCTTGAATAATAGTTTTCAACATAACCTCTCTCCCTGATTGCAATAGAAGTTTCTATTTCTAGTTCCCCATTTTTGCACTGATTTTGTCAAGAATTGCTTTGAACTCTTTATTCATAGATCTGCCGATCAATGCTAGAAGCCCAAGGTATTTCTCATAAAAATTTGTTGTTCTGACCCCTGTTATGCTAGTGATGATGTTCCTCATTGATGAGTTGGTGTTTTTATTGAAAAATATAGCAAACTTATCTTTGTTTAATTTCTGACCTGTTGCTACCTCATATTGACCTATAAGCTCCATCATCCTCCTCCATTCCAAATTTGTAGGTTGACAAAAAATTAAGCAATCAAAGAACAGATGACTGGTATGTATTTTCCTTCTACTTATTGGGAGGCTATTTAGTAGTTTTGTTCTTTCAGCTTTATTGAGCATTTGAGTTAGTGCCTCTGAACATATGATGAATAGATGGAGTGATAGAGGATCACCTTGTCTAATACCTGTAAATGTTATGAAAGCTGGTTGAGGAATTTTGTTTGATTAACAATGAGTATGACACTGTCGATACACATTTGATGACCAAACCAATCCATCTTCTGTTGAACCCTATCTTTTCCATTATAATTTCAATAGAAGACCACTCAAATCTGTCATATGCTTTACTCATATCCATCTTTAGAGCCATATAACCTTTAGACCTTTTCATTCTACACTTCATTGAATGCAATGCTTCAAATGCTACAATTGCATTATTTAAGTCTTCCTTGTACAAATGTGCTCTAATTTGATGAAATGATGCTTGGTAGTATTTTCTTCATTCGATTAGCAAGAACCTTTTCCATCAACTTATACATCACATTACATAGGCTTATTGGTCTAAATTCAAAAACTATTAAGGGATTTTTTACCTTTGGGATTAAGACTATGTGAGTTTCATTGATGGAATTGTCCTGGCTGTTGGTATTGAGAGCTTTCATAACTGTTGCACACAAATCTTTACCTAGAGTTTCCCAATGTTGTTGAAAAAAACCAGCTGAGTAGCCATCTAGTCATGGTGAACTCATAGGATGCATGCTCAAGATAGCCATTTGTATTTCTGCATAGTCAAAATTTTGAGCAATTTATTATTCATTTCCTTTGTGATAAGAAGTGACATGGATTCAACACATTGAGCTTGTCCAAGTGGATTAGAGTAGCATACATATTTCTGAAGAACTTCTGAAAAGTTTGCTCTATCACTTTTAGTGAGGTAAAAAGATGGCCTTCTCATCACCAATTATGTGAGTTGTGTTAGTCTTGCGCCTCTGAGTAGCACATTTATGAAAATAACTTGTGTTTTTGTTCCCCTTTTTTAGCCATCTTTGCTTTGATCTTTGCTTCCACGTCACTTCCTTTTGTTCCATACTTAAATTAATTTGCCTTTGAAGCTGTCTGATTACTCATGCTGATTTGATTCTTGGTTCCTATCTTGTAACTATGAAACTTGTCCCATCATGCTTGTAATTGCTTCTATTGGTTCTTTCTTTTGTTTCTTGTTCCAGTTGAGTAACTATGCTTTGCAATTTTTTAAGTTGTTTGAGAAGCCTGCTACTAAGCTATCATTTTTTTCTTGACCCTACCATTTAGCTAAAATCAGTTCTTTACATTCATTGCTTGGACCCCAGCTGTATTCATATCTGTACAATCTTTTTCTTCTTCTTGCTCATTGTTGCTAGGATAGGATTGTGATCTGAGGAGCATGTTGCCAGTGCATTGATTGAAATTTCTTGAAACATATTCATGCATTTAGTGTTAGCACATACTCTGTCTAATCTTTCCTTGGTGAAATCTGAACCTCATCTTTTATTAGACCATGTATACTTAAGGCCACTATACCCTATATCACTCAAATCATTATCCTACAAAACATGTATGAACCCTTGCATTTGAGTAAAATTTCTTTGTGGACCTCCCCATTTTTCATTTTGGTGAAGTATCTCATTGAAATCTCCCAAACACAACCATGGCCTATGATCTGAAGGTTGTATAATTCTGACTAATTACCAGCTGTCTTCTCTTTCTGTTATGACTAGGTTACCATTAGGGGTGTAACCAGTCCAATCTAGTCTGATTTTGGATAAAATTTAGGATCGAACCAATATGTACCAGTGTTGCATTTTCAAAAACCGATTACACACCAGTTAAGTACCTAAATTGGTATATCAGATTTTACCCGTTTCGTTCCATTTTTGAGTTTTAATAAAATGCAAACTTGTAAAAGCAACTTGTTTATATAATATATATATACACATATACATGCATGTATACACAGTTGATAAAGATGATGATCATATATAGAAATGTTGATGGGAAGCTCAATTACTACTTCCATACGTACAACACACACAAGCACACACACACACACATATATATATATATGTGTGTGTGTGTGTGTGTGCGTGCGCGCGTGTACACATGTAAAACCAATTAAAAATATAGAAACATGCAATTATATATTGAGAGTCTTCCTATTAGCAGTAAAGGCAGAGACGTAGTTAGCTGGGTTCTAGATCTTGGCTTTGGTTTTGAATCAAAGCAAAAGCCACAAACTAATCCATGTTGATCTAGGAAGGTTCATGCATCTTCCATGAAATTGATCGATGGTGGTGAGTTTGGTGACTAAATAGAATTTAACATCAATGTGTGTATATGGTAACAATGTAGGATAAACATTTTACTAAACTTGCAGAATGTACTAACATAAATTAAAGGAAAGAATCTTTGACATTCTCATGTTCTTACATGCATGGCGAAATGGGAGGTGCTATAGCGTCGTTTCCTGTGTTTCAGAGGGGGCAACAGTAAGAGCAAGGGGACTCAGTCTGAGAGGGCGACATCAAGATGTGCAACGGCATAAGATAGAGACAAGAGGGCAGAGAGGCAGTGTCCAGAGAGTGAGGTAGAGAGTGAGGAAGAGAGGGGTTTGAGTGAAGAATGAGGATTCAAGAAGAGAGGGGCTAGGGTTTATTCGTTGGAGTCTTGGAGAGGGAACGATGCCATTTTCTGATGGTTTAGGATTTTTTGTTTTTAAATGATCATTAAATTTTTTTTTTCCTGATGATTTGGGAAATTGATCATTATAAATATTTTTCATACATTTAATACTATTAGTCTATAGTAAATTACTATGCTAATACACTAATGTATTTATCAAAATTAATATTAATACTATAGTGGTAATATATTATAACTCTTACTAATACTCTTAAAATTATTACTAAACTCATATACTAGTACTATATATTATACTAGTATAGTGTTACTACTACATATGGTGATATTAATACTATAAGTCTATATATAGACGATATAATTATACATTAAAGAATATAATAATACATTGATACTAAATACATATAGTTATAGACTATAGTGATTTAGCTATAGTGATTAGTATTATAGTATAACTATATAATAGTATTAATATATTTTTTTTTTTTTGAAGGGAAATGCTTCATTGCATTCATTAATAAAACGAAGTTACAACTGTGACTTAATAATACAGGAGAACCAGATTATAAGTCAACTAACGCAACTGCTCAGGAGCTTCCCCGTCAACAAATTTCTTTGTGACGGACATTATCTAAACTTCTACACCTTCTCTCCTAACAACAGTTAGAAGAGAAAGCACTCTGTCAAAACAGAGCTAAACGACCTTTCTTCCAAAGAAGAAAGGTACACCCACGCTCCATTCTCCCAAGGAGGAGGAGTACCACCACACTCTCTCCTCCCAAGGAGGAAGAGTACAAACACCTACCTTCCTCCAAAGGAGGAGTAGGACTAACACCCACATTCTTCCTCTCAAAAGAGGAGTGGGACTCAAGTCTACTTTTAACTACTAAAACTAAGCTAAACTAACAAATACAAAAAAACTGGCTTATGGGCTGTAAGAACAAATAGCCAGTCCGAGACAAAAGCCCATATTGAAAGCTTGTGGGGGCCCAAACCCGTTAGGGTTTCCCCACCACATTCTGTATCTTCCCCTGCCGACCCGTATCTCCCCCAAACCCGTGAAGGTTCGCCCCGGCCCTTGTCCTTAGGGTTTCATCGTTTTCGTCTAAGAGCCGCCGCCCTTCATCTTCATCCCCTGCGTCTTCCACCGCGAGATCCCCTCCACCAAAATACAAGTGCATGAGCGTCCGCACAGAGACATCCCTATAGTCGCCGGCTTCAACCAGCCTTTCCCCGATGCCGCACATAACACAGATCACCTATGCGTCCTTTGGCACCGCACAGGGCACCCATCCGTTCCAGTCAGACGTGCGCCCTTTGGCACTGTACAAGCGCCTCGTCTCGTTGGTTTAAACTTCGGCTTGGCTCTGTTTTCTTGCTCATGCCGGTCTGCTCATGCCGCCATTCTCCTCCGTGGTGGTGGGTTTGAATCGGACCACTGGGGGATATATCTAGAACTAGTCGGCCTCTGTTTTGATTGAAAAAAACAGGGCTCTGCTCCCAGCGCATCCGAGACTCAGCCCCCTTACCTGCTCCAGAGGCCAACACAGAAACTCAAAACCAACAAAACCTCTGGAGTCACTACGCGAAAGACACCAAAAAAACCTTAAGCCACCATTAAACAGCCCCTCAAGCCTTATTTGAAGAAAACTAAAAGACATAAACAAACACAAGCAGACATAATAGTATTAATATTAGACTATTTGTTAGCTATATTTTAGTATTAGTTACAGGGATTTAGTATAATTATATTAGTATAAGTATAACTATAGTCTATATTAGACTATTAATATTAGTTATAATGAGTTTAATTTATTATAACTATATTATTGATAGACTATAATGATAGTATATTAGTATTAATATTACTAATACTAAATTACTAGTAGTATTAGTATTACTATATCATTATTTCATATGTAATTATTTAGTATAGTGATTTATAAACTAGTTTATATATAGACTTAAAGTATATTACTAATAGTAACATTAGACAATTAGTATAGGCCATAAAATATAAATTATAATTAATATACAATATATACTAATGTATATTAGCATTACTAATTTACTAATGTATTATTTACCAAAAAGAATATATTGAGTATTTTTTAGGCCCTAAAAATTTGGTAATAATATTTGAGTAATTTTCTTTCTTTTTTGGTAAATAATATTTTAATGATTTTATTTACAACTTTCGTATATAAATTCAAATCTTTTGATATGTAGGATTTTTTTTCTAATTTTAAATTGATTTTAAGCTATAAAAAAAATATTGATGTGATTTATCAATTTCAGTTTAAAGTTTTACAACTTTAGTTTATTTTTAAATTAATTTATATTATTATATATTATATATAAAAATTATAAATAATATAAAAATTATTATATATAATATTAAAAAAATAATTTAAAATATATATTGTATAAAACTAGTCTAGTCTAGGCCTAAAAAGCTTAGAACCTGAAGTGGACTGATTCCGGCCAATTTTGCCATTACGGAAACCGGTTTCAGACCAAACCAGTCTAGAACCGGATCTGTTTCATCGGTTTGGGCTAGTCTGATCTTGTTTTCTAGTTTCTCGATTTTTTTTTTTTTTTTGCACCCTTAATTGTCGTAGAATCTGTTAGTGTCCAAGCCTTCCTAGTTTTAACATCAATTACATTAACAGAAGTGTGGTAATTGGTGTAAGTTCAACTTCTATATCTAATATAAAAAGTATGATATACACATAATTCAATATATATATATATATAAAAGATGGGTTATAAGCCCTCTTTTATATGGAGGAGTTTGTTAGCTGCACAAGATTTGGTGAAAGCAGGTATGGTCTGGAGAGTGGGTAATGGGAAGAGCATCTCAATTTGGAAGGATAAGTGGCTACATAATGGCTCAGATTTTAAAGTGAGATCACCTATTAATACTCTATCTGCAGACTCGAGGGTAAGCTCTCTTATCTTTGAGGAGTTGCATTGCTGGAATGAGAGTTTGGTAAGGAATATGTTCAGTAGGGAGGAGGCAGCTCAAATTTGCAGTATACCATTAAGTTGGCAGGGGAGGGAGGATGAAATGATGTGGGGCTTTACCAAGGATGGTAGGTTTTCTGTGAGAAGTGCCTATCATTTAGGCAATGCCTTGAGAAAATCTATGGCTGGGGAATGCTCTAACAAAGAAGTTCAGAAGAAAATTTGGGAAGGGGTTTGGAGACTAAATGTACCTAATCCTACAAAGCAGTTTGTGTGGAAGGCTCTGAAGGGCATATTACCAACAAGGCAGAGTCTAGTGCAGAGAAAAATAATTGAAGATGCTACATGCCCGATCTGTCAAAGGGGTGAAGAAACAATAAGCCATGTCCTATGGTCATGCCCAGCTGCAAGTGATGTATGGGCAGAGAGTGGGAGTGGCCTTCAGAAATGGCCTAGTGGAGAAAAAGACTTTTATGTGCTATGGTCTGAAATGCAAACCAGATTGCAGCAGAGTAAATTAGAGGAGGTTTCTATGATATTGAGAGGACTATGGACTAGGAGAAATATGGTGTTTTTTGAAGGTAAGTTTGACAGTCAACGAAAAGTACTAAATGCCTCAATGACTAGTCTTCAAAGTTTTCATGAAGCTCGTGCTGCACTAAACACTCTGAAGGGGTCTCATGGTCAGATAAGGAAGAATATCAAATGGAAGCCACCAGATGAGGGGGTTTCTAAGGTAAACTTTGATGCGGCTATTGACAAGAACAATTTTAAACTGGGCATGGGTATAGTGGCAAGGAATCATGTGGGGGAGGTTCTGTTTACTTTCTGTTCTGCTAAACAATTTTGTGGAAACTCTGATCTGGCTGAAGCAGCTGCTCAATGGAGAGCTATGGAGCTTGTTTTAGAGCTTGATGTCAGGTTGGTGGTATTTGAGGGAGATGCTACCAGAGTACTAAGAGGAGTAACAGAGGTAGGGGGCAACTATGCATGGATGGAACAGCAAAATGCCAATATTCGTGGCAGGCTGTTAATGAGGTCAGATTGGTCTGTGAGTTTCATTCATAGAGAAGGCAACTGTGTTGCCCACGCACTAGCCAAGAGAGGTTTGAGTATGGAAGGGGAGTGGTGCTGGATTGAGGATGGGCCTTCAGAAATTACTAGTATGATTGCTAGAGAAATGTCTTATAGCAATGAGGGGAGTTAAGTGAGTGATTGTCTTTGGAGAGTTTTAAGTGAGTGTTGCTGTCTTTTGTAACACATTTTATGAATGAATGGAAAGTATTGATGATTGATTCAAAATATATATATATATATATATATTTAATGTTTTCAAAAGAAAGATGGGGGTGGTGAGCCAGTCATGGCTTCTGCCCATCCCAACTTAAATTCACCGCTGCGTAACCCATTATTGAAAAAGGTATGATATTATACTGCCTCTCGCTTATATCACTAAGAAAAATTAAAATAATTATTTATGATAAAAATAGATTGATTTTAAAAGAAAATAATCATTTTTATAAAAAGAATAATTGATAGCAAGTAAATAGATTTTTATAGTCACGATCAACTTGACTCGATGCAACTTCAATTAATCGCAATTTAAGTTACAATATCAGTTATATCGAGTGCTCATTTGAATGAAAAAATATATACAAAGGCAAAAATACATTTAACTATACATGTTGCATTGGCTTTTTTAAGTGTATTTTCGCATTTTGACATATATTTTTGTCCATTTTAAAACTAGAATTTTTAAAGAACAATATATCTGACTCTATAATGGAATAAATGTGATGTAACATAAAAGAGTTAAAGGAAAGCAAATAAATGGAATAGAATGAATAGAACCTTTCTTGGGGTAATATAAATAGGAGTTATGCTATTTACAAACATGGGCTCATTATGTTCATAAAAATACTGAAATTAACAATTTTTTTAATACAAGTTGATATGGCAGATAAGCAGTCTTGCAACTAAAGTTCTGCTATAAATAAATATAAATGAGTATTTTATAACAACGTTACTATATATTATGCCATTTTCTTAAATTTCGTTAACTACAAATTGCACGTGAGATGAACTTCCAAGTATTATTTTTACTTAATAATCATATAGATGGACTTTTAAATATAATTTTCACTTGATAATTATTTTATATGCAATTCTTTTGCAACCAACCAATGAAACAATATAGGTTACCTTGTTTTATCTCGATTGTTTTTCACTCTAAACTCATATAAATGAAGTATTTGTGAAAGGGATGGGTGGAGAGGGAATCTATGATGAAAATGATAGAGATAGATAGTTTAGAATTGTTACAAAATATAAGGGCTATTATTGAGACTTTTATTAGCTCTCATTCCATTAGCCCTTATTCCTTCTAATTTTAGAGAAAATGCAAAATTGAGATTCCGAGAGATGGGGAAAGAATGAGTTTTTGCTTCCCCCATGTAAGGGTGAGCACCAACTTAATTGTAGTTGGATTCTCCTAAATCCGAATCCAATTTTGACTTTGTCAGAATTTGAATCCGAACTCTGACTCTGACTTGTGTAGACTCCGATCCAACTCCGATTTTGACTTAATGGAGCAGAGTTCGATTTGGACATTTAGTTTTGAGTTTTTTTTTTTTTTTAAACTTTATATTTAGCCAATTTTAAAAAAGAACTTTTTGTGGGCTTCCAAATTTTAGTTTTCCAAAAAATTAAAAACTAAATCATTTACTGCAAATTTACTTCTATACTAATATCTAACTTATTATTATATTAGACTTATAATATAGTGTCTAATTACAAGTTATCATAATATAGTGTTACATATTATTTTTAGTGTCTAATTACATGTCATTATACTATGTTATTATATTATTACTAGTGTTTAACTTATTTACAACTTATTTCTACACTAAACTTATTTCTAGTGTTTAATTATATGCTATTATACTTTAGTAAATTAGTATTATGTGTGTTTTTTTTTTAAAGGAAATCTCTTCTCACAATTCATTAAATCAAAGATGAGATACATGGAAGAGCCTCCTCCATTATTACAATGAAATCAGAAATGGAAAGTGCAATTTTTGCTAACAAGTGTGCTATGATATTACCATTTCTCCTAACATGTGAAATTTCACACTTAGCAAAACGTCTTAATAAAACTTTACTCACAAACATGATTGCACTAGACCAAGCATCTTCAAGGACCTTGAGATCATTTGTAACCTACAATGAGTCCCCTTCGATGACCACCTGTCCAAGACCTAAGACAAGACCAAATTTAACTGCTTGCAATGCACCGTAAGACTCAGCTAGCAATGGATTAGGAAACAACTATTTATGAAGTTTCAAAGTGGCAATAATCAGACCCTTTTAGTCGCTAACACATATCCCAATGCCAATCAAACCTTTGAGCTCATCAATAGCCCCATCCCAATTGATTTTGTACTAGTTGGAAGGAGGAGGTTACCAAACCTTTGTTGATGAGCACACTGGTATGACTTTACTGTCAATTCTCTGTTCTTCCTCTCTAATCAGTTCTAGAATGTGCTTGGCCTCCTTAACCAAAGAATTAGGATGATTAAATTATTTGTTAAATACAAAGTAGTTTCTTCTCCACAAGATCCTTTTAGCTACTACCACAAACTCTTGTAAAACACATTGATCCATAGAGACTGTAATGGCTTCGATAGGTTAGCATTGATAGTTGCGTTAGATAACATTTTTTAAACTTTTTTGAACACTGACTCCAAACATCCCTTGCAGCTCCACACCTCCAAAGAACATGAACCATAGTTTTCTCTAACAAATTGTAAATAAGGCATAAAGGGTAATCAACTATCTGTTTTTTTATTTTTTATTTTTGTTAATAAACTTGACTGGGTGGGAAGTGCTTCAAGACAAGCCCTCCACATGAAGACCTTTTCACCTGGAGGCACATTTGAGTGCCAAATTTTTAGCCATACCCCCTTAAACTGGTCACTATTTGATGACTGACCCTGATCTGCAAGTTCCTTCTCCTTCACCATGTGGTAAGTACACATCACAGAAAAACAGCCATTATGAGTGCTCTTCCATATCAATCTATCCTTGCTATTCAAAGAGCTTATTAGGGTTCTTAGAATAGCTTCTTCCTCACCACTATAAAAAATCTGATGCACAAGGTCTCTCTTCTAGACTTTAGAGACTGGTTCAATTAATTATGCTACTGTGGCCTTGCTATTCAAAACTTTGACAGCACTAAGTACCTTCTTATGTTAGGAAATATTCAACCATTTATCTTGCCAATTGTGGATATTTTCACCTATGCGTACCCTCCAAACTGAACCCTCAAAGATGACTGGTCTTGCTGCGATGAACCTCCTCCATATAAAAGATGGACTGGCTCCTAACTTTGCTGATTGGAAGTCATAATGCTTGAAATACTTTGCTTTCAACACCTTGGCTGATAAAGAGTTTGGATTCTGAATTAATCTCTAACATTGCTTTGCAAGCATAGCTTTGTTGAAATATTCAAAATTCCTAAAACCCATGCCACTTGCAACTTTAGCCTTTCCTATTTGACTCCAAGAAACCCAGTGGATTCTGTTTTCCTTTTGCTATTGCCCCCACCAAAAGTTTTGTATAACACTATTAATGTCTTTTAAGAGTGAATAGGAAGCTTAAAAACACTCATAGTATAAGCTGCTTAGACAACTACTTTATCAAAGATCTCTCTTCTTGCTTGGGATAAAGTTTTCATTGTATGACTGCTCAATATCATTCTCCCTTGAAAGCCTTCATATTTAGCTCTACCAACTTCATATGATTGAGTCACCCTTGAAGTGTTCTTGTGGAAATATGATAGAAGTTTTCTCAATGTTGAGCCTTTGACCATAACCATCTTCATATACTTTTAGCAATGTGAGAGACCCTCATTTGATCTTTGGTCATTGGAACCCCATGAATTAGCCCCCTCTCTTCTGCTTTCCCAACGAATAAATTGGGTGAGAGAGGGTCTCATTGCCTTATGCCTCTAGATGGATGGAAAACCAATTGAAGAGACCCATTAACTAGTATAGCATAAGAGACAGTTTCAACACATCCCATCACCAAATCTATCCATTGAGAACTGAACCCCAATTTGCATAAAATAGCTCTTAGAAAGTTCTACTTGATTCTATCATTAGTCTTGCTCATGTCTAGTTTCAATGCCATGTAGCCTTATTTGACAGTCAATTTACATTTCATGGTATGCAAAGTCTCAAGAGCTACAATTACATTGTCAATAATTAATCTTTCAGGATTAAAAACTGACTGATGTTGAGTAACAATGAGTGGTATGATCTTCGTATGTCTATTGGCTATATCTTTTGAGATGAGCTTGTACAACACATTATAAAGAGAGATAGGCCTAAAATCAGACACTTTTGAAGGGGATATCGTTTTTGGAGCAAGGGTAATAAAAGTACTATTAATTTCAGCAAGATTACCGTTGGAATTAAGCACAAACAAAGCAGCTTCACAAACCTGTGATCCAACTGTTGACCAGTGTTTTTGATAGAAAGTAGTAGAGTATCCATCTAGACCAGGTGAGCTTAAACCATTCATTTGAAAAAGTGCCTCCACCTCCTTATGAGAATAAGGCTTGGTCATCAATGAGTTCATGTCACTAGTTACTCGAGGGGCCAAATTAGCAATACAGACATCAATGTTTGTTGGCTAAGAACATGTAAAAAGCTACTTGAAGTATGTTTAGAAAAGAAAACTAATGCATTCCCTCGAATCTACCTCCTGATTCTGATCATCCAGCAATCTTTATAGTGTTAGTCTTTTGCCTTTGGGTTGCACATTGGTGAAAGAACTTTGTGTTCCTATCCCCCTCTCTTAACCACCTTTGTTTAGCTCTTTGCTTCAATTTCAAATTGTCTGCTTCCAGAAGTCCATCCAACTCTCTTTGAATCTGCTTAATACTCTCAGTCAAGTGACCTGTGTTACTGGTTTGCAATGCAGCTAACTAAGACAACTTGGCATTAATATCTCTTTTAGAACTCCCCATCTTGTTTTTTCTCCAGCGTAGTAGCTTTTCCTTGCAATGCCTCGGGCCTTCTGTAGTAAAATTGAGTTTATTGCTAGCCATCCTAGGCTTATTCATTTCCTCCTCCACAATTTATGACAATCCTCATTGAGAGACCAACTAGCCTCAAATCTGAAAGGCTTATCAAATCTAGGCATATCATTGATCTGTTCCTCCATAGAAACTAGAATGGGAAGTGATTTAAGCTCAAAGTTGAGAGGGTATGGACTTTGTGACTGGGGAACATTTCCAGCCAAGTACTGTTACCAAAACCACGATCAAGCCTTTCCTTAGTAAATGCTGCACCATGTCTACCATTAGACCAGGTATACTTGTTACCAACAAAACCGAGATCACTAAGACCACATAATCCATAGCTTCTCGAAAATATTCAATCTGGTTAAAAGATCTCAATGCACAAGTCCCCAACACACAGCCACCCCTTTAAGTTCGCATGTTTAAGAGCTTGCATTTAAGTCTAGCTAGGTTGTCTCCTCGTAGTGACTAGTGATCCATAGAAACCTGTCAAAAACGAATCCTCCCTCTCCCTTGTCCCCTTAACCATGAGAGAAATATGGTTTTGAGTGTGACGCTTCCAAACCCCATGTATGGAAACTCGGGAATCGAGGCGTTTGAGATGATAAAACAACATAGGTCACACATCTCATTGCCACGTGTTAAGTGTATGTACATGCAACACGTTTACAACAAAGAATGTAGCGGAATAATTAAGGTCAGTCAACTAAGTGCCAGAATTGTTTAAATACAAGTTTGTTTAAACATAAGCGTACTAAAAATATTTCAATTAACCTGTATAAATATAATACAAATAAAAAATAATAACCAAAAGCAGGAAATAAATCTCAACCCATGAGTGATCCCTAATCACTCCGCTGGCGGAGCCGCCTACT
This sequence comes from Carya illinoinensis, assembly GCF_018687715.1. Taxonomy (NCBI): domain Eukaryota; kingdom Viridiplantae; phylum Streptophyta; class Magnoliopsida; order Fagales; family Juglandaceae; genus Carya; species Carya illinoinensis. The sequence goes on along the minus strand of NC_056759.1, from coordinate 15,394,058 downwards.
CAGGCTTGTCCTCCTCATCATCTACATCAAAATCTACGATACCAAGAAATGGTACCGCAAGTAAGTAATATTCCAAACAAACCATAAGATAAAAATGCATTCAAGCAACAATAATATGCATGATCATGATGCCATATGCACGAGACCCGAAATCACCATTTCCCAAAATAACCAATTTTATATGCACGCCAAAATCTTATTTTGACCCAAAAATCCAATCCATTAACACAACTGTCATTTTTCCAGAAAATGACCCAACATCAAATCTCGCCATTTTCCTAGAAATGACCCAATAACCAACTATCAAATCGTTGTACGTGGGAATTACAGGCGGGACTCTACCACCATCCCTATGCATGCATCGTAGGCGAGAATCACAGGCGGGACTCTACCACCGTCCCTGTTTACCACCCTTCCTACGGTACTTCTGACTCAAACCATTCAATCTATTCGTTTCAAACATACCCAAAAATCATTTCTCACTTGAAAACCCAGTTTTCATTTCCAACACATGAACATGCATGCAATTTCGTGAAAACTCAGTTTTTATTTTACAAACATGAACATGCATGCACTATGCAATGCATACGACAAGATATAAAAATATCCAACAACAACAATTTCCAACATCAATTAATCATATACATAACTCTGTCCTTCAATCCATCCAACCCCTGACTCCTCGAACTCAGTCCGATACAACCAACTAAATCACAATTATTGTTAATGTAAAAATATATTTAAATCTTAAAGGTCATTTGGAAAATACTTATAGTATTATAAAATAACTTCTAAAGGATCAATGAGCTGCAAAAGGTAGCAGAAAGGCAACATCACTGTGCAAAATGCATTGTGGCCTTGGGTCACAAAATACTCAAATTTGAATGGGGACAAACGAAGATTAGAGAAAGTTAGGGTAGGACTTAGAGATGTTGGCGAAGCTAATGGAAGTGATGGTTGGTCGTGGGTGGCGGCACAAACAATGGTTGAAGACCAAAAAGTCCAAAACGGAAAGTGGGTTGGTTGAGCTTCATCGGTGATGTATCGGATGGGTGGGTTAAGAAGTTGGGAGGCCAATGATTATGTGGTGAAGAAATTGTGGCCGACGGTAGAGGCATGGCAGCGCGGGGAGCACAAAACCATGCAGCTTGGTGGTGCTTGAGGTTGCTGGGTGATGGAGAAGAGAATGGGAGCAACGGTGACGGCAATGGGTGGCGCATGATGGAGCTGGAAGAAAAAGAGGTTGTGGCTTCCAACCGTGCGTGGTGGCTAATGGTGGCACGGGGTGGCCTGAAAATGGAGGAGGAAGTTCACCGGCCAGAGGGGAAGCAACTAAGGTGGGCGGTGTGATACACGGGTGGTGTACGGCGGCAGGCTGGAGGAGAGAAAAAAAAGTGACGGGGAGAGGGAGGGGGACGTCGTGCGTGGGAGAGAAGCAGGGGAAAGAAAGGAGAAAGAAAGAAGAAAAAGGAGAAGGAAAAATAAAAGGAAAAAGAAATGAGGTCTAACCCTCATAACTTGGGTCACTAAACTGATCTAACGAAAATTATTTTGAAAACAATAAGTTAAATAAAATAATTTAAATGCAGTGATTAAATAAAATAAAATAATAAAATCTAAAAATACAATAATTTTAAAGCCCAAAAATAAACTAATTTAAATTAAAAAGTAATTTAAATACAAAACAATAATAAATAACAAGAAAGCATATTAAAATAATTTCACAACTTAAAATTCATAAAAATAATACCACAAAAGTCACTTTTAATTTAAAACAAGAAAACAACTAGTTATAATAATTTTTAAAAATTATTCAATAAAAATATATGTAAAAAGGGGATATCACATTGAGAATAAGAATGAACTTTAGCCTCCACGTCATTATTCCAAAAAAATGCTAAGCCACCAATAAGGACCTTCTAGTCAATCACAAAACTATTGTCTAACTTCATTTTTCTTTTAACACATTCCACCGTTTGTGTCTTACACTTTGTCTCCATCAAGAAAAAAAAGGATGAGAGTTTAGATTGCACCATAAGATGCAAATCATTAACTGTCTGAGAGTTCCGAGGCCCTTGGTAGTTCTAACTAATACAACTCATTGTGATTGGTGGGGCTGATGTCTAGCCGCCACCATCTCATATTGGGAGGAATCCATGGTATCCATGTCCTCAGTTTTTTATTTCTTAACCTGGGAAATGCCTTCATCTTCCTTTGAACAAGGACTACATCTCGTTTCACTGATATTAGGAGTTGCCTCTCTTCCCTCAAAGTCTTCAATAAGAGCATCATAGCACTTCTCTCAAGCTCTTCTTTCCCAAGAGGCCCTTTTCTTTGAAACTACCAAAGCCTGGGCCTGATCTGTGAGGAATTGATCAAGAGAACTAATCTGGTCCATCAAATCAGAATTAGACTCAAGAATCTTAGATGAGCTGTATCTTTTGGGTTGACAAGGTCTTGATGGACTTCTATGTTGGCCTTTCCTTGTAGAGACAGAATATGTCATTGATTTTGAATTACACGTGCCTCCAATTCAAAAAGCGTGATAGATTCCTTTTGAGACTTAAAAACAGTTGCCATATGCGACTCCACTAAATGTGTGTTAGTTACCAAAGAAGGCTGCACTCCTGCCATAAAATGTAAAATTTTCTTGAATTGTCTCACTTGCATTGACAAGTTCCATAATTCCCTCTTGAGATTCTGCCTTTGCTAAAATAACTTCATCCTTGACCTCTCCAGCTTTCCTTCATGCATGATCTTCATCACTCGATGGCTGAAAGGGATCTAACCCATATCTTTTCTAGTTTATTTCACCCTCTTTTGTTGCAGGTGCCCTTAACCAAACCCCATATTGGTTCTATGAGGTCTCATTCGATGTGGATGGACATGACTTACCACTATGCTTTATAACTCCACACTTTAAATAGAAAGTGGGGAGAGCCTTTCATATTTAAACTTCACCCAAGTCTTTATTCCATCAACAAATAGGAACATACCCCTCATAAGGGCCTTGGTAATGTCCATTTCAACTCTAATTCTCAAGAACTTGCCCCGTCCAATACCTCTTTCATCAATATGAACTTTCACCACCTTACCCATGTTTCTGCCAATTTGATTACCCACATCTTCTGTCATCGTGCTGAGAGGCATGTTATGCACTTGGAGCCAAAATTCCTCCCAAGTGAACTGGATATCAGTGATGGGCATATTACCTTCAAAAGCATGTAGGCATAAAATCCATCTATCAAAGGACCAAGGCCTTCCTTTGATCACTCATTGTCTGTCTTCATCCTTGTTGATCTCGATCAAAAATCTGTTATCACCAACTTCAGGGAATTGAATCCAACTCGATCAAAAGGTATTTTTGAAGGTCTCTTTGTTAATAGATTTCTCTGCTATGATCATGGCTAGCAAACAGTACTTACCATGTTGCATTGCCTTCTCCATGGTAACAGATGATAGAACCATCTCTTTAGTCTCCTATTCTGTAAGCTTGAAACTCTCCCATTGCCTTGTCAATTCATCTACCATCATGGGAAAATGGTTTTCCCGATCACCAACAAAAGTTGATATAATTTTTGCCTTCCATGATATCAACTTGTGAAGAAAAATTGCTCTCTCGTTACAAAAGATATCTTTTCACCAATATTTATCCACCACTATAATCTCATGGGAAAAAGTCTGGTTTTACTCCCACCAGAAGTTTATGTGTCAATAGCCCAGTTTTTGTTACCAATGTATATGGTTTTACGAACCTGTGGCAAAACCTGCAATTTGTTGTAGTGGTATTATGTGTTATTAACTTATTATACTAGTATCTGATTTATTTCCATACAAGATTTATACTATAATGTTTAATTATATGTTATTATACTTTAGTAAATTACTATGTGTTATTAGCTTATTATACTAGACTTATTTAAATACTAGTGTCTAACTTATTTGTATACTTGATTATGTATGGTAATAATACACTATAATGTTTACATATACTAAACTATCATTAGTCTATTTATATTATAGTACAAGTGTAACGCCCGTTCTTATGGTAGGTCCTTTTCATAACGATTTTGATAAAAGTCAATGGGAATTATGATTCTTTTTCAATTTCTTTTTACATTCATGTCAGGATACAAAAGACTCCATACTATAAATAAAATTCATTTTCTTAATTAAAGATTTCAGTGAAAAACACTACATTTCATGATTAAAGTTTCCAATATAAAACATCTTGCCTAGGCCTTCGTGCTCTTCCCCTTAGGCTGTGTCTGTCCTGACCTGTCATGCTCATCTTGTGCCTGAGAGGGCACACATAAAAACTAAAATGAGTCGATGACTCGTAAGCATTACTTCATACCGTTAAAATATAATAACATAGATTTTCAGTCATGCATTTATCATTCCATACATACATATCGTACTTAGCATGCATACGTCTTTCTTTTCGTTTAAAAGTTTTGCGAGGTGGGGTTTTTCTTTAAAACATGCTTTCTTCTTTAAAATAGTTCCCCACTCATCGCTGCCTTCATTTCTTAAAGAGTCTTTTCATGCATTCGTTCTTTTACATACGTTCATGCATACATACATACATACATACATACATACATGCATTCCTCTTTTCTTACTTATGTACATTCATACATACATGCATTCTTTCTTAACATGCATCAATTCTTTCTTTTCACTTTCATTGGCCATTGCACACTGTTATGTCCTGTGTGTTGGGATTAGCGGTCTTTTGGACCTAATTCCGCCCATGGCCACGGGTTGGGAATTCATTCCGTCAGGGGCAGCACTGAGTGCACTAACAGTACTACTTACCCAGCATTGCAATTTACCCCATCCAGTCCATTCTTTTGGTACCATTTCCATTCCAGTCCATGTGACCCTTATGCATTTTCATACATCATGCATTCAGTCCGTTCATTCTTTTTAGTCCTTTTCTTTCCTTTACAGTTCTTTATTACAGTTCTTACGGTTCTTCAGTTTATCAGTTTATAAAATTATTTTAGAAAAAGTCATCTTTCATGGCATCATTTAAAACATCAGCTTTCATAGGGACATTTTAAACATCACTTTCAAAGGGACATTTAAAAACACTTTCTTCGCGTCGTTTAAAGCACGGTTTTCGTTCTTTTTGTAAAAGTTGCTTTAAGAGAAGTTTCTTTAAGAGAAAATGGTTTTCTTTCTTTTTCGGTCCTTACAGTCCTTAACAGTTCTTACGTCTTTTAAAGCTTCATTTCGTTTCCTTTCGTGAACATACATACAATACGTACTATTTACAACATCCATTTACATGCATACACGTACATACTTTCGGTGCATAAAAAGGGGCTGCCAAGGAAGGCTGTTACGTACTTATACTTGAAAACTTACGTTTTATTTTCTTTTTAGAGAAAAGCTTTCGTCTTATTATTCGTTTAGATAGAGAAAACTCTAGAAGAGTATGAACGTAATACTTACCTGGACTTCATGCCATACTCATTCCATGCAGTCCATTCGTGTGTGTGTCAGATGGTAACCTACATGCATACATATAACCTTACATCATCATCTATCTAATGCATAAGTAACTATTCTAAAAGTAGAACTATGCCTCACTTGGAACACTCTTCGTCCATCCCTGGGCTCTTACGTGCCATTAACTATGCTAAAACCTTCAGAGTCTTATTCCTTAAAGTAAATCCTCGTGATTCACCTTAGGGTTAAGACACTAAGACCTCTGTCTCATTCTTCTAATTCCACAATCTGATGCATGATTCCGACTGACAGAGTCATGCGTTCCAACCTTAGACTACTTATCCTTTACTACCTTCACGTATCCTGACCCATATTACATCATCATTCCCAACAGTCAGGCTACATGAATTCAAGCCAACTCTGGGGCTAAAACACCATGTAACCATGTTAAGAACAGATTACCCATTACATATGGTAAACCTATCCGGCACACGTGTCTCACCAGAGACACCTGTATCTCATCCCCTTTTATCACCTAAGAGCAACGTATAGTTCCAATGAACGCCCGCTTGTATAAACAAGGTCCATACTCCAATACCAACTTGCTCAGACTCAATCGATAGGACTCTTCCTACTCCCGGCCTTACACAAGTTCATCCCAACACTTGATAGGAGAGGATTGCATCCACAAATGCACCTCTGTCACATCACGTAGTTCGAGACTAATCTCGAGTCACGTCAATATACCCATCATGCTTCCGCTGCACGTTCTGATACTTTTCCACCACTTCCTTATACTCTTAACCATAGTCAACCACAAGGTGACACCTGTCACCCCGGACTATAGGCCATATCACCACTAGTTCAGGACACTGTTACACAGTTCCCGCCACTTGACAAGAGGATTGCATCTAGAAATGCGCCTCTGTCACATTATGCAGCTCGAGACAAATTCCTGAATAATAGCACAATGCCCATCATGCTTCCGCTGCACTCTCTGATACCTTTTCACCACTTCACTCTTACTTTCAACCACAAGTAACCTCAAGGCGATACCCGTCACCTTGGATTACAGCCACATCACCACTGTTTCGGGACACTGTTACACAGTTTTCCGACGCTACACCATACACTCCACACTTCTCTACTACGCCATCCAACCCTTTATGACATGTCATCCGGTGTATCACGACATAGCACAGAGTACACTCAAGTGAACTCTCTTCCATCCACACTATGACACACATCACTACGATACACGCCTCACGGTACATCGCTATGCGACATGGAGTATGCATCACGCGTACTCCATTCACTACAACACTTGTTATCATGATGCACATCACACTGTGCATCGCCATACATCACAGAGTACGCTCCACGTGCACCCCTTCCTTTTACGCTACACATCACTACAGCACACGTCACATGGCGTGTCGCTACACTACACAGAGTACGCTCCACGCGTACTCTCTTCACACTTCATGCCGTATCACAACTACGGCATCCATCTCACGCTTATATTTCATATCACAGTCCACAATATTACACAATCAAACCCAACACTTCACAACTATACTTCACTTCACAACTACACAACGAACTCCACAAATAATAACTTCACAGTCTATAATCCAACCAACTAACTAATATAAATATAAATAACTAAAGATAGAGGATTATACCATCGATGAGATAACCCTTGCGTTGCTCGCTGCCCGTCACGATTAAGCGTCAGAGAAGCGTATGTGGCGGTAACACCGCATATGGTGGCTATCCACCACATAAAGTGGAGGTTCGGGCTTGAGAATAGCTAGGCGTGGCCTTGGAAAGGCTCATGATAGCCTCGTGGCGGTTAAAGGTGGCAGAGCACGACGACATCACCCCGTGAACAGTGAATCCGAAATGCTAGGAGTTTGCTTGAGGTGGATGAAGGCCAAAGAACCTCATGGGAAGCTAGGGGGAGGTAGAGGAAGATGTGGTGGAGCTGTGGTGGCAAGGTGGTGGCCATATGGTGGCTCACGGCGGCGGATCGACCTCTAGAAGTGAAACACGACCTTAGAGAGTGAGGGAGAGTGAGAGCTGTGTACAGCTCCATTGGTCATGAAATTTGTTGGAGAAGGTCGTGGCGATGAGAGGAACAAGGTAGTGGTGGTGAAATACCATGGGTAGCTGTATACAGTGGCCTACGGTGGTGCAACCGAATCTATAGCTATGGAGACCCATTGGAGAAAAAGAGAGATTTAGGGAGAAAGAAGGACATGGGGGGAAGCCCATGATGTGGTGAATCCATTGGTGGTGCTTGGTGGTCGTTTTGGCCGTGTACGGTGGCTCAAGGAGGAGAAAATAGATATAAAACCCATTTGCTTGGGAGGAAAAAGAGAAAGAAGTGGCTGCCGATAAGGCTCACCACCGGTGAGGTACTGGTCACCAGTGGGGGAGGATCATGCCAGTGTGGGAGGTGGGGCACAGTAGCTGGAGAAGGCGCCGGCTGGGAAGCTTGAAGCTCACGCACGATGGAGGAAACACAGCACGAGCTGGACGTGCATCGGAGAAAGAGAGAGGAAAGAGAAGAGAGAGAAGAAGAAAGGAAAAAGTGAAGGAAAAAATGGTAGGGGCCTGGTATTTAGTCTAAATCCTTCACTTTGGGATCCTTAAAACGATCTAACAATGAGTTTAAATATTGATTTGAAAACGCGTAAGTGTTTTATTTAAAATAAAACACTTAAATAAAATATTTAGAGGAATTAAGATATAATATTATTTTATAAATTAAGGTTTATAAAATAATATTTCTTCGTCATTATTTAAAATAATAAAGTATCGTTAATTACTTAAAGAGGATAAAACCATTTAAATTAAATAAGAGTTTTCAACGTAAGTTAAACCTCTTAATATTTTAAAACAACTAAAATATTTCATATAAGTAATTATCCACAATTATAATAATTTTAGAGCTCATTAAAATATTATAATTGTGCCACTTTAAAAATAAGCTTAGCTAATAATACTGGAAATATCTCCTATAGATATTTCCATAATATTTAAAATATCCATAAGCATTAAAATATCTATCTTACTTTAAAATCCGCTGAATAACTTTCGAAATACGCTATCGAGGTACAGCATGTAGGATAAGGCTTAGCACGTAGGATAAGGCTCAACACGTAGATCGAGACTCAGTACATAGACTGAAGCTCGACACGTAGATCGAGGCTCAGCACGTAGACTGAAGCTCGACACGTAGAATGAGGCTCATATTTAAAGAAAAAGAAATAAGGAGTGGATATCACAAGTATATTATTAGTCTATTTATATTATAGTATAAGTATATTATTTATAATAATTTATTCATACTACTATATTATTGAATTTAGCTATATAAGTTCTAGTTATATAACTATATAATTATATTAGTATATATGATGAATATATAGATAAATATATATTTTATAATATATGTACAATATTGGAGTTGGATTTGGAGGGCAAAGTAATAGCTAAAGTGGAAGCATAAAGTCAGAGTTGGAGTCGACCTAAAGATACCTCCAACTTCAATTGAAAAATTAAAAAAGAAAAAATCCAATTCCATCTCCCTGTTTTTGGAGTCAGGCTGGCATTAAATTCTTTTTTAAATTTTTGCCCAACCCTAACCCCATTGCTTATTTAAACTTCCAAACGTGGAAATATACATTTCATCCCTCCTAATTAGACTCTCGAATAAGGAAAAAAGTGAATTCTCCTAAGAATTTTTTTTTCCCATTTCATTCCATTATATCCTCCCAAAAAAAGGGTAAAAATTTAAATTAAGTTCTGATTTTAAGCATTGATTCAAACGTTACGGAATTGAAAATCGAATGTAATTGAACAAGAACGATAAGTACTACGTAAAGGACCAAAATGGGAGGCCTGAGGCCCATAAAATAAACATTAGGCTCATTGAAAACACTTCAAATAGACGGGCCGGCCCTGGAAGTAAAAATCCACATGGAATCAGCATATAAAAGGCGCTGGAGCTGTCCATTCTCAAGCTCTCTTTCCAACTTATCCCGTTTCAGCTTTCAACACCAATGGGAAGGCCATCGTCTACGATCGAAATCCCAGAGAAACGACGCCGTTCCGATCGCTACACCCCGGATGACTCCGACACCTCCCTCGACTACAGCCGACGCCGGGGCCGCCGAAGCCCCAGTTACGACGCCTATGACCGCTACGATGACCATCGCCGCAGGCACTCTGATTCGCCCCTAAGAATTTCGAGTCCAAACCCTAGACGAAGCCCTAGGCCTGACAAAGCCCTAGACAACGACACTTTGCCTAAACGATTCGGCCGCGGAGACGGAGACTACAAGGGCCGGACGTACCTCGACCGCGATTACCGAAACGGGAAGCGGTCGGATTCGGAGTCCGACGAGGAATTGAAGGGCCTGAGCTATGAAGAGTACCGGAGGCTGAAGAGGCAGAAGATGAGGAAGACGCTGAAGCGTTGTATTTGGAACGCGACGCCGAGTCCGCCTAGAAACCAGCACGATGAATTTGAGGTGGCGAAAGCCGAGGAGATCTCGGACAAGTATGGAGATGGTAGCGAGGAGAAGAGCGATTCGAGCTTGGAAAAAAAAGAGAGAGTAAAAGAAAAGGAGAGTAATCGGAAAAGGATGTCTAACTCCGACTCCGAAAAATCGGAGAGCGACTCTGAATCCAATGATTCGAGGTCGAGGAGGAAGCGGAACGGTTCGATTTCTAAGCGTAGAAGTAGAAAATACGAATCAGACGAGAGCGAGGGAGATAGCGATGGTGAATCTGATGAATCTGAGGAAGTCCGAAAGCAGAGAAAGAAATCAAGTAAAAGGAGTAAGAGAAGTGGCAGGAGTCACAAGGGTAGCAACAGAAGTAGCAGGAGTAGAAGAAGAAGAAAACGGAGCAGATATAGCAGCGATTCAGACGAAAGTGACGATTCTGATGTCAGTGATGGAGAAAGGTCAAAGAAGCAGAATCGCTCTATCAGCGAGAATTCGGGTTCTGAGGTAGAAGAAGACGCTAAGGTGATGGTGGATGAGGCAACCAAGGTTGAAATCGATGCGGAGGCATTGAGGTTTAAGGAAATGATTGAGGCGCAGAAGAAGCTACCGGCTTTGGATAACGAACCGGTGGTTGGCCCAATGCCTTTACCGAGAGCTGAAGGGCATATTAGTTATGGTGGTGCACTTAGGCCCGGTGAGGGTGATGCCATTGCACAGTATGTGCAGCAAGGGAAGCGTATCCCGCGTAGAGGTGAAGTGGGTCTATCAGCAGAGGAGATTCAGAAGTTTGAGGGTCTTGGGTATGTCATGAGTGGTAGCAGGCACCAGAGGATGAATGCCATTCGTATTAGGAAGGAAAACCAAGTTTATAGCGCCGAGGATAAGAGGGCGTTGGCCATGTTTAACTATGAAGAGAAGGCGAAGCGTGAACACAAGGTTATGGCCGATTTACAGCGGTTAGTGCAGCGCCACATAGGGCAGGATGTTGGTCCGACTCATGATCCCTTTGGTGGAAAGGCCTCAGATGCTCCTGATGCTTGATTTTGCGTTTGTGATTGGTACCCAAACTATTTTTCTCGCAGTTACTTACTTATATTTTCTTATGATATTTTTAATACGCTTTGAATGTCATTTTGCTAAATGATCCTGGTCTAATCACATGTTTGTCTACTTGTAAACCACATTAGAGTTTTCCTGCAATTATGCATTGGACGGCATGATTGTTAAGTCCTTCCATTATGGATCTTTGTGAAAATGCGTAGGATCAAAATCTGGAATTAACTTTGGTTAGTGAAATTCAGGAAAGAGAGAGAGAGAATATGTTCCAGCAATTATGCATTCGATGGCATGAACTAATTACTTCATTAATCCTTCCATTAAGAATCCTTTGTGAAATTACGCAGGATCAAAATCCGGAATTAACTTTGGTTGGTGAAATTCAGGAAATTTTAACTAAATGGATCAAAATAATTTCGAAATTTCCCTGTTGCTGTTTAGTATTTTGGAATTTTATATGGTGTCTAACTTGGATGATCCTCCTTATTGTAGAGATTAGAGACTTTCAGAATAAATGATTGATCCATCTTTAGCATGTACGTTACGCAGAAATGTGTTTCCCAATACCATATCAAGTCCTTACGTCATTTTTTGTAGTTGACATGCATACTTTATTATATATGAAATGCAGAAATCTCTGGTTGCACGTCATTTCATTTATTGATTGAGATTCATCCAGTATGTAGCTTTGAGTAGTTTGGAATCTTATTAAAATGCACAAGATGCTTGGAAGTGTGAAAAGTGAATATTTCTTTCGAAATCCAAAAGAAAATCCATACAGAAGCTACTGGTCCAGAAGTTACTGGTAGAATGGATCTAGGCTCAAATTACTGATCTGTTAAATTTTCTTTCCTTCTTGTATCAATGGAATTAAGGACTTTTGGTTTGATGGATATACATGTCTTCAGGGGCTTTAAAGCAACGTTTTGCTTGTTAGAGTAAGGGTGGTTGTTTGCCCAAGTTTCTCACGTATACTTCTTGTGTACTTGGGCTTTGCATATTCTTATGAATAAAATACCTTGATTACCAATAAAAAAAAAAAAGTAAGGATGGCTGTTTGCATTTTTAGAGCTTGCAGTTGCAATTGATCTGGCCAAAGTGATCAATAAAGTTCAATTGCATTTTTTTATTTTTTAAATGGGTGGTAGGTATTCATTCTCATGATTGAAGTTTTACCTAGATAGTTATTGAATTATGAATAAAATTAAAATGACATGAAGATTTCAAATAGGCATAATTTTATCTCTACTGAGGTATCTGGGATTCAGAGGTTAGATGGCTTGAAGAGTTTATATTGGAAGGGTTCATTAGCAACCTCCATTGAAACACTACAATTCACCATCTTTAAAATTGTAGACCATCTGGTGATACCACCATATGAGAGTCGGTAGACATCAAACTAGCTCTGGAAACACTCTTCCCACTTGCTTGCAAAATTGTCTACCAAGAAGCTCTAGAAAGAGAGAGAGAACGATGCACGTAACCTGCATTGTGCGATGGCGAGAGAGAGAGAGAGAGAACCCTAAAGGTGCCACTGTTGCCGTCACCTGCTCGGCTAGTGACACCACACGCCTGGTACAGATAGGACCGACGGACATCGACGATGTCAGTAAAGGGAGTGCCTTCCGGTGACTTGGGTTATTTTTCTGCCTCGCCTTTGCCTGCCTTGCACTAGCTTTCTTAGTGGAGCCACGGGCGTTTATTCTCACAGAAAAGTGCGACGGGTCCCGACGACCCCTTCGCTGGCCTCCAACGTCGGAGTTACTTCGGCGACTAGTTTTTTTTTTGGGTTGGGTCTCTTTTTTCCAAGATTTGTCAGGAGCAGTGACCTTGTTGGCTTACACAGAACTTATTGACGGACACCAGTGACCTCTTCGCTGGTCTCTGACGTTGGCCTATCTCCGGCGACTGGTTTCTTTTGAGTTGGGCATTTTTCCGACCTTTCTCGACAGATTGAAGCTCCTTACAGCTTGAAAAGCAGAGAGTTGTATCGGTATGAGTCAAATGGTGCGATTTTGGGTGGAATCGAAAGCTTTGAGTTTTTGCCAGAAACTTGGAGGTCGTCTTTAAAAATAGTGGAGAGGGGCAAAAAGGTTTAGAGATCGGTAGCAATGGGTAGAAATGGTATAGATTGATTGATTGCTATGGTGGGGGAAACATTAATGGCGGGGAGAAATACAGATTATACAAAACACTTGCGCCAAGGTAACAGAGAATTCATGGCCCAATGATGTTCCAACAAGCATGGTTGGTATCTAACTATTACCGAATATGGTAGAAGAGGCTGGCGAAGCAGTGTAGTAATTCCTGAAGGGCATGAAGGACATGGTTGGGAGAAGTTTGTAGCGGAATTATGCAGATCCGCGGATTAGCTCTGTGATGAGGGGTCAAGGAAGGAAAGAAGATTGAGAACACCAAAGACCCAAGCACATCCACGGTGGCGAAGTGATCGTATGCGGCAGCTCTGAAGATGGGTCATGCTTCTGTGGCTTAGAGTAAAGGGAACAGTGAAAGTGGTATGCAAATCACGCAAGCTTAGAACCAGCTTGAAGCGATGCAAAATTCTCTAAATGATATGGAAACCCAACTTTGTCGAGTTGAAGACAAGGATAGCTTTCTTGTCAACAAAAATAGACACGCTTTCCAGCTAGAGGCTACAAGGTTGTTAAGACTAAGATAGGCCCGATTCCTTCAAATTCAAATAAAGGAAAACGGAAGATCAAATTCGGTCCTGTACCTATAAACAGATCCAGGAGAGCGTGGTGAGTCAAAAGGAAATCTAGGTTATTTGTAGTGTGGTCTACGTCGGATGTTGGTGTAGAGAATGCAATAATAGAATGTCATTCGCCTCAGGTAACACAAGATAAACCGTTAGGTGGTGTTACGCCCTTGCCCGAAAATGATAAAGGAGATGTAGGTTCCGCTGAAGTTGCACGTTTAGGGTCGCCTGAGGTGAAGGGACTTGCTATCACCCCAGAAGCTCTAATGGGGATGGAAAGAACCAATGGAGTTGATGAGGAGGTACGAGACTTGTCATTGGTGCCTTGCATGGGAGAAAGTCTAGAATTTGGGAATGCAATTGGTTAATGTGTCTGAGGATAATGCTGCTCCCCTGGTCTCTTTTCCTCCGATAGCGAATTGGATTTTGCCTAAAGTTAATTAGATTCTGCCTTTCGTGGGGATTTCACATAGAGGATGCAAATACCAATTAAATGAACTAATCACCGTGATCGAGGCAAGCCACGCGCTTGAAACCATAAGTTTCAAGAAAAACATGGAGTTACAGTGTCTTTCTTGGGCAATTAATTGCGACACTAAGGGAGGTAGCTCAGTTAGAGGGAAGTCTAAAGGAAGGGCAATGTGAAGATGGGAACCACAAGGGGTTGGGGTTTGGCTTGGGTATTAGTTATATGGGAAACAAGGGGTTGAGGTTCAGTGTAATTTTTGGGTATTTTGGGTAGTTTTGGGATTAGTGCATGTTGGGTTGTTTTTGGGTCATTAGGGGCGCTTTATTATGGGCTAGATGTTTCTTGTATACGTTCAGTATACTTGGTTATTCTTTTTGATATATAAAATATTTTTACTTATAAAAAAAATAAGTAAAAGAAGCTCTCGAAACATTAATCTCTTTCCACTTGCTTGTGAAATTCCTTCTTGGTGATTTCCAGATAGTTTTGCTCTTGGTATCCTGTGATAAACTTTGTTAGATATTCCATCCCACACCTGGGAGGCATTCTCTTTTTAAAACTATTTAGAATGTGAACAACTTCTAACAGAGCTGTCCTATTGTGTTTTGAAGCTGTCTCGGGTCTCAAGGTGAACTTGGGAAAGTCGGAACTGGTTCTGATAGGTGAAGTGAGGAATATAAATTTTCTTGCGGATTTGTTGGGTTGTAAAATTGCTTTTCTTCTGTTGAAATATGTTAGGCTTCTCTTGGGGGCATCCTTTAAAGCAAGGAGGATTTGGGATGGGGTTATAGAGAAGGTTGACAAAAGATTTTCGGGTTGGAAGTTGCTTTACTTATTAAAAGGGGGGAGGTTAACTCTTATCAAAAGCACGCTATCCAATCTTCCCAAATATTATCTTTCTTTATTTCCATTACCAGTGAGAGTGGCTAATCGGATTCAAAAGTTGTTTAGGGCCTTCTTATGGGATGGTTTGAGGTAGGAGAATAAATTTCATCTTGTGAAGTGGCAAATGGTGATTTGTCCGATTATGAATGGTGGTTTGAGGGTATGAAATTTGAACTTTTTTTTATAAGGCATTGTTGAGGAAGTGGTTGTGGAGCTATCAAAAGGAAGGAGATTCTTTTTGAAGAGAGGTGATTGATCGGAAATATGGTTGTGAGTGGGGGAGATGGTGTTCTAAAGAGGGTATGGGGTCTTATGGTGTTTGCCTTTGGAAATATATTAGAAAGCGGTGGAACAATTTTGAAAAACATGTAAAGTTTGAGGTTGGAGTCCGTGATAGAATTCGGTTTTGGTTTGATGAATGGTGTTGTGAGAGACCTCTTCTTATTGTGTTTTCGGTAGTGTTCAGCTTGGTTGCTAACCAGCAGGTTGCTATTTCAGAGGTGTTGTGTCGTGTCGAAGGGGCTGTACATTGGAATGTTATATTCACTAGAAATGCCTAGGATTGGGAACTTGATGAGATTGCATATATATATATATATTTATTATGTTAAGATAGGTGCAAATGGGAGAGATCGTTTGTTGTGGAAACACACGGGGAGTAGTAAATTTTTTGTTAAGCCATTTTATAAGGTGTTGTCTACCCAACGATATGTTTTCTTTTCGTGGAAGAGTATTTGGAAGGTTTGTGTGCCGTCTAAAGTTGCATTTTTTATTTGGATTGCTGCATTAGAGAAAATTTTGATGATTAATAATTTGAGAAAATGTGGTCGATTATTATGGAGTTGTGCTTCATGTGTAAGAAGGATGATGAATCGATTTATCATCTTTTTCTTCATTGTGAGGCGGCTAGGGAGTTATGGGTGGGTATTCTTTGTAGAGCTGGGTTGAGTTGGGTTAATGCCTTAGAGGGTAGTGGAGGTTTTTGCATGCTAGAGCAAAAATCACAATAGCCCCTCAACTGGATATGGCATGGAGGATGATACCATTGTGCTTATTGTGGTGTTTATGGATGGAAATAAATGATATATGTTTTAACAACAGGGAAAGAGCATTGGGGGGTATCTGGAATTTCTGTGTCTTCTATTTTTTCAGTGGTTTTTTGCCATTGTATTGAAGGAAGAGAGTATTAATGAGTTTTTTTTTTTTTTTTTTTCTAATTTTTAATTTTCAGCTTTCTAGAATGTAATTAGGTGTATCATCTTTTATACTTCTTGTGTACATGGGCTCTGCCTAGTTTTTACTCATTTCAATAAAGTTTATAAAAAAACTTCTAACAGAAATTATGCCGCTGTCTAGGAGAACTCTCTTCAATACCCAAAATTGTGTATATCACGGTGGTGAATGGGATCATGCATAGCATGGAAGGGAGAAGGCAATCCTTATATAACGATTCTAGTTGACTTAAGTTTGTAACCTTGATTGGTATTTTTAGAATATAGACCCATTTGTGAATTGGGTTTTTATAATCATTTCGAATGTTAGTAGGACCAAATACATCAAGTGTAAGGCTTGAGCCATGTCAACTATATGATAGAATGGCCCGACGGCAAAGTTTCACCATTTTAGTTTTGCTTTTCATCAATTAGGTTTCTGCTTCAGCAAGGTTGATCCAAATATTTATACCTTGTTCACTTACATAAAATTTTTTATCTCAACTTATCTAATGATTATGATTTTTTCAAATTTCTACACAAAATCAAATAAATAATTCAATTTTTTAAAATCTCAATATAAAAATAATATTAAAAAAATATATTATAATAATATTTTATTTAAAATTAACTTTAATCTTAACTCATCTCATTTATGAAAATAAATGAGAATCCTTGAATGTTCTCTCTAATGAGGTAGCCTCATATTTTCCATAACCCCAGTGTAGAATAGTGATGGAGATGTATTGCAGCCTATCCTGCGATCAAATTCTTGGTTAGAATCAGAAGGAATGTTGTAATACCTCGGTCTGGTAGGAGTTGAGGATGAAGTTCAAGCCTATTATAGTGACCGTAACATTGACTAGTCTTTTGTATGAGCCCAAATGTGGCATGACCTTAACTTATTCTTTTTGAAGTTTAACTCATTTCCAATCTATTGAACCAAATAAGAGAAATAAGAAGGAATATCTTCCAAAGTTACAATGAAATGATCAATGGAAAGAGCATCCTTTCCTAACAAGTGAGCCATACAATTGCTATTTTTTCTAACAAGCCTGCCAAGCTTCTGGAGGGACACAAGTCTTGCTTGCATGTAAAACTCTGCTAGTATCCTCCTCAGTCAACAAATCGAAGGTGTCTCTAGCCTCCTGAATAATAGCATTAGGATGAGTAAATTCTCCTTTAAAAATGAAGTTTTCCATTCTCCACCATATTTTCCCTACAACCAGAGCAAATTCTTGGATTATCTGAATGTCCATGGACTTGAGTAGGCCTTCAAACAACTGCATCATAGACATATGTGGGAATAAACAATTCAACTTTTTAAAATCTTAATATAAAAATAATATTAAAACAATATATTATAATAATATTTTATTTAAATTTAACTTTAATCTTAACTCATCCAATTCCTGAAAATAAACGAGAATCCTTGAATGTTCTCTCTAATGAGGTAGCCTCATATTTTCCGTAACCCCAGCGTAGAATAGTGATGGAGATGTATTGCAGCCTATCCTGCGATCAAATTCTTGGTTAGAATGAGTAGGAATATTGTAATACTCTGGTCTAGTAGGAGTTGAGGAAGAAGTTCAAGCCTATTATAGTGACCGTAACATTGACTAGTCTTTTGTATGAGCTCAAATGTGGCTTGGACCTTAACTTATTCTTTTTGAAGTTTAACTCATTTCCAATCTATTGAACCAAAGAAGAGAAATAAGAAGGAATATCTTCCAAATTTACAATGAAATGATCAATGGAAAGAGCATCCTTTGCTAACAAGTGAGCCATACAATTGCCATTTCTTCTAACAAGCCTGCCAAGCTTCTGGAGAGACACAAGCCTTGCTTGCACGTTAAACTTTGCTAGTATCCTCCTAAGTCAACAAATCGAGGGTGTCTCTAGCCTCCTTAATAATAGCATTAGGATTAGTAAATTCTCCTTTAAAAATGAAACTGTTCATTCTCCACCATATTTTCCCTGCAACCAAAGCAAATTCTTGGATTATATGACTGTCCATGGACCTGAGTAGGCCTTCAAACAACTACAACATAGACATATGTGGGAAGTAGCATTTCTGTAATATTTTAGAGCATTGACTCCATACGTCCTGTGCAGACTCACATCTCCACATAGCATGGGCTGAGTCTTCTTCCTCCCTGTAGCATATAAGACATAGATGTTGATCCACAACTCTCTTCTTGAAGAAGTTTGATTGAGTAGGAAGGGCCTCTATGCAGGCTCTCCATAAGAAGACTTTCACCCTAGGCTGCATTTAATTTGCCAGAGTTGTTGCCAGAGGTCTTTGTGAGAGGTACTGCTAGATGCTTGATCACAATTGGACATGCTTCTTCCCAGTTCTTTGTGGTAGGCACTCCTAATCGAAAATTTGCCATCCTTAGAGCCTAGCCATATGACCCTATCCCTGCTGTTGAGGCAACTTATGGGAGTTTTCAAGATTTCCTCAACTTCTCTTGGATCAAAAATCTCCTGCACCAGGGCTGAGTTCCACTACTTTGATGTAGGGTCAATGAGAGCTGAGACAGTGGCCTTGTGATCCAGCAGTTTGACAGCACTTTGGATCTTGTTGAGAGTGGGTTTGCAAGCCACTTGTCTTTGCATATCTATACATCCTTACCGTTCCCAACCCTCCAGTGAGAGCCTGCCTCTACAAGTGATCGAGCTGTAAGAAAACTTCTCCAAACATAGGATGATTTAGAGCCTAGCTTAGCCTTTTAAAGATTGGATCTTGGATAGTACTTAGCCTTCGTCACCTGTGCTACTAGAGAATTAGGGTGTTGGATCAGTCTCCAACATTGTTTTGCCAACATTGCTTGGTTCAAAGCCTCAAGGTCCCTAAAGTCCATCCCATTTTCAGATTTTGCTTTACTCATCCTTTTCCAGGAGACCCAATGGATTTTATGTTCTCTTTCTTGCTGCCCCCACCAAAAGTTATGGATTACACTGTTGATGTCTTTGAGGAGGGACTTGGGTAGCTTAAAAACACTCAATTGTATGAGAGGGAAGGGTTTGGAGCACTGCTTTTTATATAGATCTCCTTGCCTGCTTGGGACAACAATTTAACTTTATAACTGCTGATTCTAGAATTAGGGAATACACCCTCGAATTAGGGAATCTCTCAGCCCAAGGTGCATTGCAGAAGCCTCTCTCCAATTTTTCTTTAGTGAAATCCCCTCCGTGTCTCTCATTATTCCAAGTGTATTTACTGTCAACTAAGCCCATGTCATAAAGTTCACAAGCCTCAACAGCAATTCTAAATGCCTCAATTTGACTGTGAGGTCTTAATACTCCACCCCATTTATCACCAAAATTAAGTATTTCATTAAAGTCTCTTACACACAACCACCCCCTAGAACTTTTTGGTTTGATGTCTTGGAGTAGTTGTCAGCTCTCTTCCTCTTAAAAGTACTGGGGCTGCCATAAAACCCAGTAAGCAACCAGTCCATACCCTCCTCAACCCCCTTCACCATAAGAGAGATGTGGTGTTGGGTATAAGAGTGGATTACAGCCTCACATTCTTATTTCCATAGGAAAGCTAAGCTTCCACTTAAACCTTTACAATCAATAATGAAGCTGTTATCGAAATTCAGTATTCTTTTGATGGCTTCAATTTTTGGTCTTTTGCACTTTGTTTCCATCAAGAAAACAAAGGTTATGAGCTTTTTTTGCACCATCTGGTGCAAGTCAAGAAGTGTTTGGGGGTTCCCAAGCCCTCTACAGTTCCGGTTGAGGCAACTCATTGGGATTGGTGGGGCTGTTCAACAGCCACCACCATATCTGGGTTATTGGGCCCCTTGATGCCATTTTCCTCATTTCTGGCTTTTTTACCCGTGGACTTGTCTTCACCATCAACAGGGAGGCTTCTAATTCTCTTGTTTCTGGTTGGTAACCCTGTATTGCCCTCCAATCCCCAACAGGAGCTTGTAGAGTAGTTGTTTCTAGCCCTTCTCTTCTAGCTGACAGTTTTTTTGACATGTTCAAGTGCTCTGACTTGGTTGGAGAAGAACTGGTCAAGTGAGTTGATCTGGGAAACCAGATCAGTCGAGTCCTTAGTCCTTTTTGGTGGTTTATGACCTGTGTTGGGTCCAGTATGGTCTGCTTACCTTCAGCATCTTCCTGGCCTAGTTCTGAACCCATCACACTAGGCATATCGCCTACCTCCTCAATTGGGTCAGAGGGTGGAGTGACTTTCTTAATTGGCTCTGCCTCACTTTCCATGTCCAGCTTTGGCTTTGGCTCCATCACAGGCCTGATCTTCTGCACATTTTTCCTGAAAGCTACCTTCACCTCAAGGTCAATAGTTTTTGCATTAGTCTTCTGACACCATCCCTTGTTCTCTGAATGACCTCTTATAGCTTCATCCCTGTCTTCCTCTCCCTCCCTCCATGGCTGAGCTTCAGGTTGGCCATTTGGTGTTTCCCCTTCTCCATAGCATTTGAACTGCAGTCCACTCTCCCTCACTGCAGGTGCTCTTAACCAGGTTCCATATTGAAGCTGGCCACCCCCACTCGGGCCACTGGGACATGGAGCTTGGGAGTGTTTGATCACTCCACACTTGAAGCATAAGGAGGGCAACCTTTCATATTTAAAGGGCACCCATGTTTTCTTTCCTTCCACGGTGAGAAACAAGCCTTTGAGGAGAGCTTTGGTAATATCAACTTCGACCCTGATCCTTAGGAATCTTCCCCATCCTATGGCTCTATCATCTACATGGACTTTAAGCACCCTTCCAATGTTGCTCCCAAGTTAGTGACCAAATTCTTGATTCATACAATCAAATGGTAGATTGTAAGCTTGGATCCAAAATTCTTTTTGGTTAAAGGAGACTTCATTGATAGACATGGAGCCATCGAAAACCTGAAGACATAGGAGCCATCTGTCCAAGGACCATGGTCTACCATTGACCACTTGCACCATATCCATTTCATGGTCTACCATTGACCACTCGCACCATATCCATTTCTTTGTGGAACTCTATAAGGAACTTATTAAGGCCAACTTCTAAGAACTGTAACCAGCTTTCACACTTCCAGATTTTTGTCATGGTATTCTTAAAAGCTTCGTTGTTTACTGTTTTATCCGCCACAATCATCACTACCAGGCAAAAATGGTTCTGTCTCCCTTCTTTTGCTTTGGTGGATGGTGGAAGCACCACCCCCTCCCTTTCCTTCTCAGTGAGATAATCTCTCCCACTGTTTTGTTAATTCCTCCTCCATTGTCACCTCTTCTGACCAGCCAAGAAACCAGCCCAAGAGACTTACTATAGTTAGAGAGAAACCTCACCAAGGAGGACGAGTGTAACCAAGGACCTTGGCTTATTAAAGTTTAAACTTTGCCCATTAATTTCATATTGTGATTTGTTAAATGATTTATGTATAAGAACTAACATTTGGAATAATTGATACATGAACAAAATAGCCGTTTTCATTTACTCTTTCATGTAAGTAGTGTCCAATCGATAACCTATTATAATATTGATTGATTACTTCAACCACAAGCAAGAGATAAGCATTTACGTTCTTTGACATTAGAGCCTACATCTACGGGCAATTTGGCAAGGGAGAAATTCACTATTAATGTAAAAAGATTACAACAAGACTAGAGAGGTTTTTAGACACTTACCTCTCTACGAGTAGGGCGTATTAGTCAATCGGGTGTATTAGTCAATCACCCAACTCTTACAATCTCAAACCCGAATAATGTATTCACACGAGCCATTCTACAAAGGGAGAAATTAGCTACTTGGTGAATTAAGGTTATTTTAGAATCATTTTCAAACCATCTGCTAGAGGTTCTCTCTTCTACAGTTTTAAATCCAAGTACAATTTCAAACCATTTTGATTAGTTTGTTTGGCTTCTATTAAGGATCTTATGTGGGCATATGCAGAAACGTTTTTCGTCAACAATGTTATGGCTAATTTCTATCTGCTTACATTTAAGAATTGAGCCAGTGAGTCATTGAATCGGTTCTAGTCAAGAAACCTCTGAACTTGGACTTGGTAACATTGTAACCCAATCCAATTCCTTTCCCATACAGAGAAATGTTTGTTTGTGTGCTTTTATACTTTGTGTTTCTCTTTCATCAGTTTGAAATTGCTTCTGAACTCTTTTGGTACTCCAAATTATTGGTGCGGTGCTCCTGTTTCTTAGGAAAAGACTGGTGGCATTCAAGATAGCTTCAATCTCCAAGCCAGGATCATTGCCTCTTTTAGAAGATGATGGAGTGACGAGAGACCCATTCCATGGAACTATTATCAAAATGTTGTTACATGATCTAGTTGTGAGTCATGAATCTTTAAGTATTCAATTCTACCAAATCTTCATAGCCAAGACCATAAAATATATGAGAATTAGTTAGTTACATATTCAAGAGTCATCATATTTGCATTTCAAACTATCTGCTTGGTTAATTAGAGTAACAATTCCAACGGTCTCACTGCATAAGAAACCTTTCAACGTTGCACAAAAAAGGCTACTCCTAGTAGAAGTGTAGATTTATTTCAAGTCTTTCCGTGAGAAGGACTCAAACCTAATTTTATACGCATTCTACCAAAAAGTACGCATTCTACCGAAAGAGTAAATTTAAATGAGTTATTGTGATTCAAGTTTCACCGAAGGGCATATAATTTATAGACTCTTAAACAATGAATATAAGGACTAATTGACTTCTAAACTTTAGTTAGTTAAAAGTTTTAGGCAACTTGCTTTCCCAGTGTCCCTAGTCGGACCCCTAATTGAATTTTCTATTAGAGACAATCTTGTGAAAGAGAAATAAGTGGAACATTCAAATTCCTTTCTCCTTTTGCACATGAAGGACACATTATGCGACATAAAGTTAAGTAAGAAGATGGGCCTCCATAACAGTTTAGGTAAGATCTAAAAAAATTCAAGAATAGAACCCTATCTTATTGGAGCAAGAAAAACGAAGGTCCTTCTCTTAGGAGAAAGGTGTAGTTTCTCTGTTTTGACAGAGAATTCAGGCTCTCGAGTGTTAATTTTGTGGAGTGTAAGTATGATGCAGGAAGATATAGCAAAGTTGTGGGAAGGCCTTAGTCTAAACAAAAATGAAGAGGATCTTGTCAAGTTGTCAGACTAAGCTATTCGGGTGGCATCCCAAAGAGGAAACCACTGTCTCATGGCTATGGTCATTATTGATAAAGGCTTTTAGATCAACAATGGCTCAGGTACGGAAAGTGGAAGAAGGGATGAGCTTTACTGAAGTAGGGGATAACATGTTCATTACGGAGTTCAAGAATGTTGCTGACAAGGAAAAAATTGTACGAGAAAGACCTTAGAATTTTGGTAGGTCTCTTATTGCTATCCAAGATGTGGATGGCAGTCTTCCTCCAAAGGCAATAAGCTTCAGTCACAAACCCTTTTGGGTGCAACTACACAATGTCCCTCTGGCAGGAATGATAGAAGAATATGGTAGATAGATAGCTTCTGCCATAAGAAGAGACCCTAGGATCGAAGTTGATAAAGAAAGACAAAGTTGGGGGAGATGTCTGAGAGTTCAAGTGATGTAGATATTACCAAGCCTCTAACTTGAGCGAGATGGCTTCAATTGGGGGAAAGGAAATTTTGGATTGCATTTAAGTGTGAGAGACTACAAAGCTTCTGTTTCAAATGTGGTTTCATCATGCACGAAGGTAGAGGAAGCCAAAACCAGAGGCAAGGCATCTACTAGCTAAAGGATTCCCCATCCCAATTTAGCCAATGGTTAAGAGCAGCCCCATTGAGGCATTCCTTGATGGTAACAAAGTTCTATGGTGGCAGATCAGAGTCAAAGCAACCAGAAACCAGGCAGCAGCAATAAGTCGTGTACGGGGATGACAGTGGGAACAAGACAAACATCTTAGTCTCCAAGGATGTTCCTGAGGCACCATTGCAGAAGGAATTTGAGGATCGAGTTCTTGAAACTCAATCTGTATGCATGGAATTTCTGCATGCCTGGAAAAAAAGGAAGGAAATAAAAAAGGTGGCATGACAAATGAGAATTCCCACATAGAGGTAAATGCCAAAAGCTGTCCATTTTCTAAAAAAGAAATTCTTATTACAACTCAGCCCCTACTGTCCAAGTCAAAGGAAACTGTTGATGTAAACAGTCTAGGTACTGACATGAACTATGAATCCACCCATGCAACACCTAACTTCGAAGGGAGACATTCAAAATTTTCAAAAAAAAGCTTCAAATTGTAGCAATAAAAAACCTCTAGTTCAGGTGTCAATTGTAGAATATGCAATATCAACTAGGAAATCAAGTTGGAAAAGGAAAGCCCAAAAATCTCGCTCTAATAATTCTGATGAATCGGCTGGTCTTATAAGGGTGACCAGAAAAAGAGGTTTATGCAATTCTTAGGATGAAGCAGTGAGCATCCACGAGTTAAAAAACCAAAAACCTAAGCTTGATTTATGAGCCAAACCATACGAACTCGAAGGTGGAGGCTGTTAAGGAGATCCACCTACAACAATGATTTGCTTCAATTGGAATTGTCGGGGGCTTGGGAACCCTCGAACAGTTCAGGAACTTCACCATTGCGTGAATGAAAAGGACAGAGATCTTGTTTTCCTCATTGAAACAAAATGCAACAAAAATAAGATGGAAATGGTTAGAAATAAGCTTGGCTTCAAAAATAGCTTTATTATTGACATCAAGGGTTTAAGTAGGGGCATTGCTTTCCTATGGAAAGATTAGATAGAGGTGGAATTAGACACTTATACTAGGAATCATATATCCCTCAAAGTGGCTCAAACAGTTTCAAGAGAGAAGTTTATCATAATGGGATTTGATGGAAGCCAGACATTTCAAAAAGAATAGGTAGTTGGGACCTCCTTAGGACACTAAAGCCAACTGATGAGATAACATGGTCATATAATGGAGATTTTAATGAGATTTTACACCAATATGAAAGCAAGGGGTTGCAATGAAACCTTATTGGCAAATGGAGAAATTCAGATAAACAATTGAGGCTTGTGATCTAATTGAGGTGCAATTCCAAGGGCACATCTTTACCTGGAGCAATAGAAGGGAGGGCAGTAATTTTACTAAGGAGAACTAGATAGAGCATTCAGCAACAAGGTCTGGTTGAACAAATTTCCAGATTCCAGTGTAGGAACTCTATCTGCATAGACCTCAAATCATTTGCCAATTGTCCTTGAGGATGGTTTCAGTCTGATGAAAAGCAGAAAGCTATCAAGACCCTTCAGATATGGCGCAACCTGGGGCAAGTAAGATGAATACTATGAGGTGATCAATAGAGCTTGGAGGTACATGAATCAATATCTTAAAAAATGCAATATGTCACTAATGGCCTAAGATGTTGTAAAGAGAAACTGCTGACTTGGTCAAAGTCTTCTTCAAAGAATACCAAGAGACTCATTTCTGAGAAGCTCAATCAACTTAAGGGATTAGAAGACACCAATGTGGGGAATGGAAATTCAAGAATAATTAACTTAAAGAAAGAGGTGGATAATCTGTTGGAAGAAGGGGACATAAACACAAGCTTCTATCACAAATGTGCTAATCAAAAAAGAAAAACCAATTCGATGTCATGCATTACAGATGAGCAGGATAACACAGTTAGCACACCAGATGAGGTAAGCTCAATGTTTCAAAGGTTCTTCCAAAATCTATTCACATCCTCTAATCCAGAAAGAATAGAGGACCGCATTAAGCATATCCAAGCATCAGTGTCAGTTGAGATGAACAGCCAACTAACAAGAAACATAGAGGTTGCTAAAGTAGAGCATGCCATATTCAAGATGAATGGTCTAGGATCTCCTAGGCCAGATGGATTCCCAACAATTTTTTTTTATCAAAATCATTGGTCTGTAGTGGGGACAAAGGTGTGTAAAGCTGTACAAGAAGCCTTTAACTTAGCAGATTGTCCAAGAGAATTTAATGCCACTCACATAGCATTAATTCCTAAAGTAAAACAACCCAAAAAAGTGACTGAATTCAAATCTATCAACCTTTGTAATGTCATTTACAAGATCCTTGCAAAAGTCATGGCAAATAGATTAAAAAAGATCCTTCACAGTTTGATATCTCCTACCCAAAGTGCATTTGTGCTTGGGAGACTGATTACTGACAACATAATAGTGGCCTTTGAGGCTATGTACACAATGCAAAGTAAACTGAAAGGCAAGGAGGGATACATTAATTTGAAGGTAGATATGAGTAAGGCATATGACAGAGTTAAATGATTATTTTTGGAAGCAGTCATGAGGAAAATGAGGTTTGATAAAAAAAAAAAAGGATCGAGGTCATCATGAGGTGTCTCTCAACAGTCTCATATTCTCTAATCATTAATGGGATTCTTCAACAAAGTTTTATCCCATCTTGTGGTATTAGACAGGGTGATCCCTTGTCTCCCTAAATATTTATTGTGCTGAATCTCTTAGTAAACTCATCCAAGTAGCAGAATACATAGGAGCCATCATAGGAGTGCCACTTGGCAAAAACGAACTTCACATCAGTCATCTGTTCTTTGCAGATGACAGCCTTATCTTCTGTAAGGCAAACTCACTAGAATGGAGTAGATTGATTCATGTATTGGACACCTATGAGCAAGCTTTAGGCCAAAAATTAAAGAAGGAAAAAACATCCATCATTTTCAGCAAAAATGCAAGAGCAAAGGTAAAAGATATCATAACTCAAGTGGCTGGAATCCAATCTACCCAAACTTATGAAAGGTATCTAGGACTACCTTCTCTGGAGGGAAGATCTAGATCAAAAGGATTTCAAAACATTGTAGACAGAGTGAGAAGCAAAATCAGCAACTGGAAGATGAAATTCTTATCCCAAGTTGGGAAAGAGATCTTACTCAAAGTCAGTAATTCAGTCCATACCAACATATAGCATGGGAGTTTTTAAAATTCCCAAAAACATTTTGATAAAAATCAACAGACTTATGAAGTAGTACTAATGGGGCAAAAAAACTGAAGAAAGAAAGATCGATTGGTGCTCATGGGGAAAAATGGGAAAAGCAAAGGCAGTAGTTGGTCTTGGCTTTCAAGACCTTGAACATTTCAACATAGCCATGCTAGCAAAACAAGCTTGGAGACTGATACAAAACCCCAACTCTCTAGTTGCCAAAGTTCTCTCTACAAAATACTACTCTAGTGGTCACTTCCTAAAAGCTGAAGTGGGTAGCAACCATTCTCTCATATGGAGGGGTATTATGGCAGCCAAGCCTTTAATTGAGGAAGGAATGTTATGGAGGATAGGAGACGGTAAACCTATTAAGATATGGCAGGAAAAATGGTTGCCTCATCGTACTTCTTTCAGAATACAAAGTGGAGTAAAAAGGCTTGATCTAGAGACTAAAGTGGAAGCACTCATTGATCCAGATTCAAAGTCCTGGAATTTATAGTTAATAAAAAAGATAATCTCAGCAAATGTAGTGAAAACAATTCTACAAATTCAAGTGATTGTGTGCAACAGTTCCGAAAAAATAATATGGAAAGGCACAACAAGAGAGAGAGAGAGGAAAGATAATCTCAATGGCTAGCTCCTGCAAATGGTTACTACAAAATCAATTGGGATGCAGCTAGAGATATACAAAAATGTAAGGTTGGTATTGGCAATGTCATTTGAAATTGGGAAGGGAAAATCATGGCCACAATGAGAATAAAAAAATCTCTCTTCCCTGATCCTCATCTTGTAGAGGCATTGGTAGCCCTCCACTCAATTTTAAAGGGGATTGATATTCAAGTGAGGAACATCATTCTGGGATGGGATGCTCTAAATGTTGTCAAAGAGATAAATGGTGATGAAGATCATAGTGGCCAGGCTGGACTGGTCATAGCAGATATAAAGGAAAGCATCAAAAGGTTTGACAACTAGTCTTTTATTCACATGAGAAGAACTAAAAATCAAGTGGCACACTGTTTGGCCAAAAAGGCTCTAGAAATTGATGACGTACTGATTGAATTAGAGGAAATCCCAACATGTATGGCTTCTCTGATTTAATGAAGATAAGCAAGAGTATTTTTCTCAAGAAAGAAGAAGATGGGCCTCCAATCATACTATTGAGAGTAACCTCAGGAATAGAGCATGGTTGATAAAGTTTGAGAGTTTTAGCCTCTAAAATAAGAATTTCCAGTTCAAGGATAATATCAACCACTTGACGTCTATATGATGTATCCACCATGATTATTTTCTATATATATATATATTGTTTACTAGTTGTTGTACCATTATAAGCATTATTGTTACCCTTGCTACCTTCGAGGTACATCACTCTTTCTCTGTTCACATCTACATATATGAATATCTTAAGAAGTGAATATCTTTCTAAATAATTGCAATTGCGACACAAGAACTCTCAACGCAACTCATAAGATTCTTATGAGTTGTGTTGAGAGTAGGGATGGAGGGCGGGTCACCCGCACTTGCTAGGACGATGGCAAGCAAGTCGCCCACCCTGTGATAGATGCAGGCTGGTAGATTAAATGTATATACCTAAGTGAGTGGATTCCCGCCAGGGTACCTACCCTCTAAGATTTTGATTTGCCCACACACTTAATTAAGTATATAAAGTAAAAAATCCTAACATTTTTCTTCTCAATGTTTTTTTGTACTTCTAGCACTGCATGACCACCTTTCTCTTCTTCTTTCATTTTCTTCCACTTATTCTTATCAACCTCCTCCTTCTCATCTTCTCCACTGCACCTCACGGCCAAGCCGTGTTGTTGATGTGCACTAACTCACAATGCATGCGCTATGGAAGTGGGTAGACCCATGAGCAAATATTTTTTTTTATTTTTTGATTTAGCACTTTTCTTTTTTTGCTTGGATGTATGTCTTCTTTAGATCTTTGGATATCTTTATTTATTTTTGGATCAACCAACCGCTCATTTTTCTCACTATTGGTCTTGAGTCTCGCCTTTATGTTTTAAATCTTGAATTTGTGTTTTTAATTTAACAGATGATTTTTAAAGCAAGCTGAGTATTTCAAAATCTTCCAAATATTTTAAATGTCCAAAATTATTTTAAATAGGATATTTTTAGTATTATTGAACCAAACCTAACTTTTAAACTAAGCCTCTTTATATTTTTGGAGCCCCGAAAATGATATAACTATAGAAAATCATTTTAGTTCTTTAAGAGTATTATTTAATATTTAATATTTTATTTTATGTTAAAAACTCTACTTATCGAGATGATTTTATTTTTCTTAAAAATATTTAGTAAACTTCAATATTTTATTTTGTGATGCAAAATATTATTTTGGGATTAATAAAATAAAGTTGGATTTTAAATTTAGTCCCATTATATTTCAATTTTATTTTCCTATTATTTAGTTAATTTATTTTTCTAGTTAATCTCCCACTATTGGATCTAGAGTAAGGACTCCAAAATATAGGGCCTAGATTAATTACCCAAAAATCCTAGCTTCCCCTCTCTTTCCCTCCCCCTCGCGCCATCCCCTCCCTCCCCCGATCTCTACCTCTCTCTCGCCTCCCTAGCACGCCTCCACTGCATCCTAGCCACACCGTTATCGACTGCAACGTCTCCTTCGTCGCGCATCGTCGATGACTATGTTATGAATCCATGACACCAAGCCAGAAAATAGAGTATAATGGACGCTAATATATAGGAATATTGAACAAAGTAACAATGGATGCTATTGCATAGAAATATGAAACTTCATTAAAAGATAGGAGCTATTCGAGGTAGCTCAACCTCCAGGATAACCCAGAACATTCAACAAGACAAAAGATATTTCATACCCCTTTCCCTTTATCCCCCTTACATTCTTATATCTAATTTCCAACGGAAATAACACTAAAGGAAAAGAACAACTTGTAACAAACTCCCCTTCAGGCCATCACGGAATAATAGGTGTGTGTCTTCCACCGATCAAAATGCATCACTTCATTTATTCTGATAAAACGGCACTGTATGCTTCTTGGCACTAAGCGGCACCGCATCACTTGTTTCTTCCACTGATAAATTTCCATCAACTTTAGAGCATCTCCATCTGGATCCCTATAAAGTTTCTTATAATTTAACTAAAAATCACATTCCCTAAAATGTTTTCCTAAATTTTATTCATCTCCTAAACTCCTACATCTCATTCCTCATCCCTATCTCAATTTTATTAAATAATATTTTTCTATTATTTTTTTATTACTTTTTTCTCTCACTTCTATTTACAATCTTAACTATTAACTATTTTGTCTTATTATATTTTTTCCAAATATCACATTCTACTAAATATTTATACGATTTTGACTACCAAATACAGTATTATTTTCCAAATCGAAATCTGCATTATAAAAATAGTAATTTTTATAATATTATTAGTCCCACACGTCTATTTAGTAAGGATTGGAAAAAATATAAAGACTAGTTACATACACACATAATGCAGCCTCTCTCTCTCTCTCTTCTGGAGGAAAAACGAAAATGATCAACCATTAAGCTTGAGTAGAAGATAGCCAACTGTTATTGACAACAATGTCCTGATAATTGCCTCTCTTTTTTTGTAAGTAGGAATTTTATTTGCATGCAACAATTTAGGCGAGGCCCAAGTACAAGAAAAAGCATCTAGTTAGGAAGAAGAAGGAATATAGATACAAGGACTCATGAACATTAAGATCACTAAAATCTCTCACCATTGTCCTAAGAAATAATGTGTTGAGAATGTCCTGGTAATTGCTACTTGTACCATTATCAAATAGGCCACTTAGTTTGGATCTGCTCCAAGGCCACTTGTTGTGAACTTAAGTTTTAATGTCACCAACCTACCCTAAGTCAAGGCTCATCTCATTCAACTAGATGAGAGAGGACACAAATTCACAAGTGCTCTCAGAATGGATCCAAACTAGGAATGAATCATGTCAGTAATATATACTCCCATAAATTCTACCAAAAATGATCAATGATTTTAATATATTTGCATTCTACAATAACACAGACAAAGTTGCATCCTCAAGATAAAATTAGAGATTAAATTCAGAATAACACAAATGACATAATCGACCACCTGCATTTTGGCTTACTCTGAAGGTTGAAACTCAGACAACCCATTTGAGCTTAGACTAAAAAATGAAGATCATAACAAGTGAAATTTAAGGATTTTGTTTTTTCTTTTTGCTTGTAGCTTAATAGGAAGTAGCTAAGGAATTGTAATCCTACTCATTACTCTAGTTATCTAAATTTAACAGGCAAATCTAAATAAGTTTATTAAAGGTTAAATAGTGTACAACTATGTTTCAGCTTAATCCAGTATACAGTTAGACCAAGGCACGAAGCTTATGTTACTTCATTCAATAACAACTTCTATTAAAATAAAGTTACAATTAAAAAGCCATTTGCAACAAATGGATTACTTCATTCCTCGCAATTAGTATCGAAGAAAAACTCATTGAAGTTTGTGCACAATATAATGACCACATAAGAAGGAAAAATGGTTTTAAGCTCAAGCTCACGCAGTTTATCATTTGGACCATCTATACATAATGTTCTTACAAATCCTTAAGGTAAATAACCAAAATTAACAAAGCAAATCATGCAGAATCTAAACCGTCACCGACAAGTTCATCACCAGAAGGACTAAAACATTTGCAGCTCAACCTGAAACTACGAAGCAATTAGACCTTTTACACTCGATCACTTGATTAGCTTAACAGAATCAATCAAAAACTAAGAATAAATATAAATCCGGCAACCTTAGAATTATAAATAAACATAAGAAGATTAGACTATAAATAATTTATCAATTAAAAAATATCTTCCGTTTCAACCAAGAAAAACGACAGAGCACTTTCCATTACTCTGAATCTTCGATCATCCCAAATAAAAATCCAACTAATCCACACAACCTTAAACTCCAACCCAAAATAGTATAGTACAAAAGAAAAAATCCACTTGAGCCAAGTAAAGTAGTATATTTTACCTTCTCAAGCGCGAGGGCGAGGCGTTTACTGTCAATCTTGCCGGGCATGGAGTCGAGTTGGTCATGTGTGCAGCGAAAGGCACAGTTCTGCAAAGGAAGCGGCATGTCATAGGCTCTACCAGGCATGTTTAGGCGGTCATGCTGCTCTTGCTGCTCAATCGCTTTCTTCTTCTATATTAAATCGTTGATGAACTTGCTCCTTCTCTCGAGCTCTTCCTTTGCACCCTCCATTTCTTTCCTTTCACTGGTTCAGACCCTCATCATTAGGACGACTAAGCCTCTAATCTCTTCAATCAACGAGCCACGACTATAATTCCAGTTTTTCATTTGTTCGAAAGGAGGTTTGAGCGAAGGGCAACGAGAGAGAGAGAGAGAGGAAAATGTTTAGAGGAAAAAGATGGGAGAGTGCTGGAAAAGAAAACAAAGGTCTTGAATGTAATCACAGACTTGATCATGGCGTCAGGAGGAAGAAAAAGGGGAAGAGAGAAATAGAGAAGGAGAGAGAGGAAAAGAAAAATATAAGAAAATTTGGGGAAGACAAACATACGATGGAGAAATTCAACATTTTTCACTTACAAAATTATTTTAGAGAGCTGCAATTTATGGTGCTAAAGTGCGCGAGAGGGGCCAACCGTTTACTCTAGCGAGAGAGAAGAAGATGCGGGACCAATGGGAGAACGCTGGAGCCAAGAAACGATGTGGATGTACAGTACTTCAACAAAGATGGAGAATTCCTATACAAATCGAAAACGGAGATCGCGAAATGGGAATTGGGATGGAAGGGGTTTTTGAGCAAAACCCTAAATTATTCCCTAAATTATAGGGAAACATATCATATGCAGACTCAGATGGGGATACTCTTAACTCTCTTTAGCAACCCACCTAACTTGTCTTCTTCTCACTTCCACTCTAACTCAGAATTGAACACCAAAGCAATACTCCTCTAGAATCGAGTCATAACAAACTAGCCCCAATCCTCTCCCTTGGCTTCACCCTCACCCCTGTAGCTCTCTCTCCCTCTCGATCTCTCTCACCCTTCATTATGCCAAGTTGTTTGCCACTTTGAATGGCAGTAACAAAGCTGCAACATGAGCGACCCACCATACCTCACCGCCCCTCTCCTCCCTCTCGGCCCATCATCATGCATCCCCACCCTCCCTTTGTTTCTCTCATCTCTCGAGCCACCATCGCCACGGTCACCCCCTCTCATCCCTCTCTTAGATCTCTTTATTCTCTCTCTCAATTCCTCCCTTCGACAGCCCCTTCATATCTCACCCCTCTGTTTCATTATTGTCCACCACTCATAGTAGCTTACAGCACCACCAGCCCCTATCCACGATGCCAGTCTATGGTAGCCAAATGCCCAAGTTTAATGCCTTGGTTCCCCTCTCCATTTCTCTCTCTTTTCCCTCAATGCAAGTCTATGGCAGCACACGCACACACACACACACACCTCTTTGTCTATCCACCGTGCACAGCAAGCCCAACTGCCACTCACCAGCCATCAACCACCATCGTGACATCAAAACCAGCACACTTTCTACAACCCACCCATAGCTACCAAACCCTACCTCTAGCCACCCAAATAGTCATTTTTTAAGGTCTCGGTAGTGACCACCAAGCCTCAACCCAGACCCTCCTTGCATGTACATAGCCACCCCATGAGACCATGCAGGATAGCAAGCGACACAACATTTTTGGCCCCTAATTTATGGTAAATTTTTCACCCCTTACCTTTGGAACTGCTGTGTTTGTGAAGCTCAATTGATGTTGTGGACTGTGCTGTGTGGTGCATTGTGAATTGTGAATATGCCGTGTTGTGAACTGTGAATGGAGTAATTTGTGACTTGGTTGCGTGATTTGAAGTGATGGGCATTTTGTATCGTTGTGATCTAGTTGGTGATATGGCAAGATGTCATGATGTGTTGGGATTAAATATGAAGATTTGATGTGATTGTGAATGTTATAATTGTGATGGGGTTGTGATTGTGAAGTGGCATGACTATGATGAATGTGCTCTGTATAGTGAACTGTGCATGTGAATTGATGGGATTAATGTGGAGTTTGTGATGTCATTGTGAACTATATGAAGTGATAGGATTAATGTGAAGTTTGTGATGTGGTTGTGAACTATGTGAAGTGATGGGATAAAGTGTAGTTGTGATTTGGTGGTATGTCATGTGAGGTGTCGGAATAGGCTATGTAGTTGGATGTGTTGTGTGAAGTGTTTTGAGTTAGATATTAGTGTTGGTGTGTATGAAGCTTGTCTACACAAGCCGTAGTGAACTATATGTTAATCTTAGGTAATAAAAGGGTAGGGTACATGTGTAAATTGATTGGACGCATGTGCCGGACAAATTTACCATATATAATGGACAATTTGTCTTAAGCATGGGTAGCCTCAGAGTTGGCTTAAAGTTATGTATTATGCATGGTTTGGATTTTGATGAAGTGTTGGTTAGGCTATGCATGAAAGGAGGAAGAGATGTATGTATTGACTAGGGTTGAGTTTTATAATGGTTCAAGTTATGTATCGGAATGGATGGTTTGGTAGGAAGAGCATGATGAAGGTGGATAGTGTGTCTTAACCTTTAAAGTAAATCAATTTCACTTTAAAGGATAAGAACATAAAGTAGAATACTATGTGTTGGGAAGGTAACCTCAAGTGGGTCTCAAGTAATCAGTTTGAGAATTTAGAGAGGAGTGATAACGGAAAGTATGAAGGATGGAATCAGATATTAGAGTATATCTAAGTGAAGGAAGTCTAAGTCAAGAGTTTTTTATGCATTTTGTACGTTTTAGTTGCTTATGCACTTGAGGAAATGAATAATATAAAGTTATGTATGCAATGAATAATTCATTGTTCTTTTATACAATGAATGACAATGGAAGGACGTTTAATGAAAGTATGTTAAGTATTAATGTTTAAAAGTATATATGTAATGGCCTTCTTTGGCAACTCCTATTGATGACCTAAAAGAATAGTTATATGCATGTGTATAGATGTTATATGTAATATTTATTATATTTATGTACCATGAAATAAATTGTTGAGGTTTATACTTGATACTAAGAAATGATGTTTAGATGATGCGATGAAAGTGTATTTAAATGACGCTATGAGAGGATATTTAAATAAGGCTATGAAATAAATTTTAAATGATGCTATGAAATGGTGTTCAAATGATGATGTTTATGCTTATGCTTTGATATGGTGTTTATAAAATGAAATGGATTGTCTATGAAATGGAAAAGGGAAATGACTGAATGGATGACTAAAAGGGAAATGACTGAAAGGAATGAATATTTTAATGTATGAAAATACGTAACAGCCATGACTGAATGAATGAATGAATGATGGTACCAATGGACTGGATAGATTGCAATGTTGGGTAAGTAGTACTGGTAGTGCACCTAGTGCTACCGCTTGACTGAATGAGATTCCCAACCTGTGGCCACAAGTGGAATCTAGGTCTAAAAGACTACTAACCCTAATACATGGGGCGTAACAGTGTGTAGTGGTTAGAGAAAAAGTGAAAAAAGTAATTGAATGTTATTAATGATTTAGTTTCTTTATGAATGAATGTACAAATTGAATGTTATGAATGATTTAGTTTTTTTATAAATGAATATACAAGGTGTGTGAAATATTTAATGAGAAATGAAAACCTTTTTAAAGAAAAACTCTACCTTGTAGAGTTTTCAAATGAAATGAATGCTTTTATGTAAAGTATGTAGATGAATGCCAAATGCATGAATGAAAACCTAAATTAATATATTTTTACAGTATGACGTAATGCTTACTGAGTATTTGACTCATTTTATTTTTATGTATGTCCCTTCCCCTCTTAAGAACAAAATGAACAAGAAGTGTCAGGATAGACATGACCTAAGGGAAGAGTGACAGAAGCCTAGGCACGTTTTATGTAACGTATGAAAGAATATTTTGTAAAACAGTTTTTAATTTAATTTAATGATTTATATTGTAAGCTCTCTTTTAATTTTTAGGACAAGTTCTAATTTTAAACATAGAATCTTTTATATCCTGGGAAGGAAAGGAAAAAGTTTTGAAAGGTTCAGTGATTCCTATCTTATTTTCTAAAACTATTTATTAAAGTCTTATTACAAGGACAAGTGTTACACTATGAACTTGGGATATGTTGGTTTAGAGTTTCTTTCTTTTTTTATTTATTTTTTATTTATTTTTTATTTTTTTTAAATATGCTTTTGGAATGCAATGGCTAGATGGTGACTTCGAAGATCCACCACCTGCTCATTCGGAGTGGACAAAAGGCTTTGGTGGAAGAGCGCGACTAGGGATGAAGATGGCCACCCAGCTAGGCAAGGTCCGATGCAGCTGCTAGCCTTTTGCCCACCCATATAGGACCTGTAGAACCCCTACATAAGATGAAGTTTGATCTCTTATATGCTTGATTAGAAACTATGGAACTACTTTAATTCCTTTATTTGGATGTATAATTTGCTTTGTGTGTTTTTTTTTTTGTTTTTTTGTTTTGTTTTTTTTTTTGTTTTTTTTTTTGTTTTTTTTAGCTTTATGCTTATATGTTTCCCATTCCATATTACACATGTAAGAACAAATTTCTTCCAAGTCATCTAAATCATCGTCAAACAAGGGGTTAAAAGACGTGCTTTGTATGTGCTCCTTTATCTAGTTATAAAATAATAATAAATAGGATATTATTTGAGTTTATACGAGTCGAGCAGTATTTAATAAAAATTGAATCGTTCAATAATTGTTTATAATTTTGTGTTCATAAACAATGTATTTGATAAACTAATTGAGTCGAACTTGAATTTGAACAAGCCGATTTTGAGTGGCTTGTTGAATAGATATGTTCACTTGCAGTCCTCTAGTAGAATCAAGTTGACAATGAAATTATGTGATGACCCTCTTTTGCTTGTGTTTTCGCTGAAATGGTTGTTTTTATTTTAATTAATATATTAGTTTATTTATTTTAATTTATTGCGTTTTAAAATTGGTTTTTAATTTAATTGATGTTGTGTTTTATTTCTTTTAGTTGTTTACGATTTTTAATCTCGCTGCGGCGGTTTAGTTTTTGTTTTCCCGGAATGAGGATTAGACCTCATCTTTTTCCCTACACCTTTTTCCTTTTTCCTTTTTCTTTTTCCTTTTTCTCTTTTTCTTCTTTTTTTTTCTTTTTTTTTTCTTCTTCTTTCTTTTTCTTTTTTTTTTTTATTTTCTTCTTTCTTTTCTCTTCTTCTTCCCGCGTGCGTCTCGACTCTCTCTCTCTCTCCTCCCCTTACGCCGGAGCCGCTTCAACCCCTCAACCTGCCACCGTCCGGCCACCGTGCGGCTCACCGCCGCCACCGTTCGACTCCCCTCCCTCCGGCGCACCTCCCCACCAATTCCCACCCCCATCCGACCGGCCGTTTGGCCGGAAAACCCCTTTAAAGCCTGCACGGTTTTTGGCTCGATCAGCCGCCGTCGCTCCACCTCCGGCCACCATTTTTTCACCACTTCATCACCGGTCCCTTGCCGTCCTAACCCACCTATTTTCAGCCTCCAACGACCACCGGAACAGCTCCCACGAGCTAGCTTTCCTTTTTGGGAAATCCGGCCTCTCTCTGGCGTTTTTGCCGCCACCCACAGCCAACCACCACTTCTAATAGCTTCACAATCATCCCTAGACCATTCCCTATCGATCCCAAGCCCTGGTTTGTCCCCGTTCAAAAGTGGGTATTTCACAACCCACGGCCACAGTGATTTTTCACTGTAACGTTGCTTTTTCTCCGCCGTTTGCAACGCCGAGTGTTTTCTAAAATTACCGTATAGCGCTGTAAGTATTTTCCAAACCCTATTTTCAGATTTAAAAATATATTGCTCATTCAATTATTTTTGCTGCTGGTTGGTTGATTCCGGACTGAGTCCGAGGAGTTCGGGGGTCGGATGGATGGAGGACGGAGTTGCTTGTTTAATTGATATATGTTGGTTGTTTATTTTGGTGCATTGATATGGCATTTACATGGTGCATGCACGTGTGTTTTGTTCAAGTGTAAAAAGCCTGTGTATTGGCGTAAGTGGACTTACGGGTGCGTGTGTATCACGACCCCAAGCCGGGATGGGGTATTATCCCGATGGAGCTCCTCTGGTCACTCGGGAGTGGAATAAACTGAGTAATGTCCCCTGGGTCGTCGATGGGCGACGACGGGAGCGGGGGCTAGGGTTTGCTTGGCTACGAACGCGCCGGGCGCGGAACCGGGCATCGCCCTATGCACCGACTCCGTGGCCCTTCGCTGGTGAGGGCTAGAGGATGCTTGGCTACGAACACGCGGGGCGTGGAACTGGGCATCGCTCGTTAGGTGTCACATGCGTAGTGGTACTCTGCGGTGTGGCACTGGAGCCAGGGTGTGCGGATGACCCCTAGGGGAGGTCATGGTGCATACGGATAAAATGGTTTTTGGTTTGAGACGGTTATCGAGGCCAAATGTGACTTTTGGCGTGGTTTTTGGAAATATGTGTTTTTGGGCCAAATGGGATTTTGGCGTGTGTGGAAAAATCATGTTTTATGGGATTTGTGCATCGGGCATGCTTCATGCATTTTGTTTGAGTTCTATGTCTTTTCATCTGGTAGTGTTTGGGTTTTACTTACCTGCGGTACCATTTTTTGGTTCCGTAGCTTTTGGTGCAGGTTTTGAGGAGGAGGAGGAGGAGGCTGAGCCCGAGGATGCGGCTCTGCCGGGTTGCTGATGTTATGCTTTGTTTTTGGTTTAAAGCTATGTTAGTGTTTTGTAATATTTTATGTATGTTTTGAACTGCTTGTATTACGTTAAGAAAAATTTTGGTACTTAGTTGTATGACTTTCGTTATCCGCTGCGTGTTTCTTCGTGCACATATGTTGCCTTTGCACACACTTGGCACCCGTCGTTAGGGTGGTGACCCAGGTTATCACTATCCGGACATCTCGATTTCCCCGTGTTCGTGCGTGGGGATTTGGGGGCGTCACAGGTGGTATCAGAGCGGTTTGGCTCTGGGTAAAACCACATATCCCGTAGGCAGTACCAGAATGCTTTTAAAGATGTGTTTTAAAATTTATGTTAAGTAAAGTTATTTGAATTGTTTTATTTGTTTGAGCTTGTTTGTTTGTTTTTATTTATTTGGTTATGTTTTTGCAAGTTGGTTTCTTTTGTTTTCTGTGATGTGGTGTTGGTCTGTGGTTCTGCTTTTGTTTATTGTTGGTTTTATTTATTTTTGTTTTCTAAAAGGGGGTCAAAGGTTGTGGTGACAGGAAAAAATGGGGAGACAAAGGAAATCTACTCAGGAGCCATGGGACAATACGTCAAGGGATGACTCCATAGCCAAAGCAATACGGCAGATGACAGAGTTTATGCAGCAGAATATTAGGCCACAACAGGCAGGGCCTTGGCCACAAGGAGGACCTTGGCCACCACAAGGGGGTCCCTGGCCACAACAAGGAGGGCCTTGTCCACAGCAAGGAAGGTTTTGGCCACAACCAGGAGGTCCTTGGCCACATCAAGGAGGTCCTTGGATGTACCCGGGAGGGTCCAGTAGCATGGTACAAGCCGGATGCACCTATGAGCGCTTCCTGGCACATAGGACTCCACACTTCACTGGAGAAGAAGATCCACTTCAAGCTGGAAAATGGATCAAAGATCTGGAAAGAACATTTGAGGTGTGTGGTTGCACCGAGGCGCAACAGGTACTCTACGCCAGCTATCTTTTGCAAGGGACGGCGTCTAATTGGTGGGATACCAAGAGGGTGATGCTGGAATCAGAATTGGGGTCTTTCGCTGCTGTGACCTGGCAGCGCTTCAAGGAGTTTAATGACCGCTTCTTCCCCGCAGCGGTAAGGAAGCAAAAGGCAAGAGAGTTCTCAAATCTGGTCCAAGGGGGCGCGACAGTGGAACAGTACTCCCGGAGATTCATAGAACTTGGGCGATTTGCTCCCCACCTTATCGCCACAGAGGAGATGCGAGCTGATCGTTTTCAGGAGGGTCTACGTCATGACATACGCCGTATGGTGGTCAGCCATCCTATATCCACTTTTCAGGAATTAGTCGATGTGGCCACCCTTGTGGACCGGGAAAATAATCTGAGTGTGGGCTCCCCTCCAGGGCATAAGAGGCGGAGTTTTTCTGGTGAAGGAAGCAGCTCGGGTTCGCCCCAGAAATTTGTTCAGCGGACCGGAACTCGACCTCAAACGTCCTCAGGTGTTCGTATGGGAGGACGGGTACCAGTTTGTGGAGCATGCAATAGAGCTCATGAGGGCGAGTGTCGGATGAGTAGTGGACCCCAGTGTTACCGGTGCGGCCAAGTGGGACATATTGCTCGGGATTGCCCCGTCAGAGTTCAAGGAAGCCGTGGAGGTAGACACGGTGGAAGAACCAACCCGAGACAAGCAGTGCAAGCCTGGGTTTATGCTGTCACACTCGGAGAGGTGGATGATGAGGCGCCAGCGGCCCATGATGCTGGAGTAATTACAGGTATGGATTAATTTAATTTTAAGTTGGATTTAATTTTTGGTGTATTTGGTTTCTTCTTTGTTTTTTTTGGATTTCATGGGTTGATGTGTTGGTTCAGGAAGAGTTCGTTTGTATGAGTTTTATGCTTGCACTTTGTTTGATTCCGGTGCGTCGCAGTCATTTGTATCTTCCACGTTTGCGCAGGTGTGTAATTTGGTTACGGAACCGTTACCGAAGTCTATGGTAGTGACTCTACCCGATGGTGAAATGGTGTGGTGTTCCAAGGTTGCTTTGGGATGCCCGTTAAATTTTGAGGGAAGGTTCTTGGATGCTGATTTGGTGGTGTTCAAGCTGTTGGGTTTTGATATCATCCTCGGAATGGATTGGCTATACCGTTATTCTGCGAGTATTAATTGCAGAAGTCGGATAATTAGCTTTCAGCTTCTAGATGGTGATTGTCTGGAATTTGCAAGGAGTAAGTTAAAAGAAAAGCCGATAATTATATCGGCAATTCAAGCAAGATGGGAGATTGCGTGGGGAGCGGATGCATTCTTGGTTCAGATGGTGTCCACGCCGTCCAAGCAGAAGTCTTTGGCAGACATTCCAGTTGTGGAAGAATTCCCTGATGTGTTCGTGGATGACTTGCCTGGACTACCCCCTGTTCGGGAAATGGAATTTGTTATAGACTTGGAACCTGGAGCGGCTCCTGTGCATAAAGCTCCTTATCGCATGGCACCGGCTGAATTAAAAGCGTTGAAGACTCAGTTGCAAGAGCTGGTAGAGAAGGGATTTATTCAGCCTAGTACTTCACCGTGGGGTGCACCAGTTTTGTTTGTTAAAAAGCTCAACCTCCTCCTCTTCGTCCTCCAACTCTGCACCAAAAGCTACGGAACCAAAAATGGTACCGCAGGTAAGTAAAACCCAAACACTACCAGATAAAAACACATAGAACTCAAACAAAATGCATGAAGCATGCCCGATGCACAAAACCCAAAAACATAATTTTTCACACACGCCAAAAACCCATTTGGCCCAAAAACACATCCTTTCCGAAAAACACGCCAAAAGTCACATTTGGCCTTTATCCATCTCAAACCATTATCCATTTTATCCGTATGCACCCTGGCTCCAGTGCCACACCGCAGAGTACCACCACGCATGTGACACCTAACGAGCAATGCCCAGTTCCGCGCCCCGCGCGTTCGTAGCCAAGCATCTTCTAGCCCTCACCAGCGAAGGGCCACGGAGTCGGTGCGTAGAGCGATGCTCGGTTCCGCGCCCGGCGCGTTCGTAGCCAAGCAACCCCTAGCCCCGCTCCCGTCGTCTAGCGACAACTCAGGGTACATCACTTAGTTTATTCCGCTCCCGAGTGACCAGAGGAGCTCCACCGAGATAATACCCCATCCCGGCTTGGGGTCGTGATACGCACGCACTCGTAAGTCCAATTACGCCAATAAACAGGCTTTTCACACTTAAACAAAAACACACGTGCATGCACCATGTAATGCCATATCAATGCATAATAAAATAAGCAACCAACATAAATCAAATAAACAGGCAACTCCGTCCTCCATCCATCCGACCCCCGAACTCCTCAGACTCAGTCCGGAATCAACCAACCAGCAGATAAAATAATTTGAATGAGCAATATATATTTAAATCTGAAAATAGGGTTTGGAAAATACTTACAGCGCTATATGGCAATTTTAGAAAACACGAGGCGTTGCAAACGGCGGTGAAAAAGCAACGTCACAGTGAAAATTCACTGTGGCCGTGGGTTGTGAAAAACCCACTTTTGAACGGGGACAAACTAGGGCTTGGGATTGATAGGGAATGGTTTAGGGATGATTGTGAAGCTATTGGAAGTGGTGGTTGGCCGTGGGTGGCGGCGAAATCGCCGGAAAGAGGCCGGATTTCCCAAAAAGGAAAGCTAGCTTGTAGGAGCTGTTCCGGTGGTCGTTGGAGGCCGGAAATAGGTGGGTTAGGACGGCAAGGGACCGGTGATGAAGTGGTGAAGAAATGGTGGCCGGAGGTGGAGCGACGACGGCGGATCGGAGCCAAAGCCGTGTGGGCTTTAAGGAGGATTTCCGGCCAAACGGCCGGCCGGTTGGTGGTGAGTTTCGGTGGGGAGGTGCGCCGGAGGGAGACGAAGCGAACGGGACCGGCGGTGAGCCGCACGGTGGCCGGACGACGGTATATCGGGGAGTTGAAGTTTCCGGCGTGAGGGAGAGAGAAGAGAGAGAGAGGCCGGGGGGGGCTTGAGCGGGAAAGAAGAGAGGAAAAAAGAAAAGAAAGAAAAAGAAAAGAAAAAAAAAAAAGAAAAGAAAGGAAAAAGAAAGAAGGAAAAAGAGAAAAAGGAAAAAGAAAAGGAAAAGGGAAAGAGATGTAGGGAAAAGACGAGGTCTAATCCTCAGTCCGGGAAAAACAACACTAAACCGCTGCGAAGATATTAAAAACCACAAAACAACTAAAAGAAATAAAACACAACATCAATTAAATAAAAAAAAATAATTTTAAAACGCAAATAAATTAAAATAAATAACTAAAATATTAATTAAAATAAAAGCAACTATTTCAGCGAAAATACACTCAAAAGCGGGTCATCACACCTTGGGTCGTCGATGGGCGACGACGGGAGCGGGGGCTAGAGGATGCTTGGCTACGAACACGCGGGGCGTGGAACTGGGCATCGCTCATTAGGTGTCACATGCATAGTGGTACTCTGCGGTGTGGCACTGGAGCCAGGGTGTGCGGATGACCCCTAGGGGAGGTCATGGTGCAAATGGATAAAATGGTTTTTGGTTTGAGACGGTTATTGAGGCCAAATGTGACTTTTAGCGTGGTTTTTGGAAATATGTGTTTTTGGCCAAATGAGATTTTGGCGTGTGTGGAAAAATCATGTTTTATGGGATTTGTGCATCGGGCATGCTTCATGCATTTTGTTTGAGTTCTATGTCTTTTTATCTGGTAGTGTTTGGGTTTTACTTACCTGCGGTACCATTTTTTGGTTCCGTAGCTTTTGGTGCAGGTTTTGAGGATGAGGAGGAGGAGGCTGAGCCCGAGGATGCGGCTCTGTCGGGTTGCTGATGTTATGCTTTGTTTTTGGTTTAAAGCTATGTTAGTGTTTTGTAATATTTTATGTATGTTTTGAACTGCTTGTATTATGTTAAGAAAAATTCTGGTACTTAGTTGTATGACTTTTGTTATCCGCTGCGTATTTCTTCGTGCACATATGTTGCCTTTGCACACACTTGGCACCCGTCGTTAGGGTGGTGACCTGGGTTGTCACCATCCGGACGTCTCGATTTCCCCGTGTTCGTGCGTGGGAATTTGGGGGCGTCAAAAATTATGTAATTTTCATCCAAGGGATCACCATTGACCATATATACAATGAAATGATCTAATATTCATTAACCATATATAAAATGTTAAAGAGATCATTTAATTTTAATTTTACTAGTTTAATTAATTTTTTGTATTACTTGTTTTTGTCCAAAAAAGTAAAAGAAGAAAAAAAATGTTCATGGATCGAATGGATTGACCAGAACATTAGCTATCAGTCCGATTAGGCAAAAATGATGGACAAAAGTTTTCTATCCATGACCTCATGGACCGAACCAAACCGATTGCACTCCTAATTTTGTGTTCATGAATAATTTATTTAAGAAACTAATCAAGTCAAACTTCAATTTGACCAAGCCGATTTTGAGTGTATTTTTGAATAGATTTATTCATTTGTAGTCCTACATTAGGATATAGTTAACAACGAGAAGCAAGTGAAGGGTGGTTGTGCGTGGCAAACGTAACT
This sequence comes from Carya illinoinensis, assembly GCF_018687715.1. Taxonomy (NCBI): domain Eukaryota; kingdom Viridiplantae; phylum Streptophyta; class Magnoliopsida; order Fagales; family Juglandaceae; genus Carya; species Carya illinoinensis. Next base: position 15,349,541 of record NC_056759.1, on the reverse strand, counting down.
GTTCGTCAAGCCATTTTTTACAATATTAATTGCATGATTTTCTCTCATCTCCAAATGCAAAATATATTTTCATTATAAAATTAAAATAATCCTATATACTACACTACTATTCAACTTTCATCCGACTTTGTAAATGTAGAACTTTCTATCATCCTTGAATCAAACTGAAATTTAACCAAACTGATCTGGAATAGCTCGTTGTTACAACCTTAAAACCATGTAAACCCACTTGATTTGGTCTGCAATTTAAACTTAAGACACAACCAGTAGATTTCCCTCCCTCCGATCCTTTAGATTGGCCCGATCCCACCTCCATCCCACCGGCGCGTGGCATTCACGTGCCACTCCAAAGGCACTAGTTGACTGTCCCTTCACTGTAGATTTGCTCTTCTGATGGTAGTCTATCCAGATTATCGATTTTCCTAACCCATGGTCTTGTTAAAGGGACTAAGGATATCTCCAAAAAATATCTCAAGGCAACAGGCTGCAGTGCACCTACTTACACTGTCTCCAACGGTGGCTTACCTTTAGAACGTCTCTTAAGAGGGTACCCTCTTTGTAGGGCTTGGGTTCTGACTAAGAAACTGGTCTCAAAACCCCTTCTTTTCCTTTCCTTTGCTTTTTTTTTTTCACCACTTTTGCACTGTGGTTGTTATATTGGGGTATTTATTGGGGAACACCACCCCTTAACATGTATCATATTTTATTTTAATGAAATTTGCTTGCTTATGAAAAAAAGAAAGAAAAGAAAAAAAAAAAAAAGACACAACCAAGGGTCAATTATTCTCCCCCACTTTGCCGTCTATTGAATTGGTATTTAGAAACTCGAAAAGAAATCCAAGCTACAACCCCTACACAGAAATTCCACCCTCATAAGAATCGATTCAAACCCTATTCTATGCATGAGTTAGTGAGTGAGTATGCTATAGGTTTTGCTTCAAGACAAGAAAACCCTAATCTTCAAGGTTCTTTCATAGGTCCGAACTCTAAAGGATAAAAACCAAATGAATGCATAGGTTGTGGCCTTCCTTCCTTTCAAAAGTATTCATCCTCAAAACTTAACCAAAAGATAGTTTGGATTTTCATTCTTTAGAGAAGAAAACCCTAAGTATTAGAGTGTATGTGTGTGTGTGCTTGTGTGGAAATCCTTCCTCAAAACTAAAAGCATTTCTCTTCTCTTGGTCGTGTGTGTATATGTCTTGATCATTTTTTCATTAAAAACTCGTGGTATCTGAATCATTCCCTCTCTTGGCCGTGTGTGAGAAACAAGAAAAGGAGTGTTTGGTTTTTCTTACCTCATGGCTTTCCCTTGGTGGATGATGACTCTAACTAGGAAGCACTTAGAACAATGCTTGAGTGGATGGAATGTGGCGTGAATGGTGTTTAAGTGAAGAGAAAATGGTTGAATGTAGAGAAAAAGTGAGTGATTGAAAATATCTAAGTTTTTCTTCAAAAAAACCCAAAAAGCTACTGGTTGTGTCTCTTCTCCTTCTTATAGACGTGATTGCCCTCTAGAAAAATCTGAAACTTTGTGCATGGATGTCAAATGGCATTACTACCGGGTGTGTCTCTTCTCCTTTCCCCATCATTAGATTGTGTTGAGAACCAAAAGCTAACTTTTGGACAAGTGGCGTGTGGGTTACCCAAACTGAAACCCTAATTCCTTTTAAGCCCTTCTCCAAGTGTCTAAATTCATTGTATCTAGTGCAAAAGAGTAAATCTCTAAACCCTAAATCATTCTTGAAGCTCTATCCATGTGCATGCTTGACAAGTGACAAGTGAAGTGTGTGTGTGTGTGTGTCGGTGGCTGTCAAAACCCCTTGAACTCCTAAGATTATATTTCATCTTCCAAAGTCATGGAGAAAGTGTGATTAGGCAATGTGGGTGGCATGCACCCTTCCCTAGTGCCATCCACCGTATGAGCTTTCCACCAAGATTCTTTTAGAAACCCTTAGGCGTGTTGCTCTCCATCTCCTTTGTAAATTTCACCCATTCCCAATACATTTCATCTTCTATCTTGCATGCATGACACATGGCAACCTTCTTAGAAACTGAAACCGTCTCTCTCCATGGTTGTCGTGCCTCTTGTTTCTTGGTCTTCCCTAAACACCACTTCCCATAACCTCATCATTTCCCTTATAGAAGCCCTTCTTTGCTAGTGACAAGTGTCACAATATCTCTTCTTACAAGCAAGTCTTCTTGCGTGCACGACACATCGCGAAAAGGTGGGTGATTCTCTAAGATAGGCGTGTAAGGCTCAAACCCTGAACTCACTCACCTCTCTTCCCTCAATTCAGTCCAGATTCATCAAGTCCTAGTACAGGTTCCATTGGATGACATGTAGCATCCAAAAATTAGGTTGGGCATGTGCCCTAGTTCCATTGGGCTTCAAACCCTAACTCTTCTATAGAGGCTGAATCTCACGTGGGCTTGTGGGCCTCATGGCCTTAGATGCCTAATGTGCCAAATCTAGATTCTAATGGGGTTATTCCACCTTGCTTGACCTAAAATAATGCACCAAAATAAACTAAGAGGCTTAGCTTAGTCCTAGTGGTCACAATAAAACATGGAGAAAAACTAAGGCAAAGAGGTTGACATGAGGTAGGGCTAAGAAGGGCAGATTTGTCGGCAATGATTAAATAGAGCCTCATGGTGTCGATCTTTTGGGCTTTTGCATGGAGACAAGAGAGAGAGAGAGATGCACAGTTGAGAGAGAGATAGATAGAGAGAACTAAGATGCGAGAGGGATGGAGAAAGCTTATCGGTGCTCAAGTGTGCAAGGTGGGTTGTGTCGACAAATGGTGTGGGGAAAGGCAGGCTAATCATGGGAAGAGGGAGGGCAACAATGTGTGAAATATATAGGGAGAGGGGGCAGAGATCATGTGCGAGGCTTACTTGTGGTTAAGTGCTGCAATAGGTGACAAAAGGGACAATTGACAATGGGTTGGAGTAGCGTGAGGTGTTGTGTGGTAGAGAAAGTTGCGCACACACATAGAGGATGCATAAAGGATCGATGGTAGATGGCCAGTATCTAGTTTCTCCAACAAAATACCTACCTCTCCCATTGGACTTACTGCAAATAATGTCTCTAGCAACTTGTGGCCCACATGTTTGGGCCATCCCAATTCTTGTGCATTGAAGTTTTTATTGCATTGTTTACCATCTCTAAATAACACTTTTGGTTTTTCTCAAAGTCAACCAAATTACCCTTTTAAAATTTAAGTGCATATGCTTTTTCTTTTCTGCATGTTATTCATATTGATGTGAGGGAGCCTACTTTGATACCTTCTTATGATGGGTTTTGGTTTTATCTTGTCCTTTTTTATGAATATTCTCATTTTATTTGGCATTTTCCTATGTCCCAAAAATCAAATGTAGCTCACATTTTTTCAAACAATCTTACATTGATGGAAAATCAATTGAATACTTGAGTAAAAATTGTTCAAAGTGATGGGTTGCAAATATGTCAAAAAAATGTTAAACAAGTATTTTGATTCACAAGGAATTTTTTAACAATTTGTGTTCCCTAGGACTCTAGAACAAAATAGCCTAGATAAGCAACATCACCAGCACATTATTGAAATTGGCCACACCTTATTGGCGCACTCTTATGTGCCTTCTAAAATTTCGACAACTGCCTCAACAAAGCAATGTTCCTTATTAATTGCTTGCCGACTCTCATTTTTCATGGCAAGTTGTTCTACGAGATGGTCTTTTCCAATCTTCTTCTTCATATACTCTTCTATGAATGTTTGGGCATGCAAGTTAAACACACTTAACTCATTTTGGATGAACCAAGCTTGATTTTGAATCAAGCCGATGTGTCTTTCGTTGATACTCTCTCCATCACAAGGGATAGTTGTGCATGGACATACAAATAAACCGAATGTATATATCTTGCCACATTGTTTTTTAGGAACACACTTTTTCCATGTCTCATACACGTATAAGACTCTTTGTTGATGTCGTGTTTCGCGGCTTGGGTAGTTCCACGAGGCCCACTTTGGAGAACCTGCAAGATGAACAAAGAGTGGACTTGAGTTGAGCCCGTGAGTCATCCGATGCCAAAGTCAGCTGAGAATTCTAGTATGTGTAAGTAAAGAGTATCCAATCCTTTTCTATTAGAGGAGTTGGGGTATTTATACCTGGCTTAGATCATGTCTTCGAGGGGAAGCGTGGGATGCCAAGTCGTGTCTGGGTCAAACTTGTTTCATCGCTGATCTGGTAGTATTCTGTCATGCCATGATTGCGTGGTTTCAAGGGAACATTTGCATGCAGGTATATTCTGCCATGCAATAAATGCGACGTGTCCCTGGCCATCCATGATTGGGGAGGTCATAAATGCAACGTGCCTCTAATGCTGCCCATGTTTGAGCAAGTCATTTATGCGACATGCCTTTGGCTGCCCACGCTTGGGCAAGTCTAACTTCCGACATGTTGCCTATCTTCCTGCCCGATGTGATCCCTTCAGGCTCCAATTCTTGTAATGGCCTTGAGTGGCCTGGGCTTGTGATGGGCCTTTCGGCCAATCATGGCCCACAACCTCGGGACCCCCTTCATGGGCAAAGGGGGTTGCTGGGATGAGCCTAGACCTTTTCTTTGTTTCTCCTGGTTCAGGGTTACTTGGAAGCTCTGGGTTGGGCCGTTCGGCCCATCCTCCTAACATTACCCCACAAAATCTCACCACAGCTAAGTGGTGGGATTTCCAATTTGGATGTCTCCCTTCGGTGCCCCCAAGCTTCGGTTGGGTCAAGAGGGAGCCCTTTGAGCCTCAGATCCTTCCAACCATTAGTCAACAGTTCGATTTCCCTTCCCTGGGTAGTGATTGGCCCGTGGTGCCATGCTCCTTTCCCTCTACCTCCTCACTCTTTTTTTAAAAAAAATTATTCCGTCGGTTTGGCTTTCGTGCTGGGCGTGCGTCTCCTCGTTATCTATCCATCTCATACTTGACGACAATTGATGGGACTACTTGGCTGCTTGTTCACTAGCCTTCTCGAGACCTTATTGGGCCGTGCCATCCATGCTCCAGACACATCTTATGTGATCCACACCGGTTGGGGACCTGCATGTTGCTTCGTCGACGCCAGTTATGGCAGTGCCGCTTCATTTTTTGTGCCTTGCACCATTACTCCTAGCTATTTAAACCCTTGGTTTGCCTCCTGCTGCAACATTTTTACAACTCCCTCTCCTAGAACTCTTTCTTCCCTCAGTCTCTCGAGATTTCTTCTCTACCTTCTCATTCCCAACCCCCTCATTTTATTTATCTTTATGGCGTCAAAGACCTCCGTGTATCTTTGGCCCTTCTTACGAAGGTTAGAGTTGGATTTCAGTTGTAATTGGCGGGGATCTTCACGCTTACCTGATGCAATTTAGCATTCCCCGATCAGTTGTTATGGAGATTCCCTAGTCACTCGAACATGCCGTGTCTTCTTCTGGGATAGCGTCTCGAGTGGCTCTCTACCCCGGCTCCCTTTCTGCCACCTTGTTCAGGAGGTCCTCCACTATCTAGGGTTGGCTTCTCCCAACTCATCCCCAACAGTTGGTGTCCAATTGCATTATTGCCTGGAAGGCCTTCTCTTTGGCGGGGGAGGTGTATTATGATCTTATGGCTCTGGAGTTCCTATCAGTATACCGGATCAACCGTCATCTGGGTAATCTATGTGAGTTCTAGGCCAGGGTCCTAGGCCAGAGAATTGCTATGCTAGAATCCTACCACTCGAGTGTCAAGGACCACACAAAGAAGTTCTTCTTCGTTTCGGGTTCAGGCTGGGATTTTCCCAAAGAAGAGCAAGCTCAGGGGGATTTTCCCATTTAGGTCAATTGGGCGCTCCTTCCTTCCAAGTAGGGCTGGTTCTCGGGAGTGTTCTCCTAGTGGTAGAGGATAGGTTGAGTCCTCTCCTATCAGGGTTCCTCCTCCACCCACCTGGGGGAGGATGACATCTTTTCCTGCCAGATCGGGTGACGCCGCTGGTGCTTCTTCCTTAACAGCCCCCCGACTAACTGTCAGCCCCTCCTCCTTCACGGGCCCTTGTTCGGCCCCTGTCGAGCTGCCACTTCCCATCCTTGAAAAAGAGGATGATTCAGTCTTCAAGACGGCCTCCCTCGAATCTTTTGTACACTTCCCTTCATATGTTTTGGGTGAGATGAGGGAGTTCGAGTCGTTCGAAGACACCATGAGGGAGGAGCTTGCTCAAGAAGGCCCAATGGTAACACAAGAGTTGCCTGGCTCTAGCAGGGGGTAGGCCGAAGTGATGGGAGGGGAAGAGGAAGAAGAAGAAGAAGAAGAAGAAGAAGAAAGAGATGAAGAGGAAGAATGATATGAAGGGGAAGAAGAGGAAGAAGTAGAAGAAGAAGAAGAAGAAGAAGTAAGAGAAGAGGAAGAAGAAGAGGAAAGATAGGGAGAAGAAGAAGAAGAAGAAGAAGAAGAGATTGGGGAATACGGAGAGGTGGACGATGAAAGGGAGCTCTTCCCCGAAGGAAGCTAGGAGGGTGCATCAGGGAGCTCCCCCAGCTCCTCTTCTATGCCTGGAACCCACCGAGATGAAGAGGTTCCACACTCCTCTCCCCCTATCATCGTATTGAGAGACGATGACTATCCTGAGGAGCTAGAGCTGGAAACCCGCCGTGATTCCCCTGGGGGCCATCCCCTCGGGCTTAGCGATCAAGCCACTTAGGCAATTCTGGAAGGGTCATGGGCGATGGGGAGGCAGGGGCATCATAGTCGTGTCACTCCTGGCCCCTAGGCTCTCCCAGCCCTTCCTATAGGACCGAGACTGGGGAGGGCCAAGGTTCAGAGTCAAAGCTTGAAAGGGCCAGTGCTTCTGCCATCAAACAAACAACTCAGAGGTTACGGCCTGCCTTTACTCAGGTATGACCCAGTTCAATCCTTCCTTATCGTGAATCAGATCCCTAGATGTTTCCTTCTTTTATTTACATGTATCGTCAATGCTTTGCAAGCAGCCGACCAGATAGCTGCTATGGTCGGAGAAGAGGTCAAGGAGCTATCCGAGGCTAACCACCAACTAGCCTCCTTGGTCTGCCTCGAACACTTCAAGCTTCGTAGATGGCGTGGTGAAATGAAGAGCTCTAGACCAATCCTCTGGAGTGGCTCTAGGAGATCGATGAGAGGCGGCAACACATCGAACAATTAGAGGAGAGGCCACCAAGAGAGATCGCCAGAAGGAGAACTTGAGATAGGAGCTCGACACTGCTATGGACAACGCGTCTCAACTGGCCAACCACAACAAACAGTTGGTGGAAGAGTGCGGTGCGGCCGTGCAAAAGCTGGCAGCCCAAGAGATCCAATGGGCCCGGGACCAGGCAACACTGAGGCAGCTCCTTTTGGACCATACCAAAGCTCAAAGAAAACTTTTTTGACTACTATCTTTGGGTTTTAGAAGCCTAGGAGAGGTGCAGGTCTTGAAGGGGAGGCTCGAGTAGGCCAAAGTGGAGGTCCGGAGGCTGAAGCAGGAGGTGTCTGAAAAGAATGGGACCCTTCTGGTGCAGGGCCTTTCTATCATGGGGCTGAGGTCAAACCTGGAGATTGTGAGCCATAATGCTACAGAGATAAGGGCTCGAATCAAGAATTGCAACGCTATTCAGGACACAACCTGGTCTTTCAGCTAGCAGGAAGGCCTCGAGCAGTTAAGGAAGCATCTATTGGAGCACCCCAAGGAAGACCTACGCAAGCTAGACTTGCAGTTACTCTTGCTAAATCTCGAGGGCTTGGGCTTACTACAAGAACATTGGAAGGCCGGGATATCCTCCTCTTTCCTCTGATAATTCGGCTCCCCTCCTCCCTGACGGGCTCGAGCCCTCTTATTTTTCTCCTTGTCAGTCTCTTTGTTTCTATCTTCTTCTTTATGTAAATGGCACGTTTTGCACTTTTATTAATGAAAGCATCTACCTTTACAGCAGCTTTTTGTTTATTTTACTTTTCATGCTTTGGTAGTAAGGGGTAGGTTCACACACATCTTCCTAATAGGCTCGACCTGGAGTCTTGATCGAACGGGGGTTGGCTATTCTTAGAGAGGTGGCCTTAGCCCTTTGAGTCTTGAGACTCAATAATCGTTGCAAGTCTAGGGACCTGACTTCATTGGATGGGGGTCGGCGAGTCTTGCAGACTTGGGCTTACCCTGCAGCTAGTTGCGGGTTGAGGGACTTGGCAAGTCTAGGGACTGGACATTGTTGGACCGGGGTTAGCCAGTCTCGGAGACTTGACCTTACCCCTCAGTTGGTTGCAAGTCGAGGGACTCGGCAAGTCTAAGGACTTGACTTTGTTGGACAGGGGTCGGCTAGTCTCAAAGACTTGGCCTTAGCTCGTATATGGTTGCGAGTATAAAGAGTCAACAAGTCTAGGGGGTTGGCTAGTCTCGAAAACTTGGCCTTACCCCATATTTGGTTGTGAGTCGAGGGTCTCGGCGAGTTTAGGGACTTGACTTTGCTGGACGGAGGTTGGCTAGTCTCAAAGACTTGGCCTTAGCTTGTATATGGTTGTGAGTCTAGGGACTTGACAAGTCTAGGGACTCGAATTTGTTGGACTGGGGTCGGCTAGTCTCGAAGATGTGGCCTTACCCTACAACTGGTCTCAAGTTGAGTGTGAGTCTCAGAGATTTGGCCTTACCCCATATATGGTTGCGAGTTGAGAGACTTGGCTTTGCTGGATGGTTGGCCAGTCTTGAGGACTTGGCCTTAGCCTGTATATGGTTGCGAGTCTAGGGACTTGACGAGTCTGGGGTCTCAACTTTGTTGGACTGGGGTCAGCTAGTCTATAAGATGTGGCCTTACCATACAACTAGTCGCTAGTCGAGTACGAGTCTCAGAGATTTGGCCTTACCTCATATATGGTTGCGAGTTAAGGGACTCGATTTTGCTAGATGGGGGTTGGCCAAACTCGAGGATTTGGCCTTAGCCTGTATATGGTTGCGAGTCGAAGGATTTGGCGAGTCTAGGGACTCGACTTTGTTGGACAGGGGTCGGCTAGTCTCGAGGACTTGGCCTTAGCCAATATATAGTTATGAGTCTAGGGACTTAACTTTGTTGGATGGGAGTTGGCCAGTCTCTAGGACTTGACCTTAGCCCATATATAGTTGTGAGTCTAGGGACTTGGCGAGTCTAGGGAATCGACTTTGTTGGACGTGAGTTGGCAAGTCTTGAAGACTTGGCCTTACCTCGTATATGGTTGCGAGTCTAGGGACTCGACTTTGTTGGACAGGGGTCTGCCAGTATCAGAGATCTAGCCTTAGCCCAAATATGGTTGCGAGTCTAGGGACTTGACTTTGTTGGACAGGGGTCAGCCAGTCTCGAGGATCTAGCCTTAGCCCATATATGGTTGTGAGTCGAGGGACTCAAAGAGTTTAAGGACTTGACTTTGCTGGACGAGGGTTGGCTAGTCTCGAGGACTTGGCCTTAGCCCATCTATGGTTGTGAGTTGAGGGACTTGGCGAGTCTAGGGACTCGACTTTGTTCCAGACCTGATACAACACAGAGGTTTGAGATAAACATCAATAGGATCTCATTCATGAAGTTTACTTTTGCATACAAGTCGCTACTCCCTATTCCTATAGAAAATACTTCTTCAAGTGCTCGGCGTTCTAGGGATGAGGGAGCTCGACTCCCTTACTGGTTTTAAGGCAATACGAGTCGGGCCTATTTCTCACAGTTACCACATACAGGCCTTTCCAATGAGACGCAAGCTTGCCTTCCTCCTAGGTCTTAACTCTCGTCTGCTTCAGCACCAGATCCCCCACTTTGTAGGAGTGTGGCTTCACCCGTTCGTTGAAATAGTGTTTCGCCTTCCTTGTTTTGCTAGCTGTGCGTACGACCGCTACTTCCCATCTCTCTTCTAGGAGGTTCAGCTCTTCTGCCCGCGTCTTACTGCTAATGGTGGGGTTGAAGTGTTGTACACAGAATGTTGGCATCCCAACTTTAACAAGGACTACCACCTCACTTCTGTAGGCGAGGGCAAAGGGCGTTTCCCCAGTAGGGGTTCAGATGATGGTTCGATATGCCCACAAAATGCTCGGAAGCTCATCTGCCCATGCTCCTTTATGTATCCCTAACTTTTTCTTGAGAGTAAAGAGGAGGGTCTTGTTGGTAGCTTCGACCTGATTGTTGACTTGTGGATGTCCAAGTGATGAGTACTTTACCTTGATTCTGAGCTCTACGCATCAGGTCCTGGTAGTGTTGGCAGTCGAACTGCTTCCCGTTGTCCAACACGAAGGCTTGAGGTATGCCAAACTTGCAAACTATCGACCTCCTGAGGAACTTCGTGATGGTTTGCGAGGTGATGCCCACTTTGTAAAGTAGTTGATTGCCACCATCACAAACTTGGCCCCTCCTTTGGCTATCGAGATTGGGCCGATCAAGTCAAGGCCCCAATATGTGAAAGGCCACGGTGCAGTTATAGATGTCAACTTCTCTGGGAGGTGGTGTAGCACCGGTCCGTGTTCCTGACACTTTGGCATTTCTTGGCAAAGTCTTGGGCATCTTTGAGCAAATGGGGCTAGTAGTACCCAGCTTGGGTCACCTTTGCAGCTAGCGCATTGCCTCCTGTATGGCTTCCACACACGCCCTCATGAACTTCTGCCAGTATATACTATGCCTCTTTTATTGACAAGCACCTGAGTAAGGGCTCAGAGAAACCTCTCTTGTAGAGGACCCCTTTGATCATGGTGAACCAGGCAACCCGATTTCTAATTACCCTCCTGTAGGAAATCTTTGATGTTTGCTTTCCATTTGGGGAATGGTTTGTTCCTGAAGTGGGGGTTCCTCTTGTCCTGATCAACCCTTGCCAGTCAATCTGCCTTTTGGTTTTCCCATCTTGGGACTTGCTAGATCCAGAAGTTACAAAAGCGGTCACGCTCATTGCAGACGAGTTGAAGGTATCCCTTTAGTCTATCTCCCTTTGCTGCAAATTATCCGAGCACTTGGTTGACAACTACTTAGGAATCAACTCTCACGTCCACCTCTTCGGCTCCCAACAATCTTGCCACTATCATTCCTGCCAAGAGTGCCTCATACTTGGCTTCATTATTAGTCGCCTTGAAGGCAAGTCTGGCTGCATAATTATGCTCCTTTATAATGTGCACCCCTACACCACCACTAGCCTAGTAGGACTAGTCGTCTACGTAGACCTGCCAAGGCTTCCTTAAAGGTGCCGCAGGTGCCTCTTCCGGGAAAGTGGTGAACTCTGCAACGAAGTCTTCCAATACTTGGGCTTTAATAGCAGTACGAGGGCAATACTCAATGTCAAACTCGCTAAGTTTAATTACCCACTTATCGAGCCGTCCAGAGGCGTCTGGTTTCTGGAGGATCTTCTAGAGGGGTGTAGGCCTGTCAAGACCTTCATTGGGTGGGCTTGGAAGGAGGGCCTCAGCCTTCTCGCCGTAACCACCAGTGCAAACACCAACATTTCATTCTTGGATACCGGGCCTTGGCTCCCCGAAGTGCTCGACTCTTGTAGTAGACGGGCCTCTGTCCTCCTTCCATGTCACAAATCAGCACTGCTGAGACTGCATGCGAGGACAAGGCCAAGTATACAATTAGGTCTTCTCCAGGTCTCGTCTGGCTGAGAAGAGGTGGGTGAGTCAGGTATTGCTTTAGATTGGAGAAGGCCTCTTCACATCTTGCATCCCACTTTTGAACTTTCCTCAAAACTTTAAAGAAAGGTAGGCCTTTGGACTTCATGGAGGTTGTGAGGAGATTGCATCCCTATTATAGCCTCAACCTTTTTAGGGTTAGCTTCAATGCCTCTCTCCGAGACCATGAAGTGAGCGAGCGAGGTAAGACTTTAGGCTCTTGTTGTTGCGCTACTTGATTGTTAGAAGGTATGCTGCTGATCGCCTCATTTTTCGGCTAGCTAAGATTTGAGCCACAAACAGGTGTGCCAGTTCGTCGAAGCTCCCTACCGTCCTCGACGGCACAAATCTGAACCAAGTTCGGGCCTCGCCCTTTAGTGTCAGCTGGAAGGCTGAAGGCTACCTCCCCTGGGAAGCCATGTAGTGACATGTGAGCCATAAACATATATAACTGCTCCAGAGGTCCTTGGTTCCATCATACAGCTCCATCTGGCAAACTTTAAACTTTGGCAGGAGGGGGACCGCCATGACCCTTGCACTATAGGGCAGGTCTATGCTGCCTAGTAACTGATCAACTGTTGAAGGTGTTCCAACCCATTTGGCTATCTCGGCGTACTTATCTCTCAGTTCTAAATGCATCCATCATCTTTTTTCATCCGCCGCAACACTCGCCTGGTCACGTTATGACTCGACGTGCTAGTTGCGCTAGGCTGGTCTCCCCCAGCCAGCTTTTCATTGGTTCGCCATAGTCCAGTGTTTTCTCTGCGCAGTATTCCTGTCTTCTCAATAAGCTTCCTTATCATATCCTCTATCTTCGCCAGCCTCGCCTCCATCATGCTACTCCTATACTCCTCTTCTCGTGCGGTTTGGGACCGTCTCACTGCCAGCATGTGAAGTACACGTTGTTAGGGAAAAGAAAGAAATCGCATAGACAGCGTCACTATTGATGTCGTGTTTTGTGGCTTGGGCTGTTCCAGAACGCCCACTTTGGAGAACCTGCAAGACGAACAAAGAGTGGACTTGGGTCGAGCCCATGAGTCTTTCGATGCCAAAGTCAACTATGAATTCTTGTATGTGTAAATAAAGAGTATCCAATCCTTTTCCGTGGGAGGGGTTGGGGTTTTTATACCTAGCTTAGACCCTATTTCGAGGGGAAGCGTGGGATGCCAAGTCGTTTCTGGGTCAAACCTGTTTCATCCCTAATTTGGTTGTGTTCTGCCATACTGTGATCACATGGTTTCAGGAGAGTGTCGTTTCGTGCGGGTATATTTTAACTGTTGATGTTCTGTTTTGCAACCTGGGCAGTTCCATGGGGCCCACTTCGGAGAACCTGCAAGATGAACAAAGAGTGGACTCAGGTTGAGCCTGTGAGTCCTCCGATGCCAAAGTCAACTAAGAACTCTAGTATGTGTAAATAAAGAGTGTCGTTGCGTGCGAGTATATTCTGCCATGCAATATGTCCCTGGTTGTCCATGACTAAGGAGGTCATAAATGCAACGTGCCTCTAATGCTGCCCATGCTTAGGCAGATCATAAATGCAATGTGCCTCTGGTCGCCCAAACCTGGGCAAGTCTGACTTCTGACATGCCGCCCGTCTTCCTGCTCGATGTGACCCCGTCAGGGTCCAATTCTGATAATGGCCTCGAGCGGTCTGGGCTTGTGATGGGCCTCTTGGCCAATCATGGCCCACAACTTGGTGACCCCCTTCATGGTTAGAGGGAGTTGGTGGGACAAGCTTGGACCTTCTCTTTGTTTCTTCTGGTTTGGGGTTAATTGGACGGTCTGGGCTGGGCCCTTGGGCTCGAGGGCCTATCACCCTCACACACTTCACAAGAAAATTTACAAGTTTTGAAGTTCAAGCTCAAAACTTTAAAATGCAAATAGCCTTGCTTCTCAGTCTCTACAACAAGCGGGTTGCCAGCCACCTGGCCCATGCAACACAAGCTTTGACAATACCCCACGTGGTTTGTCTTCTACTTCACACTCTAATACTAGATACAGTATTAGACTGTGCAAGCCCCACACATTTCCTTTTAAAAAAATAATTCATCATTAAAAAAATAATCTTGTCATGTGGATCCTAAATTCATCAACTTGTTTTTTGAATTGAGTGCAAGAAATTTGCACAACTCAGATATTATAGGTACATATACTAACATACATTTGCATTTGGTTTTGTGCCTTGTCATTTAATCATGTTCATTTATTTTTAAACAATGTTACTCTTACATTTACATGTTTTACGCAAATAAAATGATGACATGATCATAGCTAATTTAAATTTGCATTAACTAGTAAGATCATAAATCATAACTTGATTAGAAGATGTAACCCTCAGTTAATCATGGATGATTTACATGTCAACAAATCAAGTATCAAGTCGGAGGACTAGGATAGACGAAAACCTAGTTGTTAAGTTGGGAATTTACACTTGACTAACCTAGCAGTCAAATTTGGTGTGTTACCATTTGATAAAAACCTAGCTGTTAAGAAAAATATGTTTTGAAACTCATAAGTCAAGTTGGTATTGATATCACTTGACAAGAATCTCAGCAATTGATATGTGCTAAATGAGTTATGTCTACTTATCTTTACTAAACGAGTTATGATACATATTATACTCATCCCACTTCCTTTCTGCTTCGCACTCTACTGATGTGACAATGTCCATCAACCATTGGATCCACTTTTGTTTTTAATGACAAATTCAATAATAAATGGATGATAGGCACATTATCCCAATAGAACAAATGCTAATTGTAATGATGAGAAAGATTTAGTATGAATGTCATCTTGATTTCTGTAATCGCACCAATCTACCATGTTTGTGAAAATAACTACTTCCATTTGAAAAACTAGAGAGAGAAATATTTTCTAAAATAAAGGAAGTGCTTATAATCACTTGAATCGGTTAGTGGTATGAACTATAGAATTTGAGAAAATAAGATCAAGATAAACACACAATGGTCACGCATGAATGGAGATGAACACATATTTAAAAGAAGTTCTTGAGATCTCTAACATGGAAAACAACTCATACAAGAAGATGAGAGAATATGATCATCCAAAAACCAGATGTATAGATTATAGAACACATATCCGCTTAATTATTAGGAATTGCATAAAGGAGTTCTATCGATATTTTTAAGCTCGAATCACATAACTCTTGGTAGAAAAGAAGCCTGGAATCACTAAATTCATAGTATGTGGCCCGCGACAGATTGCCCATGCCAGGTGAAGGTAGAATGGTATCGGTATCATTAGTACTATAATATAGTACCCCGCCCCAAATGAAATATAGCCAGGTAAATAGTTGGATGTGTCTAGCTCCTTTATGGCCGTTAAGAAACGTCCAAGAGTGAAAGATTCCAAAGTATTAACCACAGATAAGTAGAAGGCAGCTAACCCCAGAAGAAACACCATCAATCTGTTGCCTGTGCGTAAGCTGCTTTCACTGTAAGCCGAGCCGATGATCAGTAGGAAACAGAACACTGCTATCACCGAAAAAAAGAAGGCCTGCGGGTATGAGGAGTGAGTAACTAACTGCAGACGGTCTTTCTAGTCCTTGTAATTTAGGGTCTTTAAAATTGAATCCGTCATTGGATGATGATGATGTGGAGAATGCAACGGCGACCAAGAGACCTGTTGCAATCGGGCATGCCTGCACGGAAATGCTGGTCAGCCACTCTTGCCCTTGTTTCACAAGACACTTGTGTGATTTGGTGAAGACCTCCCTTGGTGTTTCACCTGCCTTGTTGGAGAAAAGGGTACCATTCTGGCATGGACCTTTGTACATGCTGCACGCATCAATTAAAAGGCAACTTAAGTATGAATGTTGGGAAATGAGTGTTACTATGAATCTCTTTTCAATATTAAGGATAATCAGAGGTTGAGACACAAATTGTGAATTGATTACATATACACATAATCATAGCAAGAATTATTACTACTATTTGGCCAGGCACAATATATTGGAACCCATACGTACCTCAAACCATTTGATTTCCCAATTCATTTGGAATGCGGGTCCTGGAACTGGCCATGTATTAGAATTTGCTTCCTTTGCAGCGAGATGCAGTGCAGTATTGCCTTCTTGGTCAATTTCCCAAAACAAACTGTCGGGAATAACTTTCTTCTTGTTGTTGAGTAAGAGCTCATAGACGTGACGTTGCTTATGCTCCACTGACAATAGCACTATATTCTTCATGCTTGAATCCAAGTCATATACAGCCTCGGGAAAATTTTCAAGGATCTTCTCAACCATTTTTGGCTGCAAGTATATATGGGTGTCTCTCTTGCCATTGAAACTAAACCACCAAGTCATTTTACGTTCAGAATTGATAAATGCACGGGCTGGCGTGGCAGTGCCAGCGTGGGGCACTACCACGTCAGCATCCTCAACGAACAAATATTGTTAATTATGCTGACATGGTACAGCTATGTTCCTTGGGTTAGTGTTACACCCGCACAATCAATAGAATTAGGGTTAAAGTAGACTAAGTGATAAATGATGGTGGAGATGTTGAATTAGTTTTGTATGAGTCCTAGATTATTAATTTATTGCTGTTCTTGTCTTAGCGCTTGTCAATATTACTATATTTATCCACCACTAGTAGAGGATTAACTGTACGTGACATTTTTTGTCCACATAAAACTTGCTACAACGCTGCACAAGATCCCTTACATTTGGTTTTTGTGTCACTATAGAGAGTTTCTATATTATTTTTTATCATCTTCACTTTCTCCATTAATTGTAGAAAAATCTTGTCGAAATATTTCATTTTTCTTTAATCTCGTGCAATATCATATAGAATTAACCACTACAAAGACGTGTATATTACAAGTGAAACCATCATAAACAGATACGATATTTTTGGTTATATCATTTCTATTTTAATTGTAGGAATAACAACTAATTAAACAATCGTATTATATTAGATTCCAATTTGAATAAGGAACTCCACTTGCAAAAACTGTTGGCATATGAAAGGAGATAGAGAGAATTTTGTTTAAGGGAATTTTTTTGTCTAACACATTGAAGATGTACTCTCATTCAAAGAAGAAGAAACAAACCTCAAGAAACATAGATTCTAAAAGAGCAAAAAACAGGGAAAATTGGTGGGCCTATCCACCAATCCACCTAGAACCTTCCACCCTTAATGTTTTACATTAATGAGCACTTAAAATGACACTATGGAAACATTACACTTGTCCAATATTAACCCAACTGTATAAACATGCAAGAAAATGACTAAATTGGACATAATAATAATGACAATAATTTATTTTAACACTCCCTTAATGCCTTGTATGACAGCCAACATTTCTCTCAAATAATTAAATTTCTCTCTTGGAAGACGCTTAGTGAAAATATCTGCTTGTAGGTCTTCAATTTTGGAATACTTGAGTTGAATCTCTTCCTCTTGCATGGCCTCTCTAGTAAAGTGATTCTCAATTGCAATATGCTTTGTCTAACTTTAGAAAAAAGTGGAGTAGCTTCTATTTTATTCTCACCAACATCTTCTAAGATTCTCCTGTGCAATAATGCATGTGAAGTTGGTAATGATGCCTAAATATATTTGACCTCAGTGGGAGATTGTGCTGCACTTTGATGCTTCTTGGATACCCATGATAAATACACCAGAAACCAAATAAAAACGCAGATTAGGAAGTGCTTCTCATATTGTCAATGCACCTGGCCCAATCACTATTACAAAATCCGATCAACTTTGCATCAACATTCTTCTTAGTTAAAATACTAAAATCAAGTGTACCTTGAATATATCTCAATACCCTCTTGGCTGGCCAAGATGTATTTGACTTGGCGTGTGCATGAACTGAGACAATAGGCTTGTAACTAGCATACATAATATCCAATCTTGTAGCCATCAAATACAATAAGCTTCTATAAATAGATGCATCCACTTCTTTGTTTCCAAGTTTTTTCATTTAGAACCAAAGGAGTTGCAATTCATCATTTTAACTTTTAAGGAAGAATTTTTGCATACTTCTTTTGGCAAATAAAAGCATTTTCTTCTTTTTGATAAATCCTAATACCCAAGAAGTAATGCAGTAAACCCAAATCTCTCATTTCATAATTTTTCTCAACCTCCAATTGAAAATCATTAATCATTTCTTTGTTACTACCGGTGAACACCAAATCATCAAAATAAAGAGAGATAATAAGAATACTATTACCTTGTGTCTTGACATACAAGGTTGACTCACTTTTTCTTGTTTCAATGCCTTTTTCATTGAAGTAAGCATCAATCTCACTATATCATGCTTGGGGTGCTTGTTTTAGGCCATACAAAGCCTTATGCAAGTTGTAAGCCTTATTCTCTTGTTAAGAAGATTGATTTCACATCAATTGGATCCAAAAACCAACATTTTTCCGCTGCCAAAATACCAAGAGCTCTAATAGTATCAAGCCCAGCCACCGGTGCAAACATTTATTTGAAATTAAGTCCAAGTTATTGACTATACGTTTTGCTACAAGTCTTGCTTTGTTCTTTTAAATGGAACCATCTCACCTGAGCTTTTTTCTTTTAAAATATACTTCACACCAATTACGTTTTTGTCTTTTAGCCTCTCTACCAACTCCTAAGTTTTTTCTTCTCAATCACATAAATCTCTTCTACCATAGCTTTCTTCCATGCTTCTTCTTTAACTCCATCTTTAAAACACTCTTGTTCAACATACAAAAATTAAAATTTGCATATACATCACAATGTCTTCTCATTCTTCTTGGAGTTGAACTTGGAGATGAGAAGTTTGAGTTCAATGGAGAAATTGGAGATGATTGTGAACTAGCAATAGCAGACATCTCATATGCAGCCTCAAGAACATCTTCAACTTAATCTTCTTGATCCTCAAGATCTCCATTGAAGGCAACCACTTGATCTTGAACTTTGTTTTACTTCCAATCCTAAGTGGCATAATCATTAAAAAGCACATCGCTACAAATAATCAAATCTTTTTTCTTCAAACTAACAAACTAAAGAGTCTATAGCACTTTAATTTTGAGCTATATTGCATAAAGATGCATTTTCCATCAGCTTCATCAAACTTGTGCCTTAATTCTTTTGGAAATTAAGCAAACCAAATACAACAAAATACCTTCATCTGATTCATGGATGGTTTTCTTACCAACCCTTAAATGGTGTTTGTTTTCTATTTATCAAATAAAGCACGGTATATACCACTTCTCCCTAAAAAGACTTATGGAGCTAACCTACTTGAAAGATACTTTGGTGGTGCTAGTGCTGCTCTCAGTCACACCCTTGAAGTCACATGTTGTCTTTGAAGATTCTAGCTCCAAAGAAGATCCAACACTTTATGATTTCAAAAGTGAGATTTTGTCCATTTTCTAGATCCTTTTATAAGGAGGGATCGTCAAGTGTCTTTCTAACATTATTCTGATATGCTTGAATATGAGTCATTTGATTTCGAACATCCATTCATCCTTCAGACTTGAAGAACGGTAGAGGTCGAATGACTAACGGGTCAAGGCACGCACATTCCTATGGCTTGCCATGGGTCCAATCCCACAGTCCTTCCTCTCTAATAAGGGTCTCTCACATTTCACTGGAGCATACCTCTGAGATTAGATGACATGCCCTATAGGTTCATTATCTTTTGCTTCTGTAGGCTCACTCTAGACATGACGTCTCAGATGGAGTATACACCTCTGCCTATGACACCTACCACCTCTGAGCATCTCCTTATAATCCCAAGAAGCCCTCACATCCGTATGAGTCTCATCCTTGATCGATATTCATCCTTTGACCATTGTTCAGCCTTTGCTCATAGCTTGTTCTTTACTAGGGACCATCCTTTTCCAGAACTACTAGTGTTTTCAACTCTTCATTTTGGCCCAAGTACAATCAACACAATCCTTACTTATCAATCACAGGTGAAAAGTCCAATGCATCTTGCCCATGGGAAGGGTTCGCTTCCCTTACTTTGGCACAGTCCTCACACTTGGTCTTCAAAAAAAATTGTTTGCTTATTCTATTTTAATTGACACTCATTTTAAAAAATTCTAAACTTTTTAAAATTGTGGCATTGAGGTTTTTCTGGAAACCAACCATCTTTATCAATATGATCAATATGAGTAATTCTTTTACAAATTCCACTTTTTTGTTGAGTGGACTCCACATTTCCACTTCTATCAAAATTACTCCTTCCTCTTCCTCTTCCTTGTCTTCCACCACTAGAAAACTCACTTTTAAATGAGTCTCTTTCTTATTTTTTGAATTAACGTTGAGTTTAGATTGAAAGACACTTTCAATTGATTTTTCAGAGTGCCAACTTAGCTTTTGCTCAAATGTTTTAATTGAGCTCATCAACTCTTCAACACTCAACTTATCAATTTATTTAGTTTCAGCATACTTATCACGCAAACTAATTAATATTTTCTTAAGAATCCTTTGACCAAAAAATTTTTTTGTATATCTTCATTTGATTCAAAACTTTTGTAAGTCTAAAAAAGAATTTCAAGAACTCCATTTCTTTCATTTTTATATTTTCAAAATCTGTTCTCAATGATTGAAGTCTTAGAGTTCTTATCTTCAATATGCCTGTATGCTCTTTTTGAAGAATCTCCCAAGCCTCCTTTGCTTTGATTGCGTTGATAATCGTTAGAAAGATTGTCACCTTGTTTAATCAAGGTTAAGACCTCGTTTGGATGTTGAGATGTGATAAACAATAATTTCTTAATAATAATGAAATAGTTTGAGTTAAGATGTTTTATGGAGTTTTTGGAAAGATAAAAGAAAAGTTGAATAAAAATATTATAAAGTTAAAATATTGTTAAAATATAATTTCTTAATACAATTTTTCTTTTGTCATTTGAAAAAGTCGACTTTTTTTTATACTTTGTTTGGAAATTTAGAAAAGTTGGAATGATTAAATAATAAGATTAGATAAAAAAAGTCAAATATTTGAAATTGAAAAATGTATTTGAGTTTTTTTTAGATGTTGAGATGAGATTGGATGAGATGAAACCATCTCAACATCCAAACAGGGCCTAAGGCTTTTGCATCTTTCTTCCTATGCTTCTTTAATTGTTACTTTTGAGCATTCGTCGAACTTGTAGCATCCACCAGTTCTCCGTACCTATCTTTAACAAATTCCCCAAGATCATATGAAAGAAAAATAGTTCTCATATTTGAAATCATATTTTTCTCCATTGGAAAGAATAAATGAAAGTTGTTTGCCTCCATTGTATTCTTCGGGCTTATTTTCCCACTTCAAATATTCACACCTTGCCAAGTTTTGATCCAAACCTTACTTCGATACCAGCATGTTCAAATATGAAATGAGATAGAGAGAATTTTGTTTAAGAGGATTTTGTTTTGTATAACACATGTAATATGTAGTCTCATTGATAGGTGAGGGAAAAACCTTAAAAAGCATAGACTCTAAGAGAGCAAGCAAGAAGGGAAAATTTGTGACGCCCCCAACTCCCACGTACGGACATGTGGAAATCGAGGTGTCGGGATGATAACAACACGGGTCACGCATCCCATCGCCGAGTGCCAAGTATGTGTACATAAAACACGTGTACATAAAAAACTACACAACGGTAATAAAAGTATTTCAACTAAGTGCAAGAATTTTGTTTAAATACAAACTCGCTTAAAACAAACGTAATAAAATACTACAAGTTTAACATTATCACAAATCCAAAATACATAATATAAAGGCAAGTAAAATAATTTCCAACAATACAACCCCAAATCAGCACTACGGTAGAGCCGTCTCCTCAGGCTCAGCCTCCTCTTCCTCATTTGGACCAAATTCTACAGTACCAAGATGGTACCGCAGGTAAGTAATAATCCAAACACCCACAAGATAAAAATATATTAAAACTCAACGATATGCATGAACAAGATGTCATATGCATGAGATCCAAAAATAATCTTTCTCAAAAAATATTTCCTTTCCAACTCATGCCAAAAATCACATTTGGCCCATAAATAATTCTTTTTCCAACTCATGCCAAAAGTCACATTTGGCCTAAAATATTTCCTTTAAAACTTTTCCTAGCCATTTTCTTAGAAAATGGCCCAAAATCCAAGTCTCAAATAAATTTTCATTTTCATTTACGATATTCACCATGACCTCCCCTAGGGGTCATCTGCACACCTTGGCTCCCTTCGTCACACCATGAGTAACGACCTTCGTCACACCTTGGGTAACGACTATGCGTGTGACTCGTAATGAACGATGCCTAGTTCCACGCCCAGCACGTACATAGCCAAGCATCCTCTAGCCCCCGCCAGCAGAGGGGCCACGAAGTCAGTACGAAAGCATTACCATCCTATCCACTCCCATTGTCGCCCAACGACAACCCAAGAGACGTCACTCAGTATATTACACTCACGAGTGACCAAAGGAACTCTACCAAGGTAATGCCTCATCTCGGCTTGGGGTCGTGATACACATGCACCCAAAAATCCATTTACTCATGAAAGCTCAGTTTTCAATATTCAATACATGTACGTGTATGCCATTATGAGAAAAATCCAATTTTTCCTTCTCAAACAAGAACATGCATGCTCCATGCAATGCACACATCAAGACGCAAATTATTCAACAAATCTCAACATCAACCAAAAATAAATAACTCCATCCTCAAATCCATCCGACCCCCGACTCCTCGGACTCAATCCAGAATAACCAACTAGTCACAATTTATTGTAAAAGCAATAATATATTTAAATTTAAAATGAAGTTTAGAAAATACTTACAGTGCTATAAAATATTTTTTGAATGATCAATGAGCTGCAAAAGATGCTGAAAAAGCAATGTAACAGTGTAAAATACACTGTGGCTGTAGGTCATAAAATACCCAAATTTCAACGGAGGCAAACGAAGATTAGGAAAAGCTAGGGTAGGGATTAGAGATGTCGGTAAGCTAATGGAAGTGGGGGTTGGTAGTGGGTGGTGGCACAAATGGCGGTTGAAAACCAAAAATCCCAAAACGAAAAGTGGGTTGGTTGAATTTCACTGGTGACGAAACAGAGCTGGGGTTGGGTGGGTTAGGTAGCTGGGAGGCCGGTGATAATGTGGTGAAGAAGTGGTGGCCAACGATGGAGGCACAGCGGCGCGGGGAGCACAAAATCGTGCGGCTTGGGTGGTGCTCGTGGCAATTAACTATTGCGTTTGGGGGGCTGAAAATGGAGGGGTGAGGTTGCCGGTGGGTGGGAAAGAGAATGGAAGTAACGGCAACGGCAATGGGTGGCACACGATGGAGTTGGAAGGAAAGCATGTCGTGGCTTCCAACAATGTGTGGCGGCTAATAGCTGCACGGGGTGGCCTGAAAATGGAGGAGAATGTTCACTGGCCGGAAGGGAAGAGAATGGGAGGGGTAGTGTGGTACCCGGCGGTGCGACCACTGCGCTAGGCTCAGACAAAAAAAACAACGGGAAGACAAGGGAGGGGGAGGTCGCGCCAGAGAGAAGTAGGGGAGAAAGAAGGAAGAAAGAAAAGAAAGAAGAAAAAGGGAAAGAAAAAAAGGAGGAAAAAGAAAAAGGAAAGGAAAGAAATGAGGTCCAACCCTCACATCTTGGGTCAAGAAACTGACTCAACGAAAACTATTTTCAAAACAGTAAATTATAAAACAATTCAAAAGCAGTGATTAATTAAAATAAAAATAATAAGATCCAAAACACAATAATTTTAAAGCCCAAAATTAACTAATTTAAATTAAAAAGAAATTAAAATATAATATAATAATAAATAGCAAGAAAGCACGTTAAAATAATTTCACCGCTTAAAAAAATCATAAAATAATATTGTAAAAATCACCTTTAAGTTAAAATAAGAAAATCACTAATTATAATAATTTAAATAAAATCACTCAGTAAAAATACATGTAAAATGGGGATATCACATCCTGCCACCCTTAAAAACAAATTTCGCCCTTGAAATTCGTGAAGTCAAGCATCAGCGCCAAAGCAGGATACAAGATACCACTCAGAGCATAATTGAGAGAAATATACCATCATTAACACCCTAAACAATTAAGGATACTTCTCTCTCATGTCTACTCCTGTAGGCGATTCCATAAACTTGCACTAGTTTCTCAGTGGTACATCACATCTATTATTCCTAGAGCGGCCATGTAATATGAAATCACTATTTCCATAAGAACCTTAATACAACACTCAAGTAATCTCAATGGATAATATCTTCCTATGATAAACTGTGCCTACCTCAATCACCCCTATACTTTATCTCTCAAATTTCGTTGTATACTACACTTTGGTAACCTAATAGCTACTTCCAAAATTAACCATCGTTAAGCATAACCAGTGCAACCAAATGATTACTTTCCAATTACAAGTATCTTCTCAAAATTACGAGCCACCACAAATTCCTCAAAATCAGCACAAAATTTAAACACCTAATTATCTCAAGAAATCACGCTTTCGTGCGCACTCTGATAACTCACCAAAATGCAAAAAGACTATGTTCTCATAATTAACACCATTGAGTATAAGCTGACTCAACACCTGTAAGCAAGAAAATCCTTTACCACATTTCGATAGAAAATAATATACCTCCAAAAATCACGAATTATCATTCATTCCTCAGTTGGCTCTAGCTGCCTTAATCAAAATCAACATTCTGCAAAATACATTTGTGATCATAGACAGGGAACCAGTACTAAATCAACCTCAACGTCCCAAATTGAAAACAAGTAATTCCCCCCCCCCCCCCCGCCCCAAAAAAAGAAAAAATACACTCGTCTCCTCTAGATAAAGAACAACCCTAAAAGACTTGAATCCATCCCGGCCAATCAATAAGCGCCCTATAAACTTCAACCGACAACCTATACCCAAAAGCTCATCACTTAAATTCTGAATATTATCTAATCTAGCAATGACTAAACTCACTACGACCCACCATTGAATTTACCAAAATATTATTGAAACCCTCTTGGTAACTTGCCCACCTGCTTCTACTCTCATAAGCTCTGGTATTAATACGATTAATTCCTTTAATCGCACATCACAATTAAACCTCAAGGTAGATCATGTTGTTCAAATCTTCAATCCACCAAAAACTAATGCACTACACTGCTGGATCCTAATGCTTATTACTTCACATATTTGGTTAGGTTAATCACTGTCGATGCCTAAGCTTCCACTTCCAAGATTTTATCATGCACCACACATGGCGTCCCAACAATCTCCTTTCAAAATAATTGACAATGTCCATAATTCCCCCAACTTGACGCTCAATCTCTAAAGGAAAGTATAGCCTTACAACTTTAAATTCCTAGGTGACCTCAAGTTACAATTAATTCCTAAAGATAATCACTACAATCATTGCCAACCAACATTCCATTGAGTAACCCGCTTCAATTGAGCACTCCAATCGACTCACGTAAAGCCCAAAGCTAAGATCTCTTCAATATAATATTGCCTCATCAATCCACTTTTACACCTACCACAACCACTTCTTCCAAGCCAAAAATGAAACTAGGACCAGGACTCTCCAAACTCCATACACTCACCACTACTACGCATAGATCTCATGCATCCTTAGCCAAAACCAATAATCCACCAAACATGCCAGTGACCCATCACTATCATTTCCATCATCAGGACCTATATCCTCACATCAATAAGAATCATTCTTGAATCTGCTCAACTTATATCCTTAAATCAGCAAACATCCATTACTTAAAGTTTTGCACCGAGAATGACCTTAAACCTGCTAAGAATCCATTCCCAAAAGTCTATGGAACATATAGTCTCAAATTCAATCACATTCAATACCAATACATAGTCTGCTATTTCCAACACCTTGATGGACCTATAACTTTCGAATCATTAAAAAAATAATTTCCTAGATATGCAGCATCTATTATCCTTAAAATTAATATGGACCAATTCTTAAACCAACCACAATAACCTCAAGCTAAAAACAATCATTTTCTAAACTAGACTGATATCTTTAATCCTCAAATAATACACACCTTAGATCATAACCTTCAATCCCCAAAGAAATACTCTCCTGAAAAATTCTCATGTCAATAACTCAAGCCTGATCAATCCTATTTAAAGGTTACTAACTAATCAATTGCTATAATAGATCAAGCCAGCATACCAAGTCTACAAATCTTATTACAATTAAGTCCTTCAAATCTACAATTCTAAAACCTTAATTATATAAGAATCATTTTTTGGAATTTGTAATATCAATGAACTTATACCCAATAATAAAACAATAGACTCTCGAAGCTTTCAAAATCTAAAACATTAATGGATAATAAGTCATTTTCCGAAATGCTCTAGACCTATGAACTTAGATATAAAAGCAATCGCCTTGTAAAGCTTGTACATTCTAGAGCCCCAAACATTATCAAACTGTTTATCCGAGTTGGCAAAACCTAAAACTTCTAATTTAAGTAATCCTTTAAATGCTTGTTGAACCTACCACCTTAAATCCCATAAACTTGTTTCATAAAATCTGTAAGGCCTCAAATCTTGGATAAACTTCTCATAAACTTATCCTTGAAGTTCATTGAACTTACCATCTCCTATTCTACAAACTCATTACATAAATTCTATAGAACCTAAGACCTCAATCATTGTAAGTGACTTAAAGCTAATTCCCCTCCTCATTGCGACTTAAGTTCCTACTCCAAAAAGCTCACCTAAACCATTACATTCCCTTCAGACCTCGACAACATAAAAGCAAACCACATCGCTAAGAATTCAAGCCTACTACACTAAATGTTCATGCCTATTAATGATATTCTTGATTGTACCACCTTTCTGCCATAGCATAACCGTTAACCCCACTTTTCAACTCCAGATAAAACAAAACAAAACAAAATAAAATAAATTTCTTAAATAGAATAACATAATTTCAATTCAAATAAAATAAAATAAAATTAAATAAAATAATTTCAAATCAAATAAGATCGAATCAAATTAAAAGCAATTCGAATGAAATAAATAAAATAAATTTCAAATCAAGCCTTTAAAATTTTCTGGTACTCCACCTATAGGGCATATGGTTTTACCCAAAGCCGAACTACTCTGACACCACCTGTGACGCCCCCAACTTTCACGTACGGATACATGAAAATCGAGGCGTCGGGATGATGACAACACGGGTATGCATCCCATCGCCGAGTACCAAGTGTGTGTACATGCAACACGTGTACATAAAAAAATACGCAGCGGTAATAAAAGTATTTAAACTAAGTATCATCTGCACCAAAGTCTACGGTACCAAGACGGTACCGCAAGTAAGTAATAATCCAAATACCCACAAGATAAAAATATATTAAAACTCAACGATATGCATGAACATGATGTCATATGCATGAGATCCAAAAATAATCTTTCTCAAAAAATATTTCCTTTCTAACTCACGCCAAAAATCACATTCGGCCCATAAATAATTCTTTTTCAACTCATGCCAAAAGTTACATTTGGCCCAAACTTTTCCTCGCCATTTTCCCAGAAAATGGCCCAAAATCCAAGTCTCAAATAAATTTCCATTTTCATCAACCATATGCACCATGACCTCCCCTATGGGTCATCCGCACACCCTGGCTCCCTTCGTCACACCATGGGTAATGACAATGCGTGTGACTTAGTAACAAGTGATGCCCAGTTCCGCGCCCACCGCGTACGTATCCAAGCATCCTCTAACCCCCGCCAGCAGATGGGCCACGGAGTCGGTACGAGAGCGTTACCATCCCATCCATTCCCATTGTCACCAAGCGACAACCCAGGGGACGTCACTCAGTATATTGCGCTCCCGAGTGACCAAAGGAGCTCTACCAAGATAATGCCCCATCTCAACTTGGGGTCATGATACACACGCACCCAAAAATCCATTTATTCATGAAAACCCAGTATTCAATATTCTATACATGTACATGTATGCCATTATGCGAAAAATTCCATTTTTCCATCTCAAACATGAACATGCATGCTCCATGCAATGCACACATCAAGACACAAATTATCCAACAAATCTCAACATCAACCAAAAATAAATAACTCCATCCTCAAATCTATCCAGAATAACCAACGAGTCACAATTTTTATAAAAGTAATAATATATTTAAATCTAAAAGGAAGGTTGGAAAATACTTACAGTGCTATAAAATATTTTTCAAATGATCAATAAGCTGCAAAAGGTGCCGAAAAAGCAACGTAACATTGTAAAATACACTGTGGCCGTGGGTCATAAAATACCCAAATTTCAATGGAGGCAAACGAAGATTAGGAAAAGCTAGTGTAGGGCTTAGAGATATCAGTGAAGTTAATGGAAGTGGGGGTTGATTGTGGGTGGTGGCACAAATGGCAGTTGAAGGCCAAAAAGTCCAAAACGGAAAGTGGGTTGGTTGAGCTTCACTGGTGATGGATCGGAGCTGGGGTTGGGTGGGTTAGGTAGTTGGGAGGTTGGTGATGATGTGGTGAAGAAGTAGTGGCCAACGGTGGAGGCACGGGGAGCACAAAATCGTGCCGCTTGGGTGTTGCTCGTGGATGTTAATGGTGGCATTTGGTGGGCTGAAAATGGAGGGGTGAGGCTGTTGCTGGGTGGGGAAGAGAATGGAAGTAACAGCGACAGCAATGGGTGGCGCACGACGGAGCTGGAAGGAAAGCATGCCATGGCTTCCAGCCGTGTGAGGCGGCTAATGGCTGCACGGGGTGGCCTGAAAATGGAGGAGAATGTTTACCGGCCAGAGGGGAAGAAAATGGGAGGAGCGGTGTGGTACATGGCGGCGCTAGGGCCTGACGAAAAAAATGACGGGAAGAGAAGGGAGGAGGACGTCGCGCGGGAGAGAAGTAGGGGAAAAAGAAGGAAGAAAGAAAAGAAAGAAGAAAAAAGGGAAAACAAAAAGAGGAGGAAAAAGAAAAAGGGAAAAAGAAAAAGAAAATGAAATAAATGAGGTCTAACCCTCACATCTTGGGTCAAGAAACTGACCCAACGAAAACTATTTTCAAAATAGTAAATTAAATAAAATAATTCAAATACAATGATTAATTAAAATAAAAATAATAAGATCCAAAACACAATAATTTTAAAGCCCAAAATTAACTAATTTAAATTAAAAATAAACTAAAATATAATATAATAATAAATAGCAAGAAAGCACGTTAAAATAATTTCACCACTTAAAAAATCATAAAATAATATTGCAAACATCACCTTTAATTTAAAATAAGAAAATCACTAATTATAATAATTTAAATAAAATTACTCAATAAAAATACATGTAAAATGGGGATATCACACGTGGGTTATCTATGAACCCAACTAAAACCTTCCATCTTTAATGATTTACCTTAATGAACACTCAAAATGACTCCATGACTGTCCAACATTAATCCAACTACATAAACATGCATGAAAATGACTAAAATGGACATAATAACATTGAAATTAATTAATTTAACAAAAACAAGTATTCATTGATGATATGCATATATGTAAATGTCTTGTCATATATGTAGTCAATGATCTTTTGAGTCTAGTCATTCTTTTTTGCATAATTAGCAATTTAGCAACCTAGAAAACCTGTCACTTGATAGTAAGCTTTATGAACAAATGAAAAAGGATTAAGAAGGGTAGGAGAATGCCTTTTCCACTGGTACTCCCAATGATCGGAGTCTTTTGCTTTGGATCCCCAACCATCTCGGGCTTAGTGATCATGTTGGCCGGGTCTGTCCCTCCATTTGCTAAATCATATACTGAAGTACGATTTACAAGTTCGTTCATGACTTGGGTGACCCATTTATGCTTCTGTTTGGGAACTGTTAGAATTCCTGTGATATAGAGAAAACCATGTAAACATAATATTCAAAATTTTACAAATGACAAATGAATGCACATTGTATACAATTATTTTGTACCGTACACCCATTTACTATTTGTTTTTTAGATGGGCCATATACTCTTTTTTACATATTATATATTATGATGTAAAAAATTAAACTAGATTGTTATATGGGTGCAAGAAACTATCTGGCTTGTGTCAAATGTATAAGAAGAATTGAATAGTGTGAGCATGCTTCCTTAGTGATTAAGTTCCATACTCCACATGCACAATTCACTTAGTAAATATAGATATTGAATTATTTTTGACCTTTTGTGTGCTCAGGTAGTAAATCGAGATATCTTGCAGAAACTGGAAGAAAACATTGCTACTATACTATGTAAATTTGAGCAAATCTTTCAACCATCATTTTTTGATATCATGGTTCATTTAGCAATATATTTACCTCAGGAGGTATTGTTAGGTGGACAGGTACAGTTCCATTGGATGTATCCAGTTAAAAGATATTTGGGTCGACTAAAGCGCACTGTTGGGAATAAAGCCAGAGTGAAGGGTTCAATAGCAAAGGCCTTTATATAGGATAAATGGTTAACATTTTGCTCTCTATATCTTCGTAGTGTTGAGACATGATTTAATCATCAAGAGTGAAATGCTGATCTTGCTGCTCCGCCTCCTCGTGAGCTATCGGTGTTTCCCAAAATGTACAACCCTTAGGTGCACAAACGGATTACGATTTAATTGATACATAGTTGAATAAAGTCTGGTGGTACGTGCTAAATAATTGCAAGGAGATTAATGACTATCTCAGGTATGTCGTTCTAAAACGTTCGAATAATTCTAGTAATAAAAAGTTTAACCATAACTTTTGTTTGAAAAAATAATATGACTTTGCACTTATATACAATGAGCACATGGACAAACTTAGGACGGAAGGCGTAGAGAATATAGAGACATGACACAAGGAAGAATTTCCTAGATGGTTTGAACAACGTGTATAAACTAAATTTATATATATGTTAGATTTTGAAAGTTTTAACTCTAGGTAATATTTAATAAGTTTATATTATTTCAATTGTTAGATTTTGTAGCAACGTGCTTGTGATCCCGGATTAATCTCTTTTGAATTGTATGCATTGGTCTATGGTCCCTCAAATAGAGCACTTCGATACACTACATGCTCGGTTCGAGGTTATAGATTCTATACTTTAGAACGTGAATGTAATAGAAAGACTCAAAACTATGATGTGTTGGTCGAGGATAGTCATGGAACAGATGATATTGATTATTATGGTGTCATTTGTGATATTATCGGATTGAAATATCTGGGTGGGTCTATAACATATGTCTTTAGATGTGATTGGTGGGATCTAGGCGATGGTCGGGTTTCGATATATAGGGATAATCACTTTACGAGTGTCAATACTACATCTAAATGGTTCAAAGATGATCCATTCATATTGGCTTGTCAAGCTACTCAAATCTATTACTTGATTGCTCCAATGGAAAGTGCTAATGAAGATAGTGGAGAGATAACTTGGCGACTCGTACAAAAATTTGTCCCCCGAAATATATATGAAGGAAAAACGAGTGTAGATTACGAGAATAGTGGAGATGAAGATGACACTTCGATTGTAGAGGCCTACCAAGAAGATGGAGAGGGTATTAACTTATTTGTTGACCTCGGTGCACTCGAGTTGCTCCCCTTGTGTAGAGATGACGTCCCACCCATCCATCTTGGCCCGTCCATATGAAATGATCATTTAATTCAAGAAAGTGAGGAAGAAGAAGAAGAGGAAGAAGAATCTGGGGAGGAAGTGGATAAGGAGGACGAATAAGAGGTTGATGATGATGACGAAGATGCTATAGATGGAGATTTTGAAACAAGCATGGAAAATACATCTGAAGATGAAAACTAAAAGTACTAAAAACTTTATTCATATAGGTGACTATAGAATATTATACTAAAATTAATTTCTTCTAATTAAATTTTTTATATAATTAATCATTTTCAAGGATGTCGCCAAAACAATAAAGAAGAAATGTGCCTCCTCTGCAAGTCCAAGTCCCGAACCCATTGAGGACTCCTCACCTGATGATTCCGTTCCTAAAGATCAAGTTAACACTACAAAGAACGATGCATAGTCGACACCTACCAATAAGGAAATGTCGTTGATAATTAATTATATAACTAATACTTTTGTCTCAATAACTATATAACTATAAAACTTATACCATTATAAATTAGTTGATGCTCTATTTTATGTGCGATCCTGGTAAGTGTTCCGAATGAGATTAAAGGGCACATTCAGAATCGTCTGCTGGTGAGTATACTTTAAGAGTTTCACCTATATTAGTATATCATATTTATGACGTAATTCACTTATAATTAGGATGAATTCGACCTCGACTTTGGCTCTAGTGAGGATTTAAGAATTGTGAATGAGTTAATGGCTACACTATTCTGACGTCACAAGAGATGATGTCACAACCACTTCAAGAAGTTTGAGACGTTGGAAGAAGCTGCACAATCCCCTTTCCAGTAGATGAAGTTAGACGATTGGATAAAGTGTTGTGATCTTTTCGCATCTCCAGAATATCAGGTATTCTAAATTTATTTCCTTTAATTATTTACATTTATATTCATTCTTTATATTATATGTATATATATTACAATTAATATTCTTAATTAATTTTGTAGCACTTAAGTTCTACAAATGCACAGAATAGATCCGCTTTGACTGTCCACCATTCTGTCAGTTCAAGGTCATTCAGTCGTCTTGCTGAAAAAATCCTTATATTCTTTTTATATCAGTACTAACACTATCTTTTTAAAATTGCTAATATCTATGCTGCTACTCATACTAATGAGCATAGTGAGTGGATGGATCCTGCCGCTGCAGTAAGTTATGTAAGCGATGTTCCTTTTGTTAAATAAATTATGTAACATGTGAATAATTTATTTTTTATTTATATTTCTTTTAATATGTTACTTATTGTGTGTTTTGATCTTTCAAATTGCAGGGAAAAATGATGGAGATGCAGTCAACCTCTGGGGAATCCTCTCCTAGTGACATTGACATATTCACGCAAGTGCTCGGGGCCAAGTCTAGTATGGCAAGAGGTTTGGAACGATCTTTCAAGCATTCCGGGTCATCCTCCTTAACCTCATCAACTTCACAAATTAATGATCTTACCAAAGATTTAGAAGATGCACGGTGCAAGAATGAGTACATGAGGTCCAGACAACAAGAGTTTGAGTCCCTTTTAGAGCGACAGTCTCATTTAGAGACGTGTTTGCAGAACCAAAAAATAGACCAGGAGGAAAGAATATGCAGTGAGGTCCAAGAGCAAGTGCAGCGGGAGATGATGGTGTAAATGGAGCATGTTATGTTGTTGCAACAAAATCACGATCGACGAGGAAAGAAAAAGAAATGAAATTTATCAGTGTATTATATTTTTAGTATCTAATTTTGAAACAGTTGGAAATATTGTTAGTTGTGAAATATGTTATGTAATATGATACAATTGGTATGTTTTTTTAATTCGATGAGATTAGTATTTCTGATATGTATATTCGAACAATGTTTCACATTCGAACCAATGTTAGAACGTAATTACACAAAATTATAACAACTAAACGTTCGAATGTTTACGTTTTGATACAATCTAGTTTTGAAACAGTTGGAAACATTGTTAGTTGTGAAATATTTTATATAATATGATACAATTGGTATGCTTTTTTAATTCGATGAGATTAGTATTTCTGATAAGCATATTCGAACAATGTTTCACATTCGAACCAATTGATGACTTGCAAAATTTCATATTGCAGAATTTACAACATCGCTCAAGCGGAGGCTTTTGGCCGCTCGAGCAAATTCAGACAGATTCAAATGCTCGACTGCCGCTCGACAGGGAGCTCGAGCGAGTTGCTGGAAAACAAAGATCGCTCGAGCGGAGACATTGGCCGCTCGAGCGAAATCAGGCAGAGTCGAACGCTCTACGTGCACTTGATAGGACGCTCGAGTGAAATCAGGCAGAGTTGAATGCTCGACATGCGCTCGACACCCCGCTCGAGCGAACATCGTATTTTGACAGAATTAGGGTCTTCCGCCGTCAGACCATATAAAAGAGATTTTTCACTCTATGGCCGTACTTTGGACTGGAGAATACTTTTTGGGACTGAAAAACACAGCTAGAAGGATTCAAATCATCTGTTTTGGAGAGGGAATTCCAATTATTGCACGTACGTTGAAATCATACACGAGCACGGACTGGAGAAAAGCGTTGAATTGTTCCCTTGAGCTTTTGAAGACGAGTTGCAGCTGCAAGGAGGATTTTTCAGTGTTTATTTTCTTCCAATCTTCTCAGAAAAATTATGGTGAATTCGTTTATGTTGAATTCCATTTCTAGCATGAGCTAAATTTTCTTTATTCTAGGAAAATGATGTAACCTATTTCTGAACTATACTTGTTTGTCTATGCTAATTTAATGCAATTCTCTCATTGTTTATCTGATTTATTCTGAATTTATTGCTTCTAATTAACTGGCCATTGATTAGATGATAATTAATCTTGTGATTTGCTATCGAAAGAGGGAACCATAGGGTAGATCTTGGATATTTCAGCATAGGTAAGTATAGAGATCGAAAGACTTGTATGAACCTATGTAGTAATTAAATCATTGGTCTTATTGCGTTCTTGATTATTGAATTTGCATATTCTTGTGTGAATTGATAACCAAGAGTCAATTCCAATTGACTATCGAAAGAGGCTTTTGGATGAATTAGAGATTTGCTAATAGACAAAAGAGATTTAAATTAAATTAGCTGGATGAGAAAAGCATAGTGAAGAATTAGGTGAAATCAATTTCCTAGAAGTTTTCTTTCCCATAAATTTGATCTTTGAATGTCAATTTTATTTCCTTTGCGTATTTCTCTTTGAGTCGATTTTAGTTTAAATTGCAACTACAAAAATCTTAGTGATTCCTCTAGATAAAATCAAGTTTAGTATAATTTTGGTATTTGGCAAACTTAAGGTACCAATCCCTGAGGACGATACTCTTCTTATTACTTTACTATAAAACTACGATACTGTGTACTTGCAGTTTTGCACCGGTCACCAATGTTAGAATATAATTACACAAAATTATAACAACTAAACGTTCGAATGTTTACGTTCCAAACCTCTGAATGTACCACTTGCGTTCGAATGCTACTTCGTTAACATTCGAATTAACGTTCGAACGTGAAGGGTGGAATGACGGTGGTGAAAAATGGAAGATATGGTGGAAGATATAATGGAAGTTTTCATGGATGACTTTTTCAGTTTTTGGTGCATCTTTTGATCATTGTTTGCATAACTTAGCTCTTGTTTTGCAGAGACGTGAAGATAAAAATCTAGTCCTGAACTGGGAGAAGTGTCATTTCATGGTTCAAGAAGGGATCGTGCTTGGCCATAAAGTGTCATCGAAAAGAATTGAGGTGGATAGAGCCAAAATTGCAACCATAGAGAAACTACCACCTCCAAAGAATGTGAAGGGAATCAGAAGTTTTCTGGAACATGCGGGATTTTATAGAAGATTTATCAAGGATTTTTCTAAACTATCTAAACCTTTATGTAATCTTCTTGAGAAAAATTCTGCATTTGACTTTGATCTTGTTTGTTTGCAGGCCTTTAATGCACTCAAGGAGAAGCTAATTTCAAAACCAATTGTGATTGTGCCTGATTAGAGTCAACCTTTTGAAGTTATGTGCGATGCAAGTGATTTTGCAATTGGAGCAGTGTTGGGGCAAAGGCGAGACAAGCTGTTTAGAGCCATTTATTATGCAAGCCGGACATTGAATGAAGCTCAATTGAATTATACGACAACTGAGAAGGAGATGCTTGCTGTGGTGTTTGCTTGTGACAAATTTCGGTCCTACCTCATTGGTACAAAGGTGATAGTGTTCATTGATCATGCAGCACTTCACTATTTGTTTGGCAAGAAGGATGCTAAGCCTAGGCTAATTCGTTGGATCCTACTTCTTCAAGAATTTGATTTGGAGATTCGAGACAAGAAAGGAAGTGAGAATTTAGTGGCTGACCATCTTTCTCGGTTAGAGCAAGAGGAAGAAAGACCAGATTCAGGGGTCCAAGAGGCATTCCCTGATGAGCAGTTGTTTGCATGTGAGATCAAGTTTCCGTGGTATGCTGATATTGTTAACTATCTAGCTTGTAAAGTTTTACCACCTGATCTTACTTATCATCAACGTAAGAAATTTTTGCATGATGTGAATTATTATCTTTGGGATCAGCCTTTGTTGTTCAAAAGATTCCCTGATCAAATCATTAGAAGATGTGTGCCAGAAGAAAAGATGCAAGACATCCTCCATCATTGCCATTCATCATCATATGGAGGACACTTTGGAGCCACTCGTACAGCAGCTAAGGTACTTCAAAGTGGGTTCTTTTGGCCTTCTATTTTCCGTGATAGTTATACTTTGGTGAAAACTTGTGATCGATGCCAACGTATGAGAAATATTTCAAGGCGTCATGAGTTACCACTGAAAGGTATCTTAGAAGTTGAGTTGTTTGATGTTTGAGGAATAGATTTTATGGGGCCTTTTCCTCCTTCTTTTGGTTTTGCTTATATCTTGTTAGCAGTTGATTATGTGTCAAAATGGGTGGAAGCAGTTGCTACAACAACAAATGATGCAAAGGTAGTGCTCAAATTTCTGCACAAGAACATATTCACAAGATTTGGCACTCCACGAGCTATTATTAGTGATGAAGGGACTCACTTTTGCAACAAGTTGTTTGAGAATCTTCTTTCTAAATATGGTGTGAAGTACAAGATAGCACTTGCTTACCATCCTCAAACTAATGGTCAAGCTGAAATTTCAAATAGAGAGATCAAGAACATCCTTGAAAAGATGGTCAAAATCAATAGAAAGGATTGGGCGAAGAAGCTTGATGATGCTTTGTGGGCATACCGTATAGCTTTTAAAACACCTATCGGGATGTCTCCATACCGATTAGTGTTTGGAAAGGCATGTCATATTCCTGTGGAGTTGGAGCATAGAGCTTATTGGGCTGTAAAAAAGTTTAACTTTGATTTGAAGGCAGCAGGTGAAAAGCGACTTCTTCAATTGAATGAGATGGAAGAGTTCCAGAATGATGCATATGAAAATGCAAAGATCTATAAAGAAAGGACGAAGAAGTGGCATGACAAACAGATTCTTAGGTGAGAGTTTGCTCCAGGACAACAAGTTTTACTCTTCAATTCACGACTCAAACTCTTCCCAGGAAAGTTAAAATTAAGATGGACAGGTCCTTATACAATTCATGAAGTTTTCTCTTTTGGAGTAGTAGATTTGAAGGACAAGACAGGGAATATTTTCAGAGTTAATGGTCAGAAATTGAAGCACTACTATGGAGAGCAAATGGAGAGGAACTATGCATTTATTCCTCTTGGAGATCCTAATTGATGATGATTGAAAAGTCTGGCTGTAGACTTTAAAACAAGCGCTTATGGGAGGCAACCCATAGATCTATCTTTCATTCTTTCATTTATTTTATTATCTTTATTTATTTAAGTTTTAATAAATTGGTTTTTGATGCAGGTTTATTTAGCATGAATAAAGAGCGGAAAAATTCTAATCTACGGAAGATTCACCATGAAACCAGGGAAGTTCCTTTATTTCTTCAATCATTTTTACTTTTGCATTACAATGAGGACATTGTTTAGTTTAAGTTTGGGGGTGTAAACTCCTATAATCATTTGATCCTCTTGTTTTCTAAGTCTTGGGTTGTGGATGGGTTGTTTGATTCTCTTACCAAGCATGCATTGGAGTAAGATTGAATTCTCTATGACTCTGAAATTTGTGATTGAAGATGGTTTTGAGAAAAATTTTCAAAAATTTCTTTTATGTCAAGTGAAGTTTTGTGGGTACTTTGGTTTAAATCTTTGACCTTGAACATAATTGAGCACATAGTTGTTTTTCTCTTATTCCATTTTGCTTATGATCGAAGAGAAGAAGTTGAATTAATTGAAAGAGGGAGGTTCGATTTTGCTTTGCTCTAGAATCCATTGATGGGTCCTTGAGGCGAAATCCTAGTTGAGACCAAATATTAGAGAAATGATCTAGGCATTTCTTTGGCATAACCAAAAAGCTTTCCCAGCCGTCCTAAATTATCATGCCATCATTACATGGTGTGTTTCCATAGTCAACCCCCTTGAGCCTTCATAAGCCTTTATTTATTTTTTGAACTACATAAACCATGCCCGCTCTAAGCCTGAAAAACAATGAATCTACCTTTGATAGTTTGAGAAAATACTTTGGTGGAGAGTTACATTTAAAAGAGAAAAATTTGTTTCATGATGAACCATATTATGTTTGCTCTGTTTGATCAAAGAAGAAGAAGAAGAAGAAAGGAAGTGACTGAAAAAAAAAAAAAAAAACAAAAACAAAAGAAAAATAAGTCACTAAGCGGAGTATGTATCACCTTAGATTTTGTTAAGGGAATTGTTGGTATTGCATCAGTGAATACAACAATAATAATGCCACAAGTATGAGCATATTGCCAAGAAAGAACTATGATTTGAATCATGTGGGTTTCTCTTTTAATGTTCTTTTCACTAAGTATTTTCCCAGTTTGCTTTGATTTTCCATATCCAGTTATTTC
Source organism: Carya illinoinensis (assembly GCF_018687715.1). NCBI lineage: Eukaryota > Viridiplantae > Streptophyta > Magnoliopsida > Fagales > Juglandaceae > Carya > Carya illinoinensis. The sequence continues at coordinate 15,311,472 of NC_056759.1, read as the reverse complement.
TTAACCCTCACCCTGTGGTCTATCATTACAACCTTATTAAAGACCTTTTGATCTCTGATTTTGGTGTTGACTACATTAGTGGAGAGGATTTCTGAAAATTGGACTTATGGGGTTAAGTTTTAAGAGAATTCTTCTGATTTTGGTTGTTCTACTTTTATCTGAGTTTGCAGGTGGTTTGAGGTTAAATTGACTATATCACACACACACTCAAGGTCTTAGCTTTAGGTTGAAGTAAACGCCTAACTCTTGCTTGACAAATTGCAAAATTTGTGATTGATTTTCTTGCTATCTTTGATGTTAAAAGAGTAAGATACTAGAGATGAAATCTAAATTCATAAAAGTTTGGTGAGTGATGATACTTCTCTTTCGGGTCGAGTATATATTGCCTAAACTATCATTTGCTTTTCTTTTTGTTTGAGGACAAACAAAGTTGTAAGTTTGGGGGTATTTGATGACTTGCAAAATTTCATATTGCAGAATTTACAAGATCGCTCGAGCGGAGGCTTTTGGCAGCTCGAGCGAATTCAGGCAGATTCAAACGCTCTACTGCCGCTCGACAGGGAGCTCGAGCGAGTTGCTGGAAAACAAAGATCGCTTGAGCGGAGACATTGGCCGCTCGAGCGAAATCAGGCAGAGTCGAATGCTCGACGTGTGCTTGATAGGACGCTCGAGCGAAATCAGGCAGAGTCGAACGCTCGACGTGCGCTCGACACCCCGCTCGAGCGAACATCGTATTTTGATAGAATTAGAGTCTTCCACCTTCAGACCATATAAAAGAGATTTTTCACTCTATGGCCGTACTTTGGACTGGAGAATACTTTTTGGGACTGAAAAACACAGCTAGAAGGATTCAAATCATCTGTTTTGGAGAGGGAATTCCAATTATTGCACGTACGTTGGAATCATACACGAGCACGGACTGGAGAAAAGCGTTGAATCGTTCCCTTGAGCTTTTGAAGACGAGTTGCGGCTGCAAGGAGGATTTTTCAGTGTTTATTTTCTTCCAATCTTCTCAGAACAATTATGGTGAATTCGTTTATATTGAATTCCATTTCTAGCATGAGCTAAATTTTTTTTATTTTAGGAAAACGATGTAACCTATTTCCGAACTATGTTTGTTTGTCTATGCTAATTTAATGCAATTCTCTCATTGTTTATCTGATTTATTCTGAGTTTATTGCTTCTAATTAACTGGCCATTGATTAGATGATAATTAATCTTGTGATTTGCTATCGAAAGAGGGAATCATAGGGTAGATCTTGGATATTTCAGTATAGGTAAGTATAGAGATCGAAAGACTTGTATGAATCTATGTAGTAATTAAATCATTGGTCTTATTGCGTTCTTGATTATTGAATTTGCATATTCTTGTGTGAATTGATAACCAAGAGTCAATTTCAATTGACTATCGAAAGAGGCTTTTGGATGAATTAGAGATTTGCTAATAGACAAAAGAGATTTAAATTAAATTAGCTGGATGAGAAAAGCATAGTGAAGAATTAGGTGAAATCGATTTCCTAGAAATTTTCTTTCCCATAAATTTGATCTTTGAACGTCAGTTTTATTTCCTTTGCGTATTTCTCTTTGAGTCGATTTTAGTTTAAATTGCAACTACAAAAATCTTAGTGATTCCTCTAGATGAAATCAAGTTTAGTATAATTTTGGTATTTGGCAAACGTAAGGTACCAATCCCTGAGGACGATACTCTTCTTATTACTTTACTATAAAACTATGATACTGTGCACTTGCAGTTTTGCACCGGTCACCAATGTTAGAATGTAATTACACAAAATTATAACAACTAAACGTTCGAATGTTTATGTTCCAAACCTCTGAATGTAACACTTGCGTTTGAATGCTACTTCGTTAACATTCGAATTAACGTTCGAACGTTATACTCGTTACGTTCAGACATTGGTCTGTTAAGGTTTGAACTTAAATTTGAATGTTCAGATGTATAAATGTTCAAATGTAAATATGATACGTTCAAACTATAATCAACGAACGTCACCTTCTGCCATTCGGATGTCAATTGGTCTGATTTACAATTGAACGTTAAATTTGACGTTTGAGCGTGACTATCTGTGACAAATTTTAACCATCATATTAAAAGGCCACGTTCGAACGTTATATCAAACGGCACACCTCCAACTGTCACTAAAAATATTTTTAGTGACGTTTGCACAGTAAACTGTCACCAAATGTATTTTGTGATGCACATTAGATGACTGTCATGGTGACCGTCACCAAATGTATTTTGTGACGTTTTGGTCATTTTTTGTGACAGTTTTGTCTGTCACTAAATCCCATTTTTGTTGTAGAGCTGCTTTTTTTCTAGAAGTTGCGCTTTCGTTCTTTCAGTTATAGTACTATCAGTTGATTTTTTATGGTTCCAATGTTTTCTTATTCAATTGATTAAGCCATAAAGTCGTTTAAAATGAGGGATTTGTGCATAACAAAAATGTAGAATCCTTACACATAGCAAGGAGCTGTACTTCAGTCCATACTGCATGATCGCACTTTCAAATGCGGAAGGGTCGCTCGCCAGCACATGGAGAGGGGAGAAGCCTTTCTTATTGACGAAGTGTACTAGTTTCGGATGCAATTTAATTATTTCTAATGCCAAATCTGCAAAAATAAACACGCATTAGCATTTATATATGTAGTAGTTAATAGGGATTCGTGATAAACGTAGAATTCAAATTGTTTTATATTTACTTGAAATTTGGGTTAGGATTCAAACATTTTATTAAAAAGAAATGCACATTTTCACTATTTGGAGTCAGTTACACATTATTTACAAACATACATATATATAGTATGTCGCAACACTTACTATAGACCCATTATATTTTTAAAATGTGCTAAAGTATCATTATATTTTTAAATAAACTGAGGTGATAGACTTCCAAATTAAGAGTGTGTTTGGTGTATCATGAATAAATAGACTCACGAATAGATTTATTCATTCGAAATTCTAGATTTATGGAAACGTAACTATACGCCATTTGATAATGATCAAGAATCTTATAGAATTATTTAGAATCAGATATTTTCATTATTAATTTATTCATATGAATTATGTAGGAATTATTTATTTTTACGGGAATTATGTAGGAATTATTTATGACTCCGAAAATGTTCTTATTTTTCTCTCTCCAAGTGCATAAGCCTATTAGAAACAAAGAAACTTGAAAAATAGAAAATTGCGTGTAACCCGTGATAGGATGCGTTTTTCTTTCATTCCGAATTAACACATTGTTTGCTTTATTTTCTTTAATTTCTATATTGAACTACATAAAGCCTACCCATTTCCATTTTTGTGGGATAAAATAGATACCATATAGAAAGCTTTATTAAATGGTCAAAATTAAACAAAAACGTAGCATATATAAAAATAACCTTGACAATGATATCATATTACATATCTAACTTTTCTTACATAAACATAACAATATACAATAGAAATAAACATATAGATATAGTATCAGTAAGTTAAAAAGTTTGTCAACCAGAGACCAATGCCCCCTATTATATGTGTGTGTTTGTGTGTGAATCATGTATTAATGGGCTCACTCTTACATATTAGAGAATGAATATTATTTCCGTCCCTTTATAAAAAAATGTTCTTAGGGTGAAGATAATGTGAATTATACTCTTTTCCAAGGAAATCCATATTGCCAGCAAAGTGAGATTGAGGAGAAATGCAAGACAACTCAACAAGGTTATAACTAAATTGATTGTTCATGTTAGAACATACCCACCAAAACATTTGTTAGCAATAGCAATGTGAAGAATAGTGTCATCATCGCTCCAATAGTAAACGTCATTGTAGTTAAGGTTGTTCTCCTGGTAGTCTTTGTGAAGGGAAATGAAGGTTCTTTCTTAACAAAGTGCTGCCAAGAAAAGCGGAGTCTCTCCCTTACAATTACGAGCTTCCATAAATGATAAACCAAGTTGACGGCCAGTTGCAACTATGCCCTTGCATAGAGCCACACTCCCCATTGATGCAGCAACATGGAGATCAGGCGTATTCCCATTTTTATTCTTAAATTCACGTATCTCTTGGCCTTCTCCATGACGACTAGAAATTATATTCATAAGTTGTTCCACGGTCTCTTTTCGGTCACTGGAGACAACTATGTGTAATGATGTGTCCTTGTTGATTGTGAGCTTTGCCGCATGAGCTTCTGGGCGCTTATTATATATATCAATAACTCATTTCCACTCACCCTTCATGGACTTCCTGAGCGCGCAGATCTTTCTTTATCGCCTCCATTTCTATCTCAACAATGATAGCATCCAAGTTGAAAGCCATTTTCTGATCTCTTCCTACTTATACGTAATATACTGTAGGTACAAGAAAGCTAGGCAAATATATGCTTGGGTTGATAGCATGCAGCCGGTGATAATGGCAGTGGTACCTTTATTATACCATAACAGAGTCCTTTGCTAGTACTATCACATGCATGAAAGCAAATACTCATTGAAATTCCCAAAGTACCCCTGTAAACTACTAAATTATCTACCAATTTTCTTGAACAAATTGGTTAGATCTCAATTATCAAGATTATATAACAAATCAAATACTTAATATAAATAATCAAATTTGTAAGATACAACAATTCGTTACGAAGGGAAACCCTTTAAAAAACTCTTTAAAGGTAAAACCCTACGGGGCAGCCAAACCCAGGAAAGCAAACTTATTATTTGAAAATCAATTACAAGCAATCATCAATTACAAAACCTTCACAATTCGACTCTCTTACTTGCCTAGACAAACGACCCGTTTGTCTTCTACCGCAGTAGCAGCCAGAACCTCTGACGATCTTCAAATGTTGATTTCCCTTCTAGAACTCCAGAGGCTGAAATTCAATCAATGTTCCTTCTACAAGATCACACTTAGGAAGAGATGAAAAATCAAGTGAAAATTCTGAAGTGAATTTTCTATCACAAATGCTCAGAATATACTCTCTAAAATTCGTGGCTCAAACTCCTTACTGAGTTACAAAACCGAATCTCTTTAAATAGAAAGTATGGAAAGAGTTCCAGTCATAGTAGGATTCTGCTGACGGTTAGCAACAGTCGCAAATATGTGTTCCGACGGACTGCTGACATTTGCGACAACATTCTTCTGTATTGATTGATCTCTATTCAGCTTTATTTTAGATAAATACAGATCTACCAGGACTCGATTTTACCCTCAATAGGACTTATCTAAACAACACCTAAGACTTCTAGATAGACTCAACATTGTTTAGAGATAAATTAATAATTATTTTACATTCATCCAATAATTTCAAATATGACGATAAGATAAGCATTATCATCTAGGCATCTAATCGTAGCCAATTTTTGCCTTTACACTCATCATGTGGGGAGATAACTTAAACACCATACCTCAAACGAAAAGCTTATTCCATATTCTTTGCGTTTGTGCCTCATTCTATTCTCACTTTTAAAAAGGAATATATCTTATTTATAAAACTAGTTACAACCTAATTGCGAATCATTATGACTTGTAAAAAGAGCAATAGAATTAAGTTGCATGTGCCATTACTAAAAGGATGGAAGTGATCTACTAAAATACTTATAAAAGAAGAGAGCACAAATAGATATTTTCAGAATTTAAGATGGTTAAAAAAATAAATATATAAATTTGAGCAATCATACAAAGCAACAAAATTTAGGTGGTTTGGGTTAAATGCTCGTGTCCATGGACATATATGATTAGGAAAAAAATTATGAACCGAAAGATAAAAATACTATATAAAATCATTCAAACTTAAAGCTAGCTTACATTGTGAATGGAATTCAACTTTGAGTCAGAGATTTTCCTTTACGCTTTACCCCGGAAGACATGGAAGAACTTGGGCAACATTTGTACCACATATGGGCTGAAGGATGAATCGTCGCCACTTTTTTACGGTACTCTTATTATTTGAGATTTTCTCTTTTCAACAAAAGTGCTATAGTTTCACCTTAAAAAATAAATGTTGTCGGTCAATGTGAATTTTCTCATTCTTAGTCATACATATTGATGTGTTATATTCTAAGTTTTTGTCTTTAAGTGATTGACTTCCAACACTTCTTAAAATATGTCCTGTTGATTGATATGGTTAATGATAACAAAATTCATGAGGAATGGTAAACTTTTCCTTAAGCCAGCGTTATATATGTGTAGTATGTATTTTTATTAATATACAATATTAAAGCACATAAATTGGGGACAGTTTTGGTTGTTCCATGATTTACGGAATTTCCAAATTCTATTAGGTTCTAATAGAATTTTGGTGACTTTTGTTTATACAAAATTGTGACGCTCCCAACTCCCATGTACATATACGTGAAAATTGAGGCGTCGAGATAATGACAACACTAGTCACGCATCCCATTGCCTAATGCGAAGTCTGTGTACATGCAACACATGTACAAAAAAATAACTTATCAGATAATAAAAGTCAATCGACTAAGTACCAGAATTTTTGTTTAAAATACAAACTCTGTTAAATACAAGCGTATCAAAATATTACAAGTTACGGAAACATCATAAAACCAAAATACATAATTTAAAGACAGGGAAATAATTTCCAATAAATAACCAAGAGCACCAAATCGCTCCTCTGGCGGAGCCACCTCCTCGACATCTGCATCAAAATCTACGGTACCAAAGACAGTACCGCAGATAAGTAATAATCTAAGCAACTCACAATATAAAAATACATTCAAACAATAACAAAGTGCATGATCATGATGCCATATGCATGAGACCCAAAAATAATAATCATTTCCCAAAAATAATCACGCAGCCAAAAATTCCATTTTTAGCCCACAATATTTCCTTTAAAACATTTCATCGCTATTATCCCAGATAATGGCTCAAAATCCAATCTCAGATCAATATCCAATTTTATCTGCATGCACCACGGTCTCCCCTAGGGACCATCCGCACACCCTGACTTCTATGTTAGGCCTGGGCTCCAACTCCGACGGAGTCGGAGGAGTGCCTTCCGACCTCCGACTCCGACTGGAGTCGGAAGCAAAATTGAGCTCCGACTCCGACTCCGAATGGAGGTCGGAGTTAGACTCCGATCGGAGGTCGGAGTTCGGAATGCTGATCAGAACACCGATCGGAGCTTGGGAATAGTGCATCGGAATACTTCACCCATTCCATCTTTCACAGTCGAAATCAACCCCCCCACCTTTCGGATCAGTATAAAGTGCTTTCCTTTCTCCCATGACGCCGCGGCCGTGATGACGAAGCAGACCACTCTCTCCCATGACGTCGCGGCTGCATATATCAAAGCATACCACTCTCTCACCCACAAAGCCGAGACTCAGAGATCTGGAAGCTGGGATGGCGACTGCAACCACGGGACGGCTACCATATGCGGAGTGAACGACGGTGACCAAAATGCTCAGATCTCCCTCTCTGGCTTCTTTCCACAAACAACTTCCTCAAAATCGATTTACCCTCCTTTCGTGTAGTCACTGTATTCTGTTTTGGTTTTCTTTCTTTTTAAATCCATCTCAGAATAAGAGAGGTACGTAGAGCATAAAGCTTAGAGAGACGAAGAAACAAAAACATTGAGATGGGTTGGTTTTTTAGGGAAAGAATGGGTCCAGCATGGAAGCATGGCTGGACGGAGCAAACCCGTGGGGGAGTCAGCTCAGTCAGGACTACTCATGGGTTTTAGTGTTTTACTTTTTAAAAAAACCCGTGGGGGAGTCGGGACTACTCAGGACTACAAATGATTTTATTCTAAAAAATCATTTGTTCACCTGTCGTTGGGGGGCCTCGAACTCCAGTAATGGAGTTTAATGAAAACAGAGATGACCATTAGGCTAATGAAATATTCTTTACGTATATTGTAATATTAAATATATTAAGTGAATCTATCGGAGTTCGGAGTTCGGAATTCGGAGTAACTTTGAACTCCGATTCTGACTCCGAACTCCGAAAATATTTTCGGAACTACTCCGATTCCGACTCCGATTTTCGAACACTCCGACTCCGTCGGAGTCGAAATCTGAGCGGAGCTCGGACGGAATCGGAATAATCGGAAATTTGCACAGCCCTATTCTATGCTACACTGTAGGTAACGACTACGCATGTGACATCTACACGAGTGTTGTCCAATTCCGCGCCCAATGCGTACGTAGCCAATCTCCTCTAGCCCTCGCCAATAGAGGCCACGGAGTCCAATGTTTTGAATACCGTACCGGATGTCGTAGCGGTCAAGGCACTGGAACGAAATATTTCGGTACCGGTACCGTTTCATGTACCGTTTCAGGATAGTCGATATATATATAAATTATATATATAAATTATATTTCAAAATAATAATCTATATATGAATAAATTATACATGAATACATATGTATATATAAATTGTAAATAGTCTGATATGAATTGGGGGTCAAAAAATGAGATTATAACTTAAAAAAATGAAAAAAAAAATCAAAACATGAAGGCCAAAATACCGAAATACCGGCTGGTACAGGCTAGTACGAAACCAGTATAGGCCTGGTGACTGGTACGGAATGTACCGGCCGGTACGGTACGGTACCAAAAACACTGACAAAGTCGGCACAAAAGCGTTACAGTCCCGTCTGATCCTGTTGTTGCCCAGTGACAATCCAGGGGACGTCACTCAGTATATTGCATTCTTGAGTAGGAGCTCCATCAAGATGATGTCACATCTCGGCTTAGAGTCGTAATACAAATGCATCCAAAAATTCATTTACACGTGAAAACCCAGTTTTCAATATCTAACACATGTATATGCATGCACCATGCAATGCAAATGACAAGACACCAAAAATTCATTTACACGTGAAAACCCAGTTTTGATTTTTGTTGCAATTCCTTCCAACTTCAAAACTCATGCTTAAACAAAGATTTTACAACAAGGATCTTCCTATCCTAAGTTTAAAACCATACTTAAAACATCTATTTAGAAAAATCTAATAATCAACACCAAACTGTTTTGTAAAAAGATCCAAACACTTGAATCACAAGCTTTGACCCTAAATCAAAACATCTCCAAGAATTCCAAAAAATCAAATATTACTTCTAACATATTCATAACATCATCCTAAGGTCAACCATACTTTAAATCATCAAACTAAAGTCACCAAAATCACAAAATAACACTTGGAGTTTTTGACACTTAGTCCAAAAACAGAAACTTTTTCCTCAACTATTTTTGATAAATCTCTTGATCAATGGCTTAAGAAGGTTAGATCTTTGAAATAAAGAATCACATGGTTTAAAAATGTGTCCTAAAGAATATCCAACCATCAAAATTAAAATCACATGGCTAAAAACCAATGAAACATGGATCTAATCCAAAAACATCAATCTTAAGCCTAACCAAAATCCTCTTGCATAGAAAAATCATATCTTTGAAACTAATACTAAATATCTTCAAAATAACATCCGAAAATGAAAATAAGAGATTTAGGATCATCATTTAAAAATATCAAAGCCTTTAGAGTAAGATCAAACCACGACATATTCAAATTTTCTCCAAATAAAAACTATTTTTCCACTTCCAATTTTCAAGTTTCTAGATCTAAGCAAATCTATCATAAAAAACTTTATTCATGCAAGAAAACCTCAATGTAAAATCATAAAAATATGATAACAACACTCCATCAAAATTTTTGGACCAAGATATGTCAATTAGCTTGGTCAAAAACTCCAAAACATAACATACTCTCCAGTTTCATGCCCAGAACGCCCTTTCCATGGTTAAAAATACTTTTGACCGACCAAATGACCATGGAATGATACGAATAATATATCTTCAAAAACTATAATCAAATAAGAATAAATTTTATGAAGGATTCATCATGTGAAAATACTTAAAATGGGTCAAACATCTCCACACAAAAAGAACTAGAAATCTGCCTGATAGAGGTCTTTTGGGTTTCTCTCCAAGAATGGGGTGAAGAAGTGATTAAAGTGAAAGAAGTTTCTTGCAAGACTCTAGCCTTCTGGAGGGGGAAGATATGGGCATGAATGACCCTTGATTGGAGGTGGCTATGTCACATAAAGTGGAGAATAGTGAGGAGAAATGACTGCCTGCAGAAGCTGTGAGGTACGGAGGTTGATGAGGTGGATTTGTCCCTCACATCAAGGCACTATTGGGTGCAGCCAAGGGTAGTGGATGGTCTGCCATGTGGAAGAGGAAACTTCTTCAAGAAGTTTTCTCAAGGTGGCCAAATTTGTGGGCCTTGGTGGGCCTCAACCTAGTGGGCTTCAATTTGGGGTTTAAAGGGGGTTTGGTTAGGGTTTGAGATGCTATCAAGCCCAAATCCAATTTTTCTTGGCCCAATCAAATTTTCAAGGTTTAAAAGGTTGGATAATGATGTAATAACAAGGATTTGAGAAATTAATAGCATGTGGAAGTGATTTAATTAAGTGATTAAACACAATGCTAGAAATTGGATCAAAAAGGGTTTGAAGGCCAATTTAGGGTTTGGGAAACTGTTTAGGGTTTCAGTTTCAACCAAGCTTTTGGAGTTTCAATTCGATTCCAACCATTTAGGATTTCACTAGGGTTGAAACCATCTTTAATCTAGCTCAATTTGGTTGATCAGATGAAAAAATTTTTGCTTGGGTGGCATGATCTTACACCTTGATTTCTTTCATAAATCTATCTAATGGTTCCTTTTTGTGCCAAGTGTCTAATACTATTCACTATGTGGGGCTAAGATCTTGCCAAGTGTGCAAATAAAACTTCTCTAACCTAATTTGGACATTCCATACCGTGATTTTGAAAATACTACACTTAGTACTGAAAAAATGCATTCCAAAAAAAATGAGTAATAAGTTCAGTACTAGAAAATCCTAAATATTCATATTAACCTACAGTGAAAATCGGTTACCAAAACTCAACCCCAAAGTGCTCCTAAAAATAAATTCACAATTTCGAACAGGCATTTCGTCCAAAATTATGAAAATGGGTTATTGCGCCATAAAATCCTAAATATTCAACTGAGTCTAGAGGCACGGACCATACATATTCTGACACTTATAACTACCTTAAACAATTAAAATTGCATTGCTAGCACCACAGTGAGTGATAACATTGACTATGTTGACGGACTAAAATCTTTGCGATTAGTCGATTCGTGAAAACTTACGGAATCTTTATGAGCTTCCTAAAGTCTATAGAAATTCTACCATTGAATTTTTTGCGGACTATTACATCGCAGGTAAGTAATAATCCAAGCAACCCATAAGATAAATGATATTCAAGCAATAAAAAAGTGCATGATCATGATGCCATATGCATGAGACCCAAAAAAAATAATCATTTCCAAAAAATAATCCTTTTTTCCTACGCACTTAAAAAATCCCATTTTTGGCCCACAATATTTCCTTTAAAATATTTCCTCGCCATTATCCCAGATAATGGCCCAAAATCCAATCTCAAATCATTATCCATATTTATCCGCATGCACCATGGTCTCTCATAGGGACCATCGACACACCCTGGCTTCTATACCACACCACAGGTAACGACTACGCATGTGACATCTGCACGAGCGATGCCCAGTTTCGTGCCCAACATGTACGTAGCTAAGTATCCTCTAGCCCCTGCCAGCAGAGGGACGTCACTCAGTATATTGCGCTCCCAAATGACCAGATGACCTCTACTGAGATAATGCCCCATCTCGGCTTGGGGTCGTATTACGCATGCACCCAAAAACCCATTCACACGTGAAAACCAAGTTTTCAATATCCAACACATGTATATGCATGCACCATGCAACGAAAATGACAAGACAGCGATATCCAACATCATCCAAACTTAAAATAACTCCATCCTAAAATCCATCCGGCCCCCGAACTCCTCAGAATCAGCTCGGCACAACAAACGAATCACAAATTATTGTTACAGCAAAAATATATTTAAATCTTGAAGGTAGTTTGGAAAATACTTACAATACTATAAAATAATATTTGGAGGATCAAAGAGCTGCAAAAGATGACGGGAAAGCAATGTAATAGTGCAAAATGCACTGTGGCCATGTGTCCCAAAATATCCAAATTTGAACGGAAACAAACGAAAACTAGGGAAGGCTAGGGTAGGGCTTAGGGGTGTTGATCAAGCTAATGGAAGTGGTGGTTGGTCGTGGGTGGTGGCACAAACGGTGGTCAAAAGCCAAAAAGCCCATTCGGGCTGAGGAATGGTGGTTTGGGAAGCTGAAGGATTAGTGGTGAAGTGGGGAACAAATGGTGGCCAGTGGTGGTGCGACGGCAACAGGAAGTGGAGGAAATCGTGTGGCTTGGTGGTCTTCGTGGGGGCAAACAACGGCTTGTTAGGGGCTGAGATTGGTGGAGGGTGTTGGCAGGTGGGAGGGGAGGCTATGGTGGTGGTGATGGCGCCGGACTGTGGCACACAACGGTGCAGGAAAATACAAGCCCACTTGGGCTACACACGACTAGGAGAGAGAGAGTGGGGCGTGGGGGCCGGTGCAAGGGAGGTCGCTGATGAGTGGGAAGACGGCGAGGTGGGCGGTGACGATGGAAGGCGACAGCTGGCAGCGGTGGGTTGGGGAAAGAGGCCGCATGGAGAGAAACAGGGGGGTGACGCACGGCAGGAAGGTAGGGGGAAAAAGAAGAAAAAGAAGGAAAGAAGAAAAAGAAAGGAAAGAGCAAAAAGAAAAAGAAAAAAGAAAAAGGAAGGGAAAGAAAGTGGGGTCTAGTCTTTTCAACTTGGGCTTTCAAAAACTTATTCAACGAAAATGAATTTTAAAATAGCAGTTTAAATAAAATAATTTAAACGAGTGACTTTATAAAATAAAATAATAAAATTCAACAATAAACTACTTTAAACTAAAAAGCACAATAAAATAAATAAAAGCCAAATAAAAACACTATAACTCAATATTAATAAAATAAAATTGTTAAAGCCCAACAATAAAATAATTCAAACTAGAGAGTAATTTAAATGCGAAATAATTATTAATATCAAGAAAACACATTATTTAAATATCACAACTTCAAAATCATAAAACAATACAACAAAAAACACGTTTAATTTAAAATAAAAGAACTATTTATTATTATAATTTAGATAATCCTCCAGTTAAAATACACTTAAATATGGGGTATCACAAAACGAACTCAGTTAGAGTGCCGAATATTGTAGGGTGAGCTCGAAAATATTCCTACTAATGAGTCCCCATGGTTGGTGGCAGGGGATTTTAATGCTATACAATCTGATTCTGAGCATATTAGGGAAACCCACATCCATTGTTCGGAATGTTTGATTTTAATGTTTGCTTGGATAGTTGTGGCCTTGTAGAGATGAGATTTCAAGGAAGAAGCATGTCCTGGTGTAATGGACATGAGGGACTGTCCCGAAGTTGGTCACGTCTGGATAGAGTAGTGGTGAATATTGCTTTTTCTAATTTATTTGATAAGGCTTACTTGGAGTGTCTTAGGAGGAAGTGATCTTATCACTACCCTATAGGGGTAATCAAGGTTCTTGTGGCGGAGACAGCGTAATCCAGGATGCTTTTGGCAATGTAAAAGTTGCTTTCTTAGCTTTCTTTGGAAAGGGAACGAATAACAAGGCTGAACTTTGTGCCCGCCTTGAGGGAGTGGTTTTATGTAAAGAGTTAGGATTCTTTAATTTGGAAATTGAATGTTACTCTACAATAGTAATTGACTGAATTATTTCTAGTAATTGTACGATTTGGTACCTTTGGTACCTTTGGGAGTTTTGGGAGGCGATGGTTAATGAGCTTTAGGTAGGGGTGTAAATTTTAACCGACAAACCGGAAAACCGACCCGGACCGATTGTGCCAGTTTTGGACCGGTCTAGTTTCAGTTCTGGTCATTTTTAGATCGGACTGATACAGTTTAATATATTTTTATTTATTTATTTTTTAATATTATATATAATATATTTTATATTATATATAATTTTTATGTATAATAATATAAATATAAATTATATATAATGTTATTATAATTTATAAAATAAAAGTTTAATCTTAAACATGAAAATTTAATTGATTATATGCTTTAAATATATAATATTATAAATATATATTATTTATTAATAACATTTTATCATAGCTTTATAAGAAGTAAGAACTAAAAAAGAAAGAAAATCACTCAAATATTATTACTAAACTTTAATAGCCTAATAAACTTAAAACTCTCTATATTTTTTCTAATAAGTACATAAGACATTAGTAGATAAATATAAATTATATTATTAGTATATAATTTATATTAATACAATTTACATTTTACGACCTAATACTAAATACTAATAGTCTAATACTATATTACTATTAGTATTAGACTTTAAGTCTATGTATAAATTAGTATATAAATCATTATACTAAATAGTCACATAAAAAATAATAATATAGTAATACTAATACTATCAATATAGTCTATCAATAATATAATTATAATAAACTAAACTCACTATAACAATTAACAAATACTAATACATAGCAGATTTTTTTTTTACATAGCAGTTTTTTGTATAGCATATTTTTATAGTAGAATTTTTTGGCGTAGCAGTTTTTCTTTTCTTTTTTATAAACAGATTTTTTATGATAAATTTGTATTTTATTAAAATTGAAAAACTGGACTGAACCAGACCGAAAACCGGTAAAACCGGAGTGTCGATTTAGGAGGGTAACCGGTTCGTAATCAGTTTTGAAAAATGTAAAACCGGTGCCTACCGGTTCGGTCATAGATTTTGTCCAAAACCGGACCGGTTACACCCCTAGCTTTAGAGGGTCTATTTCTCTATCAAAAATCTTTATAAGGAAGCAAATCTGATGGGCCCCAAGGTGGACCAATTCGTAAAGATTCTTTTGCAAGTTTCAAATGGGGCAATTACTAGATTAAGAGCTAGGAAGTTCAAGAAAGCTATGCAAGGATGGGTGAAATCCACTTGAGACGTGTTAAGTAAGAGCTCAACATTCAAGTTGGGCTTGAGACGAGGAGATCTAGTTTTCATCCATGTGATATGATATAAAAGACACGAATTGGGCCTATTATTATTTAAGGCCTTGGACTTATTTATTTCATTAAAAGAGCTTATTTTATTAGTTTAGAATAAGTGGGCTTGAGAATGATTAGTTTATTTCTAAAGAACTAGGGCTTTTGGAAAGGCATTGTATTTTGGCCAATGACTTATTTGGAAAGTTATTATTTTATGTGAATTAGGATTTTAGAAGTTATTGTGGCATAGCACTGTTCACGCTACAATACCTATGGCACTATTCACTTAGGATTTTTGGGGGTTGTTTATTTAAACCACTTGTAGCCTCATTTGAGAAGGCTAGTAAATATTGTGTGAGTTGAGTTTACTCCTCTTGTTCTTGATTGAACTTCTGAACTTATCAAAAGTAAATCACAATCTTTGTGGTGTTCCTCCTTGTAATTTGGGTTCTTGAGACGGGTTCTTCAATGGGTCTAGATTTTAATATAATCTAGGTTCTTGAGACGGGTTCTTCAACGGGCCTAAATTCTCCATCCATAGACTTGAGT
This sequence comes from Carya illinoinensis, assembly GCF_018687715.1. Lineage (NCBI taxonomy): Eukaryota > Viridiplantae > Streptophyta > Magnoliopsida > Fagales > Juglandaceae > Carya > Carya illinoinensis. The sequence goes on along the minus strand of NC_056759.1, from coordinate 15,295,931 downwards.
TTGGCTTTCTTGGGTTTGTTTTTCCAATTTGTTGTTGGGTCTCAAAGCGAGTCAATTAGGTTTCACATCATTTTGGTATCAGAGCCAGGTTTCCAATTAGGTCTAATTCTATCTTTTATTTATTGCATCTTTAATTCTAGGGCTTCATTGTTCTAGTGTTATGAAAAAAAAAAAAACAAAGAAGTGCAGAAATTCGTTTTTCCTAGGGCTACCAAAACTTGCACCATCTAGGGTTTGAAATTTCCAGGATTTCATTGATTTCCTTTTATTTCCTTGTCAATTTTTATGTGTTTGAATTTAATGTTTGATTATCACAATTGAATATTTCTGTTTGTGGTTGAATTGCTGAGAAAAGAAGAGAAAAAAAAAAAAAAAAGAAAGGAAAGGAAAGGGAAAGGGAAAGAAAAGAAAAGAAAGGAAAAGAAAAGAAAGGAAAAGAAAAAAAAAAAGTCAAAAAAAAATCCAAAATTTTATTTTATTGATTGAGCCTTAACTTTAAAGGAGCTGAATACATCTTTCTAGTTGGTATCTTGTTTTGTAATTACTCTTTCCATCGTATAAATTCCTTGAGTCTCGTGTCATTTTATTCCTTCTGTGTTTTCTCTTGTTCTTTGTTTCTTGGACCTAATTACTAGTTGGAACAAAACAAGGTTGTATCATCTTAATTGAGTTCAATTAGTTCTTAAAGAACTTGAGTGGGAAAACTCTTGAGGTAAAAGGCAAGAGAGTGAGAGATCATTATCGAAAAAAAAAAAAAAAAACCAATTAAGAGTGAAACACGAGTGGAGTGTCATTATTCGAGTATAAACACGTAAGAGAGCGTGTGAGGTCTTTTCCACTAACACTCTTTTTTGTGCAGCGCGTATGATGTCTCATAAAAGTGACACATCACCAAAGGGGATGGCAGATAACTCCTTTGTGTTGCAGGTCATGCAACAACAGTTTGAGCGGTTAGACATGATGTTAGGGGCAGTGAGGGATAGGAAGGATCAACAAGATGAAGTAATTAGAAATTTGCATGGTGGGAGAGATAGGAGGAGACATGAACCTAGAAGAGAACATGAGTATGAAGATGAAGGAGATGGTGAGGTTGAGGAAGACCTAATGTCTGAAGTTGGGATAGGTAGGCATAGAGGAGTTAAGCGTGAAAGAGGATTTAGGGGAAACCCACGGGGTCGTGATAGAGTAGATAAGAACCTTAAGAGCATCAAAATGAAAATACCATCTTTCTAAGGTAGAATTGACCCTGAAGCTTATTTAGAGTGGGAGAAGAAGATAGAGTTGATTTTTGATTGTCATAACTATTCAGAGGAGAAGAAAGTAAAGTTGGCAGTAATTGAGTTCCCTGATTATGCTATTATTTGGTGGGATCAATTAGTGACCAATAGGAGGAGGAATTATGAGAGGCCTGTCGAGACATGGGAAGCGTTGAAAGCTCTCATGAGGCGAAGATCTGTACCTAGCCACTACTATAGGGACCTCTATCATAAATTACAAAATCTTACACAGGGGTCTAGGAGTGTGGAGGACTACCATAAGGAGATGGAGGTGGCTATGATACAGGCGAATGTAGAGGAGGATAAGGAGGCCACTATGGCTAGATTTTTGTGTGGTTTGAATAGGGAGATAGCCAATGTGGTTGAATTGCAACATTATGTAGAAATAGAAGACATGGTGCACATGGCTATGAAGGTGGAGAGGCATTTAAAAAGGAAAGTGACATTAAGGTACACTTCAATTTCTAGCACTCTTTGAAAACCAAAGTGGGAAACAAATGATCGAGCTGTAACAAAGGCAAAGACCGAACCACCTAAGGGAAAAGATGAAGGAACTAGCAACAAACTCAAGGTAGCATCCCAACCTTCTAGAGATAGAGATATTAAATGCTTTAAGTGTTTAGGTTTAGAGCACATCGCTTCTCAATGCCCAAACAAACGTGTGATGATTATGCATGACAATGGGGAAGTGATAACTGCTAGTATGGATGATAGTGATGAGATGCCCGAGTTGGAGGATGCTAGTGATGATGACGGAGTAGAATACCCCGTAACAGGTTAGTCCCTTGTTGCCAGGCATGCTCTCAACACACAAATTAAGATGTATGATGCAGAGCAATAGAGGGAGAATGTTTTTCATACTAGATGCCATCTCAATAGCAAGGTATGTAGTATGATCATTGATGATGGGAGTTGTACTAATGTTGTTAGCACTACTTTAGTTGAGAAATTGCATTTACCTACTTTGAAGCACTCTCGACCATACAAGTTGCAGTGGTTGAATAATTGTGGGGAGATTAGGATGGATAGACAAGTGTTAGTTACTTTTTCCATTGGAAAGTATCAGGATGAGGTGCTTTGAGACGTTGTGCCTATGCATGCTGGCCATATCTTGTTAGGAAGACCATGGCAGCATAGAGTGATACATGATGGATTCAAAAACATGTACAGTTTTGTAAAGGAGGGCAAAACAATCAAGCTTGCTCCTTTAACTCCAAGACAGGTCTATGAGGACCAATTGAAACTAAAAAGTGTGCTCAAAAAAGAAAGAGTGAAAATGAGAGTGATCAAAAAAGAAAGAGTGAAAATTAGAGTGATCAAAAAAGAAAGATTGAAATAGAGATTGAGCAAAAAAGAAAGAGTGAGAGTGAAAATGAGCAAAAATGAAAGAGTGAAAAAGAAAGAGACTCTGCAGAGAAAAAAGGAAAGACAAAAGCGAGTTTCTATGCAAGAGAGTCTACAGAGAAAAAAGGAAAGACAAAAGTGAGGTTAAGAGGGCTTTTTTAGCAGATCGCCCTATGATTTTTCTTATCTATAAAGAGTCTTATCTTAATCTTGATGAAACTAACTAGTCTCTTCCTAGTTTGGTTGTTTCTTTGTTGCAGGAGTTTGAGAATGTATTCTCAGAGGAAATGCCTAATGAGTTGTCACTTATTAGAGGAATAAAGCATCAAATTGATTGTGTGACAGCATTGGAGAATTGGCAACATTACCTTTGGCCAAAAGAATTTGTCCTACATACCAAACATAAGTCCTTGATTCACTTGAAAGGACAAGGTAAGTTTAATAGAATGCATGCCAAGTGGGAGGAATGTAATGGGACTTTTCCTCATGTCATCAAATACACACATGGTAAGGAAAATTTTGTGGTTGTTACAATATCAAGAAGGTATGTCCTTGTCTTCATTTTGGATGCAAAGTTATTGAGATTTGAATATGATGAGAAATTGCATGCTAGTATGATTACTTTGATAGTGTGTATGGAGTATGTGAGAAAGTATCATTTGGTAAGTTCTATAGACTAGATTGGTACATATTTAGAGAGAATAGACTTTTTGTGCCTAATAGTTCTATGCATGAGTTGCTTGTGCTTGGAGCACATGGAAGTGCTTTGATTGGACATTTTGGTGTAAAACGGACTTTAGACATGTTGCATGACCATTTGTGGGAGTATTGTTTCCCATTCATTGAGTTTGCATATAGTTGGAGTGATCACTTTGGTGTAAAGAAGAGTTTATGTATATTGTATGAGCACTTTTGGGAGTATGGTTTGCCATTCATTGAGGTCGCATATAATTGGAGTGGTCATTTTGGTGTAAGGAAGATTTTAGATGTGTTAAGAACGTTTATGGGAGTATCATTTTTCTTTCATTGACTTGTTGCATGAACGTTTGCCGGAGTATCATTTGCCCTTGATAGAGTTTATATATAATAGGACCATACATACTACTATTTTTTATTCTCATTTTGGAATTGTATATGGTTTTAATCCACCTACTCCTTCAGTATTGATGTTTTGCTTGTTGATGACAAGAGTGGCTTGGATAGATCTTTTCACATTCTTGAGAAAATTAATGATAATTCATATCAAGTGGATCTTCTAGGTAAGTACCATATTTCTACTACTTTCAATGTTTCTGATCTTTTTCCCTTTGATCCAAGTGGAGATTCGAGGTCGAATCATTTTGAGGAGAGGGGAAATGATGGGCCCCAAGGTGGACCAAGTCATAAAGATCCTTTGCAAGTTTTAGATAGGGAAATTATGAGATCAAGAGCTAGGAAGTTCAAGGAAGCTATGCAAGGATGGGTGAAATCCACTTGAGACGTGTTTAGCAAGAGCCCAACATTCAAGATGGGCTTGAGAGGAGGAGATCTAGTTTTCATCCATGTGATACGCTACGGAAGACACGAATTGAGCCTATTATTATTGAAGGCTCTGGACTTATTTATTTCATTAAAAGAGCTTCTTTTATTAGTTTTGAATAAGTGGGTTTGAGGATGCTTAGTTTATTTCTAAAGAACTAGGGTTTTTGGGAAGGCCTTGTATTTTAGCCAAGGGCTCATTTGAAAAGTTATTATTTTATGTGAACTAGGGTTTTAGAAGTTACTGTAGCATGGTACTGTTTACGCTACAGTACCCGCAGTACTATTCACCAAGGGTTTTGGGGGGTTGTTTATTTAAACAACTTGTAGCCTCATTTGAGAAGGTTAGAAAATATTGAATTTTCATTGTGAGTTGAGTTTACTCCTCTTGTTCTTGATTGAACTTCTGAATTTATCAAAGGTAAATCACAACCTTTGTGGCGTTCCTTCTTGTAATCTGGGTTCTTGAAACAGGTTATTCAATGGGTCTAGATTTTAATATAATCTAGGTTTTTAAAACGAGATCTCAACGGGCCTAAATTCTCCATCCATAGACTTGAGTTTGGTTTTCTTGGGTTTGTTTTTTCAATATTGTTGTTGGGTCTCAAAGCGAGTCGATTGGAGTTCACATCAAAATCAAGTTGCTGATATTTGGGCTCGGCAAAGTGAATCAGATTTGACATGCAAATATGAGGTTGGGGGTTTGCTACCCAGGCCGTTGAGAGGTATTATTCAGCTGGACATAACATAAAATCGTGAATCAAAAAGCGTGACGAGAATTCTCAAACCAAGATGTTAGAAGGTGCAAAATCAATGGGTGCCGGAGCTGCTACAATTGCTTTAGCGGGAGCTGCTGTTGGTATTGCAAAACGTCTTTAGTTCTTTGATCCATTCCGTGGTGCGAAATCCATCATTGGCTAAACAATCATATTAGACCCTAATTGCGGTGTTTATTATTATTATTATTATTTTATGCTGCTTATTTTGTGGTTTTGTTTCATTGGTTTGGTTGGTTCTTGTTTTTCATGAAAGGTTTGCCTCTGTCATAAGTGATGGTGGTTTTTAATAAAGCTCTAGAGGTGCCGTCTTCTTTTGATTAAAAAAAAAAAAAAAAGAGCAAATGAACATGTCCAATGTATGTTTTTATTTTGATATTAAGATGGTACAAGTTTTCAATAATAAGATCGAATTTACCTATTGATTGTTGGCATATTGTAATGTCTAACAAGTTCTTCAAGCTTCTTAAGGAGTTTTTCAACCATACCTGGATAAGAAGAAGAAATATTCATTTCTTTTCCTTCATATGTAAGTATGGTATCGACCTTGTATGGGCTAGATGCCTTAGGTCTAGCTGTTTTTTTTTTAAAGAGAATGTTTTATTTCTCAACCAACAAACTTCAATGCTTCTTGCAAAACAATATCAAAGGTACAATCAAGAATAGATTCAATATACATTAAAACTTCTAAATGTGAAAAAGCATCTTTGGCAAGTAAATGTGCAGCTAAATTTCCTGATCTTCTCTTGTGATTGATGGTCCATTGAGCAAAGGAATTCAGCAGCATTTTAGTATCTTCCAAAAAGACACCCACTGGACTCCAGTCATGCACATGATTCTTTAGGACATTGACAACTTGAAGCGAGTCCCCTTCAAGAATAAATCTCATGATTCCCATATGCTTGTAAAAATTCCCATGGAATAAGTGGGAATTGCTTGGAGAATAGCCTTTAAGAGGATCTCTTTGCCTGCAACTAATAACATTTTGGTTTTCCAGTTGGTAACACAACTCCAAACACTGTCCAAAAGTGAATTAAAAGTAGCTACCTTGGCTCTACCAATTATTGCAGGAAGGCCCAAATACTTCTCAAAAGAACCAGAAGACTTTACCCCAGCAATTTATAATATGATATTTTGAACCTCAAAAGGAGTATTTCTACTAAAAAAGATAGAGGTTTCCATTTAATGAGAATCTGCCCAGAGGCCTTTTCATAAACCTTCAACAAGTACAAGACATGACTCCATTTAAGGGAATTAGCCCTACAGAAAAGGAGGCTATCATCAGCAAATAACAGGTGAGTGATGAAAAAAGAGTTCTTTCCAATAGGCACCCCTGATATGCTGCCCAAAGCTTCTGCTTGGTTAATAAGGGAAGTCAAGGCTTTTGGGCAAAGAATAAACAAGTATGGTGAAAGTGGATCCCTTTATCTAAGCCATCTAGTTGGAATAAAAGAGGTATGTGGTGCTCCATTGATCAAGAGGGAATAAGATACTAATCTAATGCAGCTCATCATTAAAGAAATCCATTTTCGGTCAAACCCCAGCCTTCTCATCACTTCTTCTAGAAATTGCCATTCTACTCTATCATACGCTTTGCTCATAACAAGCTTAAGAGCAATGAAGCCAGACTTGCCATTCATACAACCTAGCACATAAGCAATTTGATTTGGAGATATAATTTCAAGAATGATGTTTTTTAACCTGTTTGCAAGGACCTTAGACACAACCTTGTATATCACATTGCACATACTAATAGGCATGTAATCAGTGATCTTCTTAGGCTGCTTAATCTTTGGGATCAAAGTGATGAAAGTATCATTGATGTCTTGAAAGGAACCACCATGGTTTAGCACATTTAACACAAACTAACAGACATCATTACCAATAGTTGACCAATTTGCTAGATAAAAATGGGTAGGGAATCCATTAGGGCCAGGAGAGGTAAGAGGTTTTATCTTAAAACAGCCTCTTCAACTTCAAGAGCTGTGAACTCACTCAGTAGTTTTGAGTTTATCTCAGTTGTTACAAATGTATCCAACCCAGAAACATAGCTAGAGAAATCAGAAGTGTTAGTAGAGAAGAAAAGAGCATTAAAATATCATGTAAAGGTATCTCCAATCATACATGAATCAGTTACTAAATGGCCTTCATCATCCTCCACTTGCATAACTGTATTCATAGATTTCCTCTGACTTGCAAATTTATGAAACTACTATGTATTTCTGTTCCCTTTGTGAAACCAAGTTTGTTTTGCCCTCTACCTCCATTTGAGTTCTTCCTCTTCAAGCAAACCTTCCACTTGCTTTTAGAGAGTTTGTATAGACCTACAATTTTCACTTGTTCTCGAGGCTTGTAACTTAGCTAGCCTCTACATTTTCCTTTTGAGAGACCCTTTCTTGCTCCTATGGTATGAATTCTTCCATTTCTGAAGAGCTTGTTTGCAACCTATTAGCTTTGCCTTAATTTTTAAGCAGCCAATGATCCCTCTATCACACCTTCTCTAAGCCTCCTTGATAGTATCAAAACATCCTTCATGTGATTGCCAGGCAGCTTCCCATCTGAATAAAAATTTCCTTCTATTGTTAAAATTGGAATCAACCTCTGGATTAGAGAAGCTAGTAGGCACTAAGTGAAGTGGGCAATGATCTAACTTGATAGCTGGAAAAACAAAAACACAGGAACTACTAAAAATTTGGTGCCACTCACGGTTTGCTATTGCCCTATCAAGTCTTTCCTTGGTATAGCCTTCATCAAATCTGTTATTAGACCATGTGAAGCTTGGCCCTTGAGTTCTGACATTACTTAATTCGCATGCTTCAAGAGCCTCCTTCAACATATGATTGCAAGGCCTAGGGTTAGCACCTCATTTCTCACTATGAGAAGTGATTCCATTAAAATCCCCCACACACAACCAGGGTGTCTCTTTTCCTAAGCCTCGAAGAAGTTCCCAATTGGCAGCCTTTTAGAGGTAAATGGATGGCCATAAAATCTAGTAATTAACCACAATCTGCCTTGAGACCTTTAAGAATTCTCTGCACTTATATGCCATCTTGAAAGTTAACTATATTAACTGTCAAATACTCATTCCTCAATAGTGCTAATCCCTCGATCGGTGATATTAGGTTGTCTGTGATCAAGACTTGGGGGCTACATGAGATTCCTACGATAAGTTTCATGAATGAGCATCATGTTCTTATTATGATGCAGTTTGAACAGGATATCGTGCATGGTTGGGCTCGAGAGGGCAGATCGATTCTTGGTTGTGGTTTTAGGTTGTTTAGATGGACAAAGGATTTTGATCTACGGAAGGAATCCTCTCTTGTGCAACAATAGATTTTTCTTCCTAAGTTGTCGTTACATTTGTATAGATTGGGTTGTTTGCAGATGTTCGCTACACAATTTTGGCGCTATTTGGGATTGGATAAAGCCACTCTAAATCACATGAGGGCAACGGGGGCAAGGATGTGTGTTGAGATTGATTTGAAGGAGGAACCTATTCAAGGCTGTCCTATAGTTCTCTCGAATAATGTTATGATCTGGCAAGAAGTCAAGTATGAAAAGAATGGTTTTTATTGTTCTAAATGTTGTTGACAAGGGCATGCAAAAATAATATGGTCGCTACTTTAGCATGTTATTTGAGGGCCACAAATAGATGATCTATTCCTATACCTTTGAACCTAGAACTATATCAAGAGATAAAAACTTGATGTCGCTACTTTAGTATGTTATTTCAGGGCCACAAATAATATGGTCTCATGGAACCTATCTAGGAAATTGGTTAAGTCTAATCAAATTAATATGAGTATCTAGGGAAAGATTATTTGGATTCTTATTTGTTATTTTGTGACTCATATCCTGGGCAATTATTTTCTTATGACACGATAAGATCTTAAGCATATTACATAATGTGAGTTTAAGAATTGTAGATAAATATTATTTAATCATATAATCATATGAAAATCTCAGATTTAATATTTGTTTTTTTTTTATAGCAAACAAGAGAGTACCAAATATTCTCATGTTTAACCAATCATGACAAAAATATCATTTCTTATCATATACAAAGAATAGTGTAGAAAATAACCGAGGTTCATTTCATAACAAAAAGATGCAAGTATTTCATAAAATCAACCTCAGACAATTTTTGGCAGTTTAGTCTAGGAGCACCGTTTACCTTACTTTTGCAGCATACTATCAAGCTTCGAACACAAATAGTAGTAGTATCACAGTCTAATCCAAAAAAATATCGCTACATATTATAATTCAATAGTGCATTATGGTGCCTCTTTTTTAAAATGTTCCAAGTACAGTGTCTAAAAGCACTAGTCCGCCAACAGATTAGCCCAACGTCATTGTATTTGCTTAAATTTCATTCCAACACACTTCACATTGACAATCATAATCCTAACACATAAACAAAAGAAAAATTATACACATTATCCCTATATCATACACCACACTTGATTTTTTTTATTTATTTTTTAATTATCAAATGTGTGGTGTAGAGATGATGAGTACAAAAATTCCTTTAGTTTAGCAAGAATAAAACAAAAAACAAAAAAATTAATAAAATAAATAAAAAATCAAGTGTGGTATGGTGTAAGGATAATAAGTAGAATGGCTCTAAACAAAACACCAACCCATAGTTTTAGAATCATTCCCCTCTGACCTTAACATTACGAGCAAGCAGGGACCCTCCAAACATCAGCCAAGCCATGAAATCACTCAACTACAATTCTAACATCCAACATAGACAACCCAAACTTCCATTAAGCACCAAACATATGAGCCACAAAAATTAAAGGGTGATCACAAGATTAGTGCTCGATGGTACCTTAACCCTTCTCTGAGCGAGGGACGTTCGTCTAATTTGAGAGCGAGGTGATGCTGTCTAGAGATAGTCTATGGTACTCTTAGACACTAAAAACAGGGGTAATAAACTAGGTTTGCGACTTAACGGAAGTAAAGAGAGATTACCAAACAAAGAGAAAAACTGAGGGAGAGAGGTCACCATGAGATGGGGCTGAGAAGGGTAGATGTTGTGAGCGATGGTGCAACAGAGCCTCGTGGTGTCAATGGTTTGGGATTTTACATAGAGACGAGAGAGAGAGAGAGAGAGAGAGAGAGAGAGAGAGAGAGAGAGAGAGAGAGAGAGAGAGAGAGAGATACAGAGAACCAAGAGGCAAAAGAGGGATGGAAGGGCTTATCGACGCTCAAGTGCGACATCGAGGAGCTGCACAAGGCGGGTGGTGTCAATAAATGGCATGGGAAAGGCAACCTATGTAACACCCAGGCTCAGTCAAACCCGTCTTTTTTTTATTATTTGTGGACTTATATGTATGAAAAGATCAGTTGAGTTTTCAATTATTTTTTTTATGGATTAGGGGTTCAATTTATTTTTTTCAAGAGTTCAACCTATGTTTCGTTTCGTCTTTAAAAAAAAAAAAAATGTTTTTCATCTTTTCAAATGGACTCTATGTTAAGGATTCCTCAGAATCTTCTCTAGATTCTTAGCTATTCTTATTATTTTGTTGACCCTTGATTATAGGCTTGTAATCCTCTGTAATTCTTTCCTTTCTTTGTAAAGCTTTCCTTATCAGTTGTAAACCATACTTGTATATATATGATATTCGGACTCCACCAAAAGTGTGGTGGTTTCACAAACGTTCACATGGTATCACGAGCCCTATAGGAATCACTTTCGATAACTTTTTTTTTTTTCTTCTTCTTCTTCTCCCTCATGGCCGAACCCCTCTCCTTCAATACCATGGTTCACATGGTCACTATCAAGCTCTCGGCAACCAACTATTTGCTCTGGAAAAGCCAGCTCTTGCCCCTGCTTTAGTGCCAGGATTTTCTCAGCTTCGTTGATGGTTCTTTCACTCAACCATCTGAAACTCTGCCTAACCCCACCGATGGCACCTCCATACCCAACCCCAAGTTTCTTGAATGGAAACTCAAAGACCAGCAGATTCTTAGTTTGCTGCCGTCGTCTCTCTCTAAAGAAGCCATGGCAGCCGCCGTTGGTCATGCAACCTCTCGAGCTGTCTGGGTTGCACTTGAACGTGCTTTCAGTCATGGCTCCAAAACCCGTGAGTTACGATTGAAGGATGAGCTCCAGCTGATGAAGAAAGGCAACCGATCTATTGCTAAGTTTGCCCGTGTGTTCAAAGGTCTCTGTGACCAATTAATGGCCATTGGACGTCCCGTTGACGAAGTGGACAAAGCTCACTGGTTCCTTTGTGCTCTCGGCACCGAGTTTGCTGGTTTCTCCTCCACACAGATGGCTCTCACCCCGCTGCCCTCTTTCCATGACTTGGTCCCTCTAGCCGAAAGCTATGATTTATTTCAAAAATCTCTTGAGACTCACTCTGTTTCACCTGTAGCTTTTACAGCAAACCGTTTCTCTGGCCGTGGCGGTCAATCTCGTTCCACAGGCAATCAGCACTCCAAAGGTGGCTCAACTAGCAACACGGGTGGTTCTTCATCTAGTGGGCACTCTTCCAGCAACAACAGCTCCTGTCGTCCCTACACTCCTCGCTACCAAATATGCAAAACAGAGGGTCATACGGCTGATTGATGCCGAAACCGTTATGATCGTGCGGACCCATCGGCATAGCTTGCTGAAGCTTTCTAAAATAGCTGCTCTCTCTCTGATGGTTCCTCCAGTTCAGATTGGTATCTTGACACGGGTGCCTCCACCCATATGACGCTGGATTCGACTGCACTTGACACTTCCGAAAAATATGTTGGTAAGGATAAAGTTGTTGTGGGAAATGGGGCGTCCTTATCCATCACCCACATTGGTATTTCTCATCCCACTTCCAACTTAAAATTGCTTGATGTTTTGTTAGTTCCCCACCTCACCAAAAGTCTTATTTCCATTAGTAAGTTAACTTCTGATTTCCCTTTTCAAGTTACCTTTACTGATTCCTCTTTTGCCATTCAGAACAAGCTCACAACAAAGGTGGTGGCAACCGGAAAACGTGATGGCGGCCTCTACGTACTTGAGCGATGCTTTTGTTTCTGTCCTTAATAAATCTGCTCTTACGGCGTCGTATGATCTATGGCATGTGCGTCTTGGTCATATTAATCATTCTATCATTTCTTTATTAAATAAAAAAGGCCAGTTATCTCTTACTTCTATTTTGCCTAAACCTACAATTTGCGCTACGTGTCAATTTGCAAAAAGCCATAAGCTTCCTTTTTCTAATCATAATTCTCGCTCCACCTCCATTTTGGGTCTTGTTCATTGTGACATATGGGGACTAGCCCCGGTTAAATCTAAACTGGGCTTTACTTATTATGTTATTTTTGTCGATGATCACTCCGGCTTTACATGGCTTTATCCCATGAAATTTAAATATGATTTTCTTGACATTTTTCTTCAATTTCAGTCATTTGTGGAAAATCAATATTCTTGCAAAATCAAAATTTTCCAGAGTGATGGTGACGCTGAGTTTTGCAGCAATCGCTTTCAATCTCAACTCTGTTCCTCTGGTATTCATCACCAAATGTCCTGTCCCTACACTCCTTCTCAAAATGGACGCGCTGAATGCAAGCATCGCCACGTGACTGAAATGGGTCTTGCGCTCTTATTTCATTCACGCGTACCCATTTGCTATTGGGTCGACGCTTTTAGTACTGCGACTTATATCATTAACCGGTTGCCTGCCCCACTTCTTGGAGGTATTTCTCCCTTTGAAATTTTACACGGTAAACCTCCACTCTACACGAACTTTCATCCTTTTGGTTGCAAAGTTTATCCCTGTTTACGTGACTATGCTGCTAACAAGTTTTCTCCTCGCAGCATTTCTTGCTTATTTTTAGGCTACAACACTTCCTATAAAGGCTTCCGTTGTCTCTACCCCCTCACATCCAAAATCTACGTCACTCCTCATGCCAAATTTGATGAACAATATTTTCCCTTACTACCCACCTCTCTCGCCCAGCCTCTCGCCTCTTTAGATCTCTCCCGTTTTTTGGAACCCCTGCCTACCCATGACCTACCCTTACCCCTTACCCCATTGCCCCCCACACCTTTATCCGATCCACATTCTCGGTCTGGGTCTCATGCATGTCGTCTCTGTCCTAAATCTTTCTCTCAGCCTCTGCAGGTCTCTATTGAGTATCTTGCTAGTGATTCTCCAGCGCCGGATCCGCCACAGTCTGATGCTCTAGTTTCTCGTGCTCCGGCCATACCTCCACCTTCTCATCCCATGGTCACTCGAGCTAAGGTAGGCATTTTCCAGCCGCGGTACCCCACTTAACTCAGTCATCATGTCTCGGGGCTTCTACATGCTCTTCTTACTACATCTGAGCCCCGCGGTTTCAAAATATCTGCTAAAAATCCTACCTGGCTCGCTGCTATGGATGACGAGATCAAAGCTCTTCGTGACAACTGTACTTGGGATCTTGTTCCTCGGTCTTCCAAAACGAACATTGTCTGCTCTAAATGGGTTTTTTGTACAAAGTATCTATCTGATGGCTCTATTGATCGTCTTAAGGCCCGTCTTGTTGCCAAGGGCTATACTCAACTTCCTGGCCTGGATTATACAGATACTTTCAGTCCCGTGGTCAAAACCTCAACTGTTCGTGTTGTGCTTTCTTTGGCTGTTACTTATGGTTGGCCCCTTCGCCAACTCGATGTTAAAAATGCCTTCCTTAACGGCATTCTACAGGAACATGTTTATATGGAGCAGCCTCCTGGCTATGTTGATCCTCGCTTCCTTCATCATGTCTGCAAACTCAAGAAGGCTCTTCATGGTCTCAAGCAAGCTCCACGTGCTTGGTTCCAGCGTTTCAGCTCATTTCTTTTGAAGCTCGGGTTCACTTGCAGTCGTGCGGATACCTCTTTGTTCATTCTCTATCGCCAACAGCACATTATTTATCTCTTACTGTATGTCGATGACATTATTCTCACTGGCAATAATGTGTCATTTCTCAACCACTTCATTCAGCAGCTTCACTCCGAATTTGCCACCAAAGATTTGGGATCCCTCAGCTATTTCCTTGGTCTCGAAGTCACCCCCATCTCGACAGGCCTTTTTCTCAGCCAGACCAAGTATGCACGTGATATTCTTGTACGTGCCCAGCTTCTTAACTGCAAGCCTGTCACAACTCCTATGGTTGTCACCTAGCGTCTCTCCTCTAATGGTTCTCCATTTGAGGATGTCACTCTTTATCACTCTCTTGTTGGTGCACTGCAATATTTGACTATCACTCGCCCTGACCTTGCCCACTCGGTCAATTATGTTAGTCAATATTTGCATGCCCCCACTGATGAACATTTTCAGGCAGTGAAGCGCATCCTTCGTTATGTCAAGGGTACTCTTCATTTTGGTTTATCATTCACTGCCTCTTCTTCCGCTAGCATTACTGCCTACTCTGATGCTGATTGGGTTGGCTGTCCTGACACTCGTCGCTCTACTTCCGGCTATTCCATCTATTTGGGTGACAATATTGTCTCTTGGAGCGCTAAAAAGCAACCCACGGTCTCTCGCTCTAGCTGTGAATCTGAATACCGTGCTTTGGCTTCTACTGCTCCTGAAGTCCTCTGGTTAGATCATCTTCTTCGTGACCTGTGTGTTTCCACTCCAGCTCGACCTCTTCTTCTATGCGACAACAAGAGTGCCATCTTTTTAAGCTCCAACCCCGTCTCTCACAAGCGCTCCAAGCACATTGATCTGGACTATCATTTTCTTCGTGAACTTGTGGTCGCCGCTCGGATTCGTACTCAGTATATTTCTACCACACTACAAGTTGCTGATGTTTTTACCAAGAGTGTCTCACGGCCCCTCTTTACATTCTTTTGATCCAAGCTACGTGTGTGCTCTAATCCCACGCTTAGCTTGCGGTGGGGTGTTAAGGATTCCTCAGAATCTTATCCAGATTCTTAGCTATTCTTATTATTTTGTTGACCCTTGATTATAGGCTTGTAATCCTCTGTAATTCTTTCCTTTCTTTGTAAAGCTTTCCTTATCAGTTGTAAACCATACTTGTATATATATGATATTCGGACTCCACCAAAAGTGTGGTGGTTTCACAAACATTCACACTCTAGAGTCCCTTTCCCATTAAAATTTTAATTAGTTCCAGTTGATCCTCACCATGATCTGATAGTGTTTGTTTTTAAAATCTCCAGCCCCCACTTCGCACCATGTCCGTTCCCATTGCATGCACGTCTCACACCTCCCTCCCACTGTATTCACGCAACGGACTCTATATATATTCGTGTAGAAGTTGGCTACTCATTTTTTCCAAGCTAGGGTTGCCGCATATAGTTCTTCTAACAAGTATACCCTAGGAAACCACCACCTTTGACACATCACTGCCTTCTTCAAACTCCTCCACCACGTTGCTGGCACTGCTGCCCTCTTCAACCACCAGGCAAGCTTAACCATCACCAAAGGCCTTGCTACCAACCATTTTTCTAGCAAGCAAATGGTACTACTCCCTCCTCCGTAGTACAACCCAGTCCCACTGTGCACCACCACCCGACGCTGCCGAGATCTCCCCTACATGGTGGAAGACACTAGCCACTGCCTAGCCTACGCAAAATCGTTGCACCCACATGAACAACAACACCACCAAGTAGCACCCTGTTCTTCTTCACCGAAACAAGGCAGTGTGCTGTGTGCACAACTTGAAACAGCCACCACTCCATCTCGGGAAGTTGCCCCACGTTCGCTAGCCCTAGACCGCCATAACCCAACCGTAAACCATGTGGAACCACCCCTAGTCATCACCAAAGGGCCCCTGTTTTTGGCTTCTCAAAATAGGGCACCTACTCCCCCACCGTAAGCACTGCAAACCACCACTACGTATACCGAGTGTCCACCACGTCAAGACCCCACGGAAACCACCGTAAAAAAATTTCCAGCAACCCCCAGTTCGTTGTATCTCATGCTCAATCTTGCATCGTCCAGCTCTGTTGTCTCTCCTTGGTGTCCCCGTTTTCTGATTCCTCCATTTCAGTGGGTAAGTTTTTGCTGCCACTTTTTTAACTTTCTTTTGTGCATTTTGTTTCTGATGGGAAAAGTAACTCGTTTATTTTGAATCCCAGTCTTCAGTTTTCAGTTTTCAGAAGGGAATACTTTTCTTGCCATAATCTAGTTTACCATAACAGCCCATAGATTTAACTCATGTTGGGCTTAACCTTTTTAAAAATTGGTTTGTGTTTTAAATAAATGGGCTTGGTTAAAAATTTAGTTTATATATCTATACTTATATTATAAGCGAGAATCGATTAGCTACAGTAATGCACAGTAAATTTTCCTTTCCGTTTTAATCTATGTATTTTATAGTATTTGTCTTTTTTGCCCTTTTCATTGGTCTTGTGTGTGTCCGTGTCTGTCCGTGTAGTTGGGGTTTTATTGTCATTTGGGGTTGGGGCTTTTTGGTCATTTCGGTCCATGGGTTTAATTGTTTGGCTTTTCGTTTCTGTCATTCCGAGTGTCCTTCGTCCGTTCGGTTCTTTTGAGTTCTTCGGTTTGCTCTTTTCTTCTCTCCTCTGTTTCATCTTCTTGGGCCGATTGTTTGATGCTGGTTCTGAGTGACTTTTGTTGGCTTTTTGATGTTGGTTCTGATTGTGTTTTGTTTGGTGTGGATTTGGTTTCGGCTGTTTTGGGTTTTCTGGGTTTTCCGATTTCGTTCCGGGTGTGTTTATTTTCCGTTTGCTTAGTTTAGGTTTTTCGGTTCTTTTTTTGTTTCTTTGATCTGTTTCGCCTTCTCCGGTGGTTTATTTCGTCTTGCTTTTCGAGTTTTGTAGATTTTTTTTTGCATCTTTTCCGTCGGTTCTTGCCTTTTCTGGGTTTTTGTGGGTTTTTCCGATTCTCCTTTTGTTTTTGGTTGCGGGTGGGTCTGAAAGGGGAGAAAAATTGTGTCTTTTGTTGGTGTTCGATGTTGATTTGTAGTTCTCATTGTTTGTGGTTTTTCGGAGACTTCGAAAAGGAAGAAAAATGGGGTTTTTTTCCTATTGTTTGGTTGTGGGTGCCTTCGGTTCGGTTGTTTTGGAAACAAAGAAAGATGATTTTTTTTTTTACAATGTGCTTGTATCTGTTTGTTGTGGTTTTTCGGAGACTTCGAAAAGGAAGAAAAATGGGGTTTTTTTCCTATTGTTTGGTTGTGGGTGCCTTCGGTTCGGTTGTTTTGGAAACGAAGAAAGATGATTTTTTTTTTACAATGTGCTTGTATCTGTTTGTTGTGGTGTTCCTTTGAGTTCCGTTCTTTTGGATTTTCGATTCTTTTTTTATTGTAGGTATGTTCTGTTTCATCTTCTCCGATCGTTTGTTTGTGGCCTTTTTTGAATGTTCATTTTTGGATTTTTTATTTGTTATGTTCGGTGTGTTTATTCTGGTGCTCATTGTGCTTTTTCGGTTGTCATTGTTTGTGTTTTTCCTAAACGTTCGAAAAGGAAAAAAAATTTTGTTGCTCTTTGATTTTCTATTTGTGCCGTTGTCATTAATCGTGTTTTGTTTTTGGTATTGTATTAAAGTTTGGACTTATTTTTTGGGTTTTTATGCCAAAAAATTTTTTCCTGCCATGTCGGTTTGCATACGTGTTTTTCATGCCGTGGTCGATGATGAATTCTTTATTCTTTGCCTTTTTACCTGTGGTCAATGATGTTATTTGCGTTTTTTTTCGCGGTTTTTATGCGGTGGTCAATGATGGATTTAATATTTTGGATTTATTTTCGTTGTTGTATTTTAAAGTTAGATTATAGTTTAGATCTCTTTTCTGATTTTTAAGATTTTTAATCCGCGGTCAATGATGCATTTCATATTTTTAAAAATTAAGACATATCTTTGTATGTACTTATAGATATGTACATAATGTATATGTGTACTTATATTATAAGCGAGAATCGATTAGCTACAACTCTCTACATTAACTTTTGCTTTCCGTTTTTAAATCCTTTCTTTTATAGCATTTGTCTTTTTTGCCCTTTATATTGTCCTTCTGCGTGTCTGTGTTTGGGATTTTATTGGTATTGTCGGTTGGGCCTTTATGGTCATTTTGGTTGGCTGATTAATGAATTTTGGTTTTATTCGATTTTTAGTATTTGTCTTTTCTGTAATCAATTTCCTTCATCTATTTTGGATTCTCAATTCATTAATTTTATTTGAATATTTATTTTGATAGGATGGCAACTTAATGCTTCCGTAATATTGATGCGATGGAAACTGTAGTGTTTTTATTGTTTTGCCGCAGTTATGCTTTAGTTTAAATGTTGTCCTGTCCTGTCTTGTCCTATTCATGTTTCGTTTGGTTAATTTAGTCGGTTTCTAGCTATATTATTTTTTCAATCTGACGTGAATGTAATGAAGTTTTGTTGGTGATCTTTCTGTGGTCAATTTAGTATAAATATTTAAACATATTTAGATACTTTGAATCTGACTTCAAATTAATATAGCTGTATTTACTTTTTGATGATTTGCCGGCGTGGTAGAGATTTGTTTCAGAGATTTTTTTTGCCGGATTTGTCTTGTTACTTTGCTACTTTATTGGTAATTGCAAAACAGTGACTTATTTTATAAAACCCTCTCAGCTCTGTATCCAGATGTCAATCGTTGTTTTATTGCTCGTCCTTTCTTTTACTTTTTTTGTTTACGTCTTTAACCTGCTTATAAAAGTTCCTTTCTTAATTTCATTTGTATCATTTATTTCTATCATGCTTCCATCTCTCCTCAAATGTCTGCCGAGCTTCTTTTGGTTTTATAAACAAATCTTCTGTTGACCTCAGAAGTTCTACCTTTTCCGTCGAAGGTTATTTATCATTCAGTTTCTATTATTTCTTTAATGGTTCAGGTTCTTAAATGTTGTTTTCATCAATTTTTATGGTGTTCATGTGTAGGAAATTATCTTATTTATATTTTTGCAGTAATGTTTTTTATTTTCTTTTTATATTATGTTGAAGTGTTGCCTTTTAAGTTCTGTGCGTGAATTTACTTCATTTTTAGCTACGCTAAACTACAGTAAGTTCTGCCTTCGCTTTTTAACTTCTGTGTTTTATAGTGTTGCTCTTTTTTGTCCTTTTTGTTGGTCTTGTGTGTGTCCATGTGGTTGGGGTTTTATTGTCATTTGCGATTGGGCCTTTTTGGTCATTTGGCTGCATGAGTTTAATTGTTTTGGCTCTTGCCTTTCGGTCATTTTGAGTGTCCATTTCTCTGCTTCGTCCGTTCGGTTCTTCGGTTCTCTCTTTCTTTCTCTTCTCTGTTTCATTTTTCTTTATTGATGTAAAGTTCATTTTTTGTGTTATTTTACATGTTATTGTATCTATCTGAGACCGCGGAATTTTTTACCTTTTGTTGTTTTCTGAAATGTTATGAGGTCACCGTTTTTGCTCGTTGTGGAGCTGGTTTTTTAAGCATGATATGGTTAATACATTACAGCCTATTGTACGTGCGGCTTTAGATTTGAGTGTATCTATCTGAGACCACAGGATTTTCTTGATGTTGTTCTTTTGCCATTTCTCTGAGACCACGATTTTTATTTTTTTTGTTATATTTTATAATGCATTTTTTTGTTTGCTTTACTGACTTATTCATTTCTGATTTCAAAATTATGTATAGATTTGTTGAGTTTTTTGTGGCTGGAATTTTGGACACTGTATTTTGTTCACTACCGATTTGTATTGTCACGGTTGATTTGAAATTTTTTTTTTCGGCATTTTGTTTGCTTATGTTGTGCATTTAATAGTTCTAATTTGTTTGTATTTGATGCAGGGAATCGGGATTTCTTGTTTTACAGTTCAGTTTCTTTAAGGTTTGTCTCTTATAGTTTTGTGTTAGATGTGTTTTTATTGTTTTGATTTGCTATTTAGTTGTTATAGTTTTAGCTGTTATCTTGATGGCAGTTTTATTGTGTACTATTTTTTGTTCATATATTTCAAACTAAGTTATTGCATTACATCTTTTATGTTAATTGATGACTGACCAAATTATAATAAAGATATTGTTACATAGCTTGTTGTTTTGATTTGTTAAGGTTTGTAGATTTTATAATTTTTTTAACTTTAATTTTGTGGAATCCTCATTTTTATTACGTGTATTTTTTGAACAATAAGATTTAAAACTTAAGTTGGCTGGCTGCTCAATTTTGTTATAATATATTTTTGTGATTCATTCAAAGTTATGAATTGGACAATATCTTGGATATACAGATATTCAAAGTTTTCTTTTGTTTTTATTCTTTTTGGTTTAGTTATTGTAATTTTTTTTTAGTAAATATAATTTTAGATTAAATATAATTTTAATTTGTTTTTAGTAAATTCTATAAGTATTCATGTTCTTGTATGATAGGTTTTGTTGATAACATCAGGTATCAAATTTATATAGTTGTTCGAACATGGACTTATATATCTTTAGTTTTCTTTTTTAGTTATATTATATTTTGGAAGTATGAATAGATATTTAATTTAATTCCTTTATTCTTTTAGGTGCTTTCAAGTTTTGAAAACTTTCTGTTTTTGCACTGCTGTTTAATCTTTTAATTCCATATTTGTTGATATGTCTTTATTATATAATTGCTATCTCTAATTTTGCTGTTCATTACGAAATTGGTATCTCTAATTCCACATTTCTTCATGCGCGTTTATTATATAATTGACTAATTGTTTTGTTGAACTTTAAAAGAATTAATCCTAAGAGTATCTTTTAAAAGCGACTTTAGGCTTGTATATTTTGTTGCGTACTAAAACAAATGTTCTAAAAAAACATTATAAAGCGTTTGTTTGCACACAATGTTTTTATCTAAGAAGAGAATGTAATTGATCTTATCCTAAACATTAACATGGTTTTTATTAAGTCACCGCTCAGTGTTATCAGTTCTGTTTTTAATCAATATTGAACACGAAAATTGAAGCTGAAATTTTGTACTCATTTTTTTAATATTCCAAAATTGTATCTTAAGTAAGGTGATTTTCAACGAAATTCAGAGTTATTTGACATCCACCATTAATATTCTTTTATGTTTTCTCAAAAGTGAAGCAAATTTGTTTAATTTGAAACAGAAATATGGTTTTATTAGCGATCCCAAAAGCCTCTTTTATGTGTCTGCTTTAAATTTTTTGTAATTATTGTGAAGTTTTATTTTTTTTAAACCGGTCCAAAAAATTGTGATCCCTGGTGAAAGACAAAAAATAAACCTTATTATCATTCATCACGAGAAACGTGTTCTTCTTTGTATTATTATTGGGACTATTTCTTTGAAAGATATCTGTGTATGTTACCGGACAATTGGACTATGTATTCGTTACAAAAGCGCTGTAATAATTCGTACTTTGATGTAAATTAGTACATTTTTAGTTTGATGTAAATATTTATATAATTTATTTGCATCAATAACCTCTAGAAATTGTTTTATATCTGTTTTGTAATATGTAGCAAATTTTTGCGTCATGACAATTAAATTCAAAACATTTAGAATATTCTTCCTTGCAAGTAAAAGTAAACAAATCTACTGTAATTTCTATATATATAGATATGTAAATGTTGCGGATTTAATTAAATTAAATTGCTAAATGAAAATTCATTTCCAAAATTTATTTAGATCCTTACATAATATTTGCTATATAATCTGAGCAATGCATTTATTTGTAATTATATAAACGAAAAGTATTCTCAGTATTTTTTCTTGAAATTGTTATATTTAGTAAAACTTTTTAACATCTTAACATTATTCTGTTATCAAAATGTAAAAATAAAAATCCTTGTGTTTTTGAAATTTGTTGCTCACGTAAGGTTTATCACGTAAAGTAATAGTCCGAACGGCGCTTAAATCAAAATTTATTATTTAACCTTAATTATGATGATAAATATCCATTCGAAATCTCGATTAATTTCATTAATTTTGGATGACAGTAGATATCCATTTGAAATCTCGATTAATTTAGAAAGGAAATGACGTAAATAAATATTTAAGATGTAAAAAGAATTGAAATAATTAATTTAATTGTGAACTTTTATTTTATTCGTTCTTTAAATTTTAACCATATCCAAATGATGCATTATATATATCGAAAACAAACAGTTGTTTTTGTTCATCAATATTTTTTTGAGAAAATAGAAATAGATAAATTCAATATATTTATAAATATTATTTAAAATTTAAAATTACTTGTTAAATGTAAAATATGTAAATAGTGTCGTTTTATCTAAAATCGTTTACCTTTTTATGAAAAAGTTGATAGAAAAAACATAATTATCTGAAATGTTCATTGTAGTAAAATTATGAGTATATCATATTAGTAAAAAAAAAAGAGATAATATTGTAAAATTAAATTATAATGATTAAAATTTTTAATAAAAAATTGACAAATTTAATTTTAGGCCACCCATATCAAATTTTTTAAATAATATTTTATAATTGTTTTTGTTCATTTTTTGTTTAAGTATGGAATTTGTTTAAATATCAAATTTAAGGAGTTATCGAGTAATATATTTTTAAAATGAATGTTAAAAGTTTTAAAAAAATTTATAAATTACAAATTTTGCAGTTTTGATAATATTTGGCAAAATAAATAATAATATTTTTATATAATAAATAAAATTTTTATGTGTACAACAATTTATTTAAGAATGTATAAATCAATAAAAAAATTTAAATATATCTAGATAATTTATTTATTTTTTGTGAATTTTAAATACATTTTTCATAATTTGTATTAATTTTTTGATGAATCAATTTTCTTTAAAAAGGTTTAATTTTTATCTATTTTGCAAAATATTTTTTCTATATATATCAATTCAAATATAATAATTATATATTTTGCAATTAATTTTTGTGATAAGTTTTTTTCATAACACAAAAATAAATTGTTTAAACTAAAATTCAGTAATAATATTACATATTGTTTAAAATTGGGTGAAGTTATTTAATACTTCAATGAAAATTTTAGATAAAAAATAATATATATTTAAATTTGTAATTCAATTAATTACACCTTTTACTTAAAAAATTTATTTTGTATAGGAAAAAAAAAGGTGTATTTAAATTAAAATGTTTGCAATGATTTGAGATTAAAAAATATTTTTAATAAAAAGAAAAAAATATCACCTATTTATATAATTTTAGTACTAATGTCTGCAGAAAAAAAATAGAAATTTCATTTTTTTTTAAGATTTTTGTAATAAATTTAATGAAATGTTTAATATTTATTAAATTTGAAAATAAAACCTAAATTCTAAATCTTTTGATGATTCTTTTGTGTCAAAAATAGGAATTCCATTGTTATCTAAAGCTGAAAAGTACAAGGAAGACTAATCTTTCATCAAAAAATTGGTAAGTGTTTTATTTTTCTGTTAAAAAAATTCATCATGTATTTTTAACCATTTTTTTCTTTGTTTGTATTAATTTTTTGATGAATCAATTTTCTATAAAAATGTTTAATTTATGTCTATTTCACAAAATATTTTTTCTATATATATCTCAATTCAAATATAATAATTATATATTTTGGAATTAAATTTTGTGATAAGTTTTTTTCAGAACAAAAAAATAAAATTTTTAAATTAAAATATAGTAATAATCTTACATATTATTTAAAATTTGGGTGAACTTATTTAATTTTTGAGCAAAAATTTTATATAAAAAATAATATATATTTAAATTTTTGATTCAATTAATTACAATTAAAAGCTTTTAGTTAAAAAATCTATTTTGTCTAGGAAAAGAAATGTCTGTTTAAATTAAAATATTTGCAATAAATAAAGAATAAAACATATTTTTAATAAAAATAAAAGCAAATCACCTATTTATAAAATTTTAGTGCTAATGTTTGTACAAAACAAATAGAAATTTCATTTTTTATTAACATTTTTATATAAATTTAATGAAATGTTTAAAATTTATTAAATTTGAAAATAAAAGCTAAATTCTAAATCTTTTGATGATTTTTTTGTGTCAAAAATAGGAATTGCTCTATTGTCTAAAGCTGCAAAGTATAAGGAAGATTAATCTTTGATCAAAAAATTGGTAAGTATTTCATTTTATTATTAAAAAAATTTGTGGTGTATTTTTATAATTTTTGCATTTAAAAACTTTTTCTCTTAAATTTTACATCTTTTACTTGTCATCTTATATTGAAATATCTTTATTATTTATTATTATTATACTCATTTTAAATTTGTCTGTCATGCATAGGTTTAATATTAATTGTTGTTAGGCTTTAATTTATTTCGTTAATATATTTACTTTTTAATTTTTGTCGAACAAATAATAGAATTTTTTTTAAATTCATAAGTTATTATTTCTTTTTATTGTAATGTAACGATTAAAATATTGTTATTGAAGCTTCTCAAAAACAATTAACAAAAAAGATGTTATATAAAGATTTGCCTGAAGGCAAAAAAGCTGAAATTCGTCGAAAAGCTAGAGAAAGATATGCTCAGAAAAAAGCTGCGAAGATTAATTCAATTGAGCCAATACATTTAGAACTATCATATATGGATCAAATCAATACATCTATTGATGGCACATCCAATGATTATCTGCCGCATATCAGGAATGTTCAAAATAGTAATTTTGAATAATCACAATCCAAAAGATGTCGTCTTTCTGATGTCAACAGCATTTATGAAATTTCTTCCTCACAAGGAGCATCTCATCAAATTTCTTCCTCACAAGGAGCATCTATTTCTAGAACTGTTGATCTCTCTACAACAAATTCACTTGAATCTATAGTTTTTAATACTATATCAGATTCTTCAATGTTTCCAAATTCATCTATGGATTTGCTGAGCGAAAGTTCTGCATTTACACGGATACAAACAGCACAAATATCTGAACATCTAACAAGCCAACAGGTTTACTATTTTTTTTTCTTTATGTTAACATCTGATTTTTTTTTTATCAAAAAATGATCTTTTTGCTCAAATAGGATCCTTATATTTTGGAAGCACAGTCAACTCTTCAGACGACCTCTGCAACAATATCTTTAGGTAAATTAAAAAAAAAACAAATTAAAATTATTTTAAACATTATATTATAGTATTTTTTCTCACTTCTAATATATTGGTAAATTCATTATTATTTTATTAACTGTAAATAATTTTATTATATTATATTTTTATTTCAATTCAATAGGTACAAGATGTCGTCGTTCTTCTACACATAGACAAATACTACAAAATATTCCTTTTGAAGCTTCTTCTTTACCAAACATGCCATCTTGCAGACATTGCAAAGCAAAGAAATTCTTCCATGAAACTAACAATTTTTGCTGTACTGATGGATCAATTTCTCTGGCAACAAATGCTGTTCCTGAATAACTTTATACTTTGTTTGTCTCAAACAATCCTGAATCTTTACAATTTCGGACGTACGTTTGAACATATAACAACAAGTTTGCTTTTACATCTTTTGGAGTTAAATTTGACAGAAACTTAAGTCAAAGAAATAGAGGTATTTACACATTTCGAGTTCAAGGACAGATCTATCATTATCTTTCTGATTTACTTCCTTCAAATGGTCGGCCTTCAAATTTACAGTTATATTTCTATGATGCCGAACATGAATTTGAAAATCGGATTCTTGATTCAACTAGAATGGATCCATCAGTTATTGCACAGCTCATGGATATTCTTCGTGTCAATCCATATTCTAGATTTTTTCGCTCTCTTGGAGATTTACCAAGTTTGGAATGTCAAAAAATATGCATTAGATCAGATCCTGGTTTAGATCAACGTGTATATAATGCTCCTACATCATCAGAAGTTGCAGCAATTTGGGTTGAAGATGATACTCTAGATCAAATAACACCTCGAGACATCTTTGTTTACAACCATGTTGGTGGAAGTCACATTGTTCAATATTACTATGGATGTTATGATCCACTTCAGTATCCATTGTTGTTTCCTTTTGGTGATATTGGATGGCATCAAGGTATACAAAGAATCAACAGACGAAGTGCATTTATGTCTAATCATAGTCATACTGCACAATCAATTGATCCACATCAACTAATATCTGCCGAAGAATTACTTAGACAAGAAGATCAAGGTTATACGTACAATTCCAAATGATTTATACATTTTATTTACAATTTACTTATTAAATATCGAAATTGTTAAATTTTTAGCCATAATTTTTTGTAGTGTTTAGAAGAAAAAGAAAAGATTCATTTGTTTCATGCCGCGAATACTATTGTTATAAGTTACAAATCAGGGAAAATATCAATTCTATTCTTCTGGTCTCTGGCCGATTGCTTCAACAATTTGTTGTTGATATGTATATTAAAATTGAGACGTCAAGATTAGATTATTTTCGTAGCAATCAGCAACACATTCGATCTGAATTATATCAAGGCATTGTGGATAGCATCAGTGTTGGAGAAACAAATGCTTCTAGAATTGGAAAGCGAATAATTTTACCATCATCTTTTATTGGAGGTCCAAGGGATATGCAAAAAAGATATATGGAGGCAATGACTTTAGTTCAAAGGTATGGCAAACCAGATATCTTTCTGACAATTACATGCAACCCAAATTGGAAAGAAATCTCTGCTGAATTGAAACCACATGAAGAAACTCAAAATCGTCCTGATTTAATTGCCCGAGTCTTCAAAGCAAAGTTAGAAGAATTGAAGGATCAATTATTCAAGTGGGAAATATTTGGAAAAGTTTCAGCATATGTTTATGTTATTGAACATCAGAAAAGAGGACTTCCCCATGCACATTTTTTGATCATCCTACGTCGAGATTGGAAATTATATGCACCTGAATCTTTTGATCAAATTGTTTCTGCAGAATTACCTGACAAAAACAAGAACTTACATCTTTATACAGCTGTTACAAAGCATATGATGCATGGACCGTGTGGAATTTTGAATCCTGCAAATGTCTGCATGAAAAGGAATGGTCATTGCAAAAATAGTTACCCAAGACAATTTGTCAGAAATACAACTATTGGAAATGATTGTTTTCCAATATACAGACGAGCTGATGACAAAAAAGTAGTCAAAATCAGAGGTCATGATTTGGATAATCGATAGGTTGTTCCATACAATCCTTACTTGCTTGCAATGTTTGACTGCCATATCAATGTCGAAATATGTTCTACAATAAAGGCAGTTAAATACCTTTATAAGTATGTTTACAAAGGTCATGACCGTGTTGCCTTTAATTTGGTTTCTGAACAAACCAATCAACAAATTGATGAAATTCAACAATTTCAATCAGCCCGATGGATTGCTCCGCCAGAGGCAATGTGGAGAATATATGGATTTATTATCAATGAGGTGCATCCAGCAGTCTACAACTTACATTTACATCTTGAAAATCAGCACCAAGTAACTTTCCGAGCACATGAAAACTTGACAAACGTTATTAATTCTGATCTTTCTGCAAAGTCAATGTTGACAGAATTTTTCTCTACAAATCAAGTTGACCAAAATGCCAGAAGATTGTTATATAAAGAATTTCCAGAATTTTATGTTTGGAGTCAACAATACAAAATGTGGACTGTTCGAAAGAAACAAGTTGTTATAGGCCGAATCGTGACAGCAAATCCTTCTGAAGGTGAAAATATTATTTGCGAATTTTATTGAATCATATAAGAGGTCCATTATCATTTGATGATCTCAAGACAATTAATGGTGTTTTAGCTCCCACATTTCGTGAAGCAGCTACAATGCACGGTTTATTACAAAGAGATAACAGCATCGAAGAATGTTTACAAGAAGCATCTCTTTATCAAACACCTTCTAATTTGCGGCGACTATTTGCAACCATTTTGGTCTATTGTAATCCAGCAAATCCAAGATATCTTTGGGAACTTTTTGAGCAAGACATGTCAGCTGATTTTCAAACAACTGAACATTCTTTATTAAATGTGAGAATGCAGGTTTTACACTCCATCTCCACAACACTTGAATCAATGGGTAGAGATATTAATTCATTTCAACTTCTTGATCAAAACATTCATTTTGATGAAGATGACTTTTGTCTAGAGAAATTGATGATGAATTAGCTGTTTCAATTCCAGAAGAAGATATACTTGCATCAACATTGCTCAATACAGAACAACAAGTTGTTTACAAGTTAGTTCTAGAAAAAGTTTTCTCAGATCAAAATGCTGCATTCTTTATAGATGGACCTGGCGGAACAGGAAAGACTTTTTTGTATAAAGCACTTCTTGCAGAAATAAGATCAAAAGATGAAATTGCTATTGCAACTGCTTCATCTGGTGTTGCTGCATCAATTTTACCTGGAGGTCGAACAACACATTCACGATTTAAAATACCTCTAGATAGTAACAAAAATTCTATATGCAGCGTCAGCAAACAAAGTGAACTTGCAAAATTGCTACAAGTAACAAAATTGATTATATGGGATGAAGCTCCAATGTCAAGAAAGGAAGCCATGGAGGCATTAGATAGAATGCTAAAAGATGTCAACGATTCAGAACTACCTTTTGGTGGAAAAGTTGTTATATTTGGAGGAGATTTTCGTCAAATTTTACCCATTGTTCCTAAAGGCACAAGACAACAACAGATTGATGCTAGCTTGGTTTCTTCTTATCTATGGCCCATATTAACAAAGATTCATTTGACTGAAAATATGCGTGCCAGATTAGATCCAGATTTTTCAAACTACATATTGGAATTGGGCAATGGAATGCCACCAATTACAATTGACGAATATGTCAAGATTCCTACAACAATGTTAATCCCATATCAAGACGATAGTACTTCTTTGGATCAACTGTTGGATGCTATTTTTGATGATATTTCAGAATATTCAATGAATATTTCAAACATGATGAATCGTGCCATATTAGCACCAAAGAACAGTTATGTAGATGAGATAAACAATTTATTGATACAAAGATTTCCAGGAGAGATGAAACAGTATTACAGCTTTGACGAAACAATAGATGCATCTGAACAAGCAGTCATGGAAGATTTCTTAAATACATTAACTCCAAATGGATTCCCTCCACATCAATTGTTGCTGAAACAGAATTGTCCGATCATGTTGCTTAGAAATATTAATCCTTCAAAAGGATTATGCAATGGAACACGACTGATTTGTCATAATTTTGATCATAATGTGATTCATGCAGAAATTGCAATTGGCCATCAGAGTGGCAAAAAAGTTTTTATTTCTAGAATTCCATTTTTGCCAAGACCGGATGAGAACAGTGGTTTCCCTTTCAAGAGAACTCAATTTCCTATCAGATTAAGCTTTGCAATGAGTATAAACAAATCACAAGGACAAACATTAGATCTTGTTGGGATATACTTGCCTCAACCAGTTTTTTCACATGGACAATTATATGTGGCTTTATCAAGAGCAAAGACTATTTCTGCAGTCAAAATTTTAATACGACCAATCTCAATAGAAGAACCAGAAAATAATTCAACAAAAAATATTGTATATACAGAATTGTTAACAATTGCTGCTGCTACTTGAAATCATGCAAGTAATTAAATATAAGTTTTATAATAGATTTTAATTTCTAAAACAAAACTATAAATTTACTACAATTTTTTTTTAACATTTTATTAATTCCTTGTTTTTATTTTACATTTTTGTTAACTTCATTTTCTATATACTACCTTTTTATTCTATTACTTACACTTTATTTTTTTTAACTTGCAGCCTTTGAAGATGCGGCCAATTTTTACATCAATCAAAGATATCACTCCAGCCACAAAAAAATGGAAAATCAAAATGATTGTCGCAGAGAAATCTCCTAAAAGAACTGCACAACACTCATCAGTCAAATATCAAAATTTGACCTTAATTGATCAAGAGGTATAATATCTATTTTTACAATTTCTATTTCATTAAAAAAATTAGATTAAATTTTAAAATATTTATATTTCCTGTTATTTACATTTTCTTTATATTTAGTTCCATTTTATTTTCAAAATTACTTCATTTTTTAAAAAAAAAAAATCAATTCTTTCAAAATTATTTAAAAAAAAAATATTATAAAATATTCTCACTTAAATTTTTTCAAACAATGCAGGGAAATCGTGTTCAAGCAACCATGTTTGGTAATGATATTGATTCAAGAAAAAACTCTCTGCATATCTTCCAATCATATTATATCATAGATGCATTTGTTAAGCCGTTAGATCCAAAATTCAGAACAGAATCATACGAGTTTCAGTGGATTTTAAATTCTAAGACAATCATCGAAGAAGTACCAAATGATGAAATCCATTTAGAGCTACCGAAATACAATTTCATTTCTATTGATCAGTTGGATCCCTACAAAGACTCAGTTGCAGAAATAGGTAATTTATTATTTGTCTTAAATTTTTTGATATAAATCAATTAACAGTTTAAATCTTTTTTATCAGATCTATTAGCAGTTGCCATTCAGATGAAACCATCCAAAGAAATAACATTAACAAATGGACTAATTGCTATTCAAGAAATTTATGTCATAGATCAAAGGTAAAACAATCTTTTAATTTTATGCTTCAAGCATTCTTTTTTATTTTGACTCTAATAAATTTTCTGTTAATTTCTATATTTTATGTATTATAGCTTAAATCCAGTCAGCTTAACTATGTGGGGCCGATTCGTCAAAGATGAATGTCAAAAAATTTCTGAAATAATTCAGACAAAACCAATCATACTTGCAACAAAACTGAAAGTTCGTTCATACAATGGTATCTTAAATAATTTTTATTATTATCTTTTTTCATAAAAAATATATTTATGAAATAATAATAATCAATATTTATGATGCAGGTTTGTCCTTATCATCACGGCCAACAAGCATCTTTACAATCAATCCTCTCCTCCCTGAAGCAGAACAATTACGAAAATGGTAATTAATATTTAAATAATTTTATTTATTTTTCATTTTCTTACTTATATTTACTTTTCATCCATAAATTAAAAAACAAATAATCAAATTTATATTTATTTTTGTTACATATTTTTAATACATACATGTTAAATATTTAAATTATTTTTTTTCATCCTTTTACTAATTTGCATTTTCTTTTTAAATTTTAAGGGCAACAATCAATGATGCACCACTTGATAAAATTATTGCAAGATCATTAACATATCCACCTGTACCATTATCGTCAATTGGTCTGCGAGAAATAACAAAAAATTGTGATGTTGCTGCATTAATGAAAAGTTTACAGCCAATGGAGGTAAAACATTTTTTTTTTGCTTTATCATTTCAAATTTTTATTCTTATATATTATCTAACATATTGTTTATTATATGCTGCAGAAAGCAAAATTCTGGATCAAAGCAAATATAAACATTATCGATTTTCGCCAGATATTTTTTTATATGTCTTGCATCAATTGTCATAAAGGAACTGGACATAACCATAATGAAACTTTCCACTGCTATCACTGCAAACACCAAATCGTTGCTCAACCACGGTATATATTTTCAAACAATATTATTTAATAATTCTTTTTAAAAATTTCTCATGTATATCTTTTTGTCAATATTAACAAAAAATAATGGTCTAATTATATGTAACTGTCGAGCATACATTGAAGTTGATGATGGAACAGGAAAATTGGCTGTAGTGATATTTGGCGAAATTGCTGAAGAAGTATTAGGCTACTCTGCAATCGATTTCATGAATCACAACGGAGAAGTAAATTTTTCATTTCTGCAATTTTTATATTTAACAAAAAAAAAATTACTTATTACAATAAAATACTCATTATTTCTTTATATTAACTTTTTCTAAATTAATTATATACACATTTATTCACTTTTTAATCCTATAAAATTTTTAACATATAGGAACATCTACCATTTATAGAAACAGTTGCAGCACAAGTTTCAGAAAAACAATGGATGATTCAACTTGGTGCAGATCCAGAAATATTCAATCAACAAAAACACAAAAATTTCAATGTTCTCTCTGTTGGCCCTGTTCAATATGGCCCAGAATTGCAATGATCATTGCAAAAAAAAACAAAATTCTGTCTATATTTTTGTTCTTTTGTTTAAATGTACACTGAAAACTTTTTTGTAAGAGACAATAAAAAAAAAAAACTAAGCAAACGTGCACAGCACGTTTCCCTCCACTAGTATATATATATATATATATATGTATATATATTATCTATTCAAATTGCTTTAAGTTAGTCTTATTTTAGTGTGGACCTTGTTTTAAATATCAATATTCATTGACTTTCGTATTGAACAAAATATTTATTTGTTTATCTTATTTTGTATGAATTCTATTAAGTGAATATTTGAGGATGTCAGAAAGTGGTGGTATTTTTTAGGTAAAGAGAATTGTAGGTTTCTTTGAGGAATTAAAATAGGCAATTTGAGTATTTTAGGTGCAATTATAAATTAGGTGTTCAATTGGAGATTCACTCAGTCTTATGAATTTTTAGGTGATGATTAATATTTGTTTGGCACTGCTGTGAGGAAATTCTAAAAAGCTAAGAATTACATGTAAGCGAAGTTCATATATTAGACTTTGCATAAAAGAAATGAAATGAGATTATTTTGAAAATATGCATGTTTGTTTTCTGTCATGATTGGTGTAGATATGAGATAACTCTGTGAATTCTATTTTCTGAACTATGCAAAAAAAGGGAATAAGAAATTTATGAAAATGTGTGCATATGATGCAAAGATGTTTTTGAAAATTGAAATGATCTGAATTTATTTTGGTACTCTGTTTTAATATAATATGATATATGAAAAACCTTTGGCATGACTTTCTGATTCTAGTGATTATGTTTCTATTTTGCTTTGATATCTGGTCCTGTCATGGGATATAATATTGACCTCTTGACCTGTTACGGGATATAATAGTAACCTTTGGCCCTAATACGGGATATAATAATGGTCTCTCTTAGCGCAATCGATTTGGTAACATGGTGATTTATATTCTACTTAACTTTCAACAGAATGCACAACCTACCACAAGGGTTAAACATGGTCTCTGTTCTGATACGATACTCGGATATGATATGATAAGATGATGATAGTCAGTCATGTTATGTCAAATGATACTTTTGAATATGAATATGTTTTGAAATGTCACTCTGATTTTTTTATAATATTTATTTTTGAGATCTGCATATTGAAACTGAAATGTTTTATTCTGCATTTTAAATTATGTAAATGCTCATGTTTACATACTAGTTTATACGTTCTGCTTACTGAGCTATTGATAACTCACTCCTTATCTCCACAATATTTTTCAGATAATTTTGGAATAGTTAAGCTAAGGATCATGATTATGGAGCTTGGATGACATGATTATTTAAGTATAGTGGATTACTCATAGAAGATCTTTGAGGATTGGAAAATTTTATTAAGAGATTTTGTTGTATTCTGATGATTTTAAATTTTGAAGTCTGTAAATATTTAGATGAAATGTGAGTTTTAAGTTACAGGAAGTAACTCTCCAACCCTTACGGGACCAGGGCATTACAACCTAATCACGTGAAAAGGGAGCGGAATTGAGTGAGAAATATATAGGGAGAGGGGGAGAGATATTGTGCATGAGATTTACTTTGTGCCGGAGTGCTGCAATTGGCAATGAAGGGGACAGTGGGCAATGGACTGGAGTCACAGAAGGTGTTGTGTTGTATAGAAGGTTGCGGCAATGCGCGCGGAGAGAGAGAGAGAGAGAGAGAGAGAGAGAGAGCAACTTGTGGCATACACGTTTGGGCCATCCGAATTATCGTGCACTCAAGTTTTTATTGCATTTTTTACCTTCTTTGAATAATACTGCTGGTTTTCGTCAAATTCAACCCAATTACCCTTTCAAAATCAAAGTTCTTATACTTCATCTTTTCTGCATGTTATTCAAACTGATGTGTGGGGCCTATTTAATACGGTGCTTTCTTATGATGGGCTTTGGTTTTATCTTGTTATTTTTTATGGTTACTCTCATTTTATTTGGCATTTTCCTATGTCTCAAACAATCTTATATTGATGGGAAATCAATTTCATACATGGGTAAAAATTGTTCAAATTGATGGGGGTGGCAAATATGTCAGTAAAATGTTAAAGAAGTACTTTGATTCACAAGGAATTCTTCTTCATTTTTCGTGCCTTGAGACTCTGGAACAAAATAGCTGGCTAATTAAGCAACGTTACCTGCACGTACATTAAAGAAACCGGCCACACCTTATTGGCACATTCCTCTGTGCCCTCTAAATTTTTGACAATTGCCTTCAACGCAGCAATGTTCCTTATTAATCACTTGCCGACTCCCATTCTTCATGGCAAGTTGCCCTAGGATATGCTCTTTTTAAGTCTTCTTCATATACTCTTCTAAGAGGATTTGGGTGTACATGTTACCCACACTTAACTCCTTTTGGATGAACCAAGCTTGATCCTGATTCAAGCTGATGTGTCTTTCTTGGATACTCTCTCCATCACAAGGGATGCTGGTGCATGGACATACAAATAAACGGAATTTATATATCTCAATCGCCACATTGTATTTTAGGAACACACTTTTCCTATGTCACATACACGTACAAGGCTCTTCACAAGATAATTTGCAAGTTTTTAAAGTTCGAGCTCAAAACTTTAAAATGCAAATTGCCCTGCTTCTCAGTCTCTACAACAAGGATTCCCAACAACCTGTCCCAAGCAGCATAGGTGTTGGCAGGATTCCACAGGGTTCGTCTTCTACTTCACAATCTAACCACCTAGTATTAAATAATGAATAATGCTAGCTACTGTCTTAGGATGAGTAAATCCCATGCACTCCCTTTAAAAAAGTGAATTCTAACATAAAAGAAAACTATATTTTCATGTGGATTCCTGATTCATCTACTTTTTTAAAAAAGTAATATGCAAGGCTTGCACAGCTCAGATATTATAGGTATAGATATTAACATATGTATGCACTTAATTTTGTGCCTTGTCATTTTAATGGCATGGGAAAGGCAACCTAATCATGGGAAAAGGGAGGGGAATTGAGTGAGAAATATATAAGCAGAAGGAGAGAGAGATCGTGCACGTGACTTACTGGAGCTAGAGTGCTGCAATAGGCGATGAAGGGGACAGTGGAAAACTGGCTAGAGTGGTGTGAGGTGTTTTGTGGTAGGGCAATGTGTACGCACGCACGTGCACACACACGCGCGCGTGTGTGTGTGTGACGCTCCAACTTTCGCGTACAGAAACACAAGAATCGAGGTGTCAGGATAATGATAATACGGGTCACACATCCCATCACCAAGTACCAAGTGTGTGTACATGCAAGAAAGTATATAACAAAAAAAACGCAGCGGAATAATCAAAGTCAATCACTAAGTATCAGAGTTTCTAAAATACAAGTTCGCTTAAAATAAACGCACCAAAAAATATTACAAATTTCCAATAACAATGTTATAAAACAAAATGCATAATTTAAAAGTAGGGAATTAATTCCCAATAAAAGTAAACAAAGCCACGAATTCACTCATCTGGCGGAGCCACCTCCTTGGACTCAACCTCCTCGTTATCTGCATCAAAATCTACAGTTCCAAGAAATGGTACTGCAGGTAAATAATAATCCAAACAAACTACGAGATAAATAAATACATTCATGCAATAACAAATGCATGCTCGTGATGCCATATGCATGAGACCCAAAATCATCCTTTCCCTGAAAATGAATAATTGTCCACGCACATCAAAAATCTCATTTGGCCCAAAAATCCAATCCACTAAAACATATCCGTCATTTTCCAAGAAAATAGCACAACATAAAATCCATTAATCAAATCTCGCTATTTTTTCCGAAAATAGTCCACATATCCCTTTTAATCCGTATGCATCATGATCTCCCATAGGGACCATCCGCACATCCTGTCTCCTTTCACCACATCATGGGTAACGACTATTTGTGTGATTTCGTAACGAGGAATGCACAGTTCCATTCTCAGCGCGTTCGTAGCCAAGCATTCTTTAGCCCCCACCAGTAAAGGGGCCACGGAGTTGGCATGAGAACATTACCATCCCATCCTATCCCGTTGTTGCCCAGCGATAATCAAGGAGACGTCACTCAGTATATCCTGCTCCCGAGTGAGCAGATGAACTCTACCGAAATAATGTCCCATCTCAGCTTGGGGTCGTGATACACATGCATCAAAAAATCCATTTTATACATAAAAATCCAGTTTTCATTCATGCTCATGAACATACATGCAATTATGCAATAAAATGACACGAAACAAAAACGAGCAACAGTCAATAAATATCAACATCAATCAAACACACAAACTCTGTTCACCATTCCATCCCGACCCCCAACTCCTCAAGCTCAGTCTAGCACAACCAACCAATTTCAAAAAAATATTTCTTAAAACAAAATATATTTAAATCTCAAAGTTTATTTAGAAAGTACTTACAGCACTTTAAAGCCAATAAAATCTGAAAGTGCAAGCACACGAACACCCAATTTAACGCCAAAAGCTAGCTTGAAAATAAATCACCAAAAACAACAATTTTTTGGACAAAAATTGATTTCGAAAACAAGATGATTTGAAGTAATATTTCGAAATAAAAGACTGATCTTACTGAAATAAAACTTGAGGAAAAAGGCTAGAAGTGCAGCACACGGTTAGAACCAAAAACTCACAAGAAATGAAAACGAAGGCCATGGCTACAAGGGCAAAACAGGGGCACGGTTAAGGGTAACACAAAGCAGGAAAATGGATTCAAAACAACCGAAAATGCAAGGGTTAAACACAAGCATGAACCCACGAAAATACTAGAGGAAAAACAGAGGAAACCGAGCATGAAAGTGAGGCCAAAAACAGAACATTGACTCACGGATTCACCTGCAAAAAGGATGAAATAAAATGCAAGGGGAAAAAAGATAAATGCACAATTTTGCAGCAAAATGAGAAACGAAAACATATAGATGAAAATGCAAGCTATTACCAGAACAAAAAATGGAAGAGAGAGCTCGGCGCACACTGATTCTGCCAAAGGAAGAAGAACAGAAAATGAAGGAAGGAGAAATGAAATAGCACAGCAAAGGAAAGTGAGGAGAAAATAAAACAAAAGAAAGGAAATGGAAGGAAGACGTAGAAGCAAGGAGAAGCAGCAGCACAAAGATAAAAGAAGAAGAAAACGGAACTGGAGGAAGAAGAAGGAAAAGAAATAATCGGTAAGGGTAAATGGCCAAAATGACGTCGTATAGGAGATTGGGAGGGTTGGGTTTCATGGCTCACGGGTTGGGCTGGGTTTCCGAATGGGCTTAGGGCCAAAATGAAGGGAAATCTAACAGCAACAAGCCCAAATCGAAAATAGATAGGTCTAACAAAGAGAAAAGCATAATAAAAATAAATAAAAGCTCAATAAAAATACTACACCTAAACATTAAAAAAATAAAATATTTAAAGCTCAAAAATAAAATAAATTAAAGCAAAGAGTAATTTAAATGCAAAAAAAAAATTAATATCAACAAAACATTTTAAAATATTTTGCACAACTTAAAAATCATAAAATAAATTCAACGAATAAGATAATAAATTTAAAACAAGAGAACTATTATTGATAATAAATTAAATAATCCTTTGTTAAAAATGGAAGTAAAACTGGGGTATCATAGAGAGAGAGAGAGGGAGAGAGAGTGAGGATGTATAAAGGATCGATGTTCGATGGCCATTTCTAGTTTCTGCAAGCAAAATTCCTACCTCTACAACAAACAATGTTTCTAGCAACTTAATTGTGGCATACACGTTTGGGACATCCCAATTCTCGTGCACTGAAGTTTTTATTGCATTTTTTGTACCTTCTTTGAATAACACTGCTGGTTTTTGTCAAATTCAACCCAATTGCCCTTTCAAAACCGAAGTGCTTATGCTTCTTTTCTGCATGTTATTCAAATTGATGTGTGGGGCCTACTTCGGTGCTTTCTTATGATGGGTTTTGGTTTATCTTGTCATTTTTTATGGATACTCTCATTTTATTTGGCATTTTCCTATGTCTCAAAAATCAGATGTAGCTCACATTGTTTCAATCAATCTTATATTGATGAGAAATCAATTTCATACATGAGTAAAAATTGTTCAAATTGTTGGGGTGGCGAATATGTCAAAAATGTTAAAGTAGTATTTTGATTCACAAGGAATTCTTCATCATTTTTTGTGCCCTTGGACTCTAGAACAAAATAGCTTAGCTAAGCAACATCACCAGCGCATTATCGAAACCGGCCACACCTTATTGGCACATTCCTCTGTGCCCTCTAAATTTTGGAGAACCGCCTTCAACACAGCAATGTTCCTTATTAATCGCTTGCCAACTCCCATGCATTCTTCATGGAAAGTTGCCCTATGAGATGGTCTTTTTGTCTTCTTCATATACTCTTCTAAGAGGATTTGGGTGTACATGTTGCCCACACTTAACTCCTTTCAGATGAACCAAGCTTGATTCTGATTCAAGCGGCCGATGTGTCTTTCTTGCATACTCTTTCCATCACAATGGATGCTGGTGCATGGACATACAAATCAACCAAATTTATATATCTCAATCGGCACATTGTTTTTTGGGAACACACTTTTCCTATGTCAAATGCATGTGCAGGGCTCTTCACGAGATAATTTGCAGGTTTTTAAAGTTCGAGCTCAGAACTTTAAAATGCAAATAGCCCTGCTTCCCAGTCTAGCTACAACAATGGTTCCCAACCACCTGGCCGAAGCAACACAGGCGTTGGCAGTGTTCCATGGGGTTCGTATTCTACTTCACAATCTACCCACCTGGTATTAAATAATGAGTAATACTAGCTACTATCTTAAGACGAGTAAGTCTCACGCACTTCCTTTAAAAAAATGAATTCTACCATTAAAAAAATTATATTTTCATATGGATTCCTGAATATTCATTTTTTTTTTTAAATAATACACAAGGCTTGCACAACTTAAATATTATAGGTACAGATATTAATAGACCTTTGCACTGGATTTTGTGCCTTGTCATTTTAATCATGTTCATTTACTCTTAAGCAATGTTACTCTTACATTTACATTTTTTACGCAAAGAAAAAGATTAAATGCTGGCTAATTTAAAATTTGCATTAAGAAGTAAGATAATAAATCAAAGCAGCTTGATTAGAGTTTAAACCTCAGTTATTCAGGGATGATATGTCAACAAATTATCAAGTATCGTGTGGGAGGACTACGATAGACGAAAAACTTAGTTGTCCAGTTTGGAATACACAGTACTTGACTAACCTAGATGTAGAATTTGGCGTGTTTCCATTCGATAAAAACTTAGCCGTTAAGAACTCATTACTCAAGTTGGGGTTGATATCACTTGGCAAGAATCTCAGCAAGTGAAATTTGCTAAATGAGTTGTGTCTAAGATCAAATCTATTTAGAATCCTTACTTTTTACACGCCCAGCAAACTTTGATGTGGAAGCTTTCAAGATTAACTATACTAAAAAATTATTAGTGTTTTTTTTTTTTTTTTTTAATTATAAAGGGTCTCACTATAAGTGGTGTGTTAACATACTGGCATATATGCAGCAAAATTCTATATCTAATTATCGTGCTTACTAAATGAGTTGAGATATATATTATACTTATCAGTTATCCCACTTCTCACTATATTGATGTGGCAATATCCATCAACCATTAGATCCAGTACTTTTATTTTTATAATGAGAAATTCAATGATCACTGGATGATAGCACATCATCCCAATAGAATAAATACTGGTTGTAACGATAAGAAAGACTTGGTATGAATGTAATCTTGATTTCTGTAAATAAATCGCACCATTAATCTACAATGTTTGTGGAAACACCTACTTCCATTTGAAAATCTAGAGAGAAATATTTTCTAAAACAAAGGTATTGGTTATAATAATCACTTAAATTGGTTAGTGGTATTAATAAGGATATATCTCATGACAGCGGGCAACGCAACTCTCGGCCTTAATCACTGCTGTGACAACGGCTACAATTGCATTTCTAGCATCCCTGTAATCCTGCTCCACTTACATATATTCCGTGCATGATCTTAGGCTAGACAACTTTCCATATTTATACTAATAGCTATAATGTAAATGGCTTATATATGTGTAATACCGTGACATCCAATACAACTGAGTTTCCTTCATAAGTTATATTGTTTTATGGTATCAGAGCGTCATCCGTGACCTCTATCAACGTCTCCTCTAATAACAGCTTCTTCTCCCATGTCCGTCAACCCAGCAAACATACAAAGCTTAGTGACAGTGAAATTAACCAAAGACAATTATCTCCTATGGAAAACTCAAGTCGTCTCGTACCTGTGTGGACAACGGCTTTTCAGGTTTGTGGATGGATCTAATCCTCCACCATCTATCACCATTCTCGATCCCGCAATAGCCACTTCTTCCGATACATCGGCAGAAATTCCAAATCCAAAATTCACCATCTGGTATCTTCAAGATCAAGTAGTACTTAGTACCTTGGTTTCTTCCCTATCTGAAGGCATCCTTGCTCAAATGGTCGGTCTTACCACCTCCAGAGAAGTGTGGTTGTCACTAGAGAAAATGTTCTCTGCGCACTCAACCGTCCGTGCTATCCAAACTCGTCAATTCATGGCAACAACTAAGAAAGGTAATCAGTCTATCTTTGAATATTTTCAGAAAATGAAGTCTTTTGCAGATACCTTAGCTGCCATTGGACAACCTCTGCTTGATCAAGAGTTCACATCGTATCTACTGGGTGGTCTCGACTCCACCTATGATGCTATAGTCACCTCAATCTCCACTCGCATTGATCAAATGCCCACTGAAGAAATGTTCAGTCATCTTCTCAATTTTGAACTCAGACTTGAACAACATCACTCTACTCTTGAAGCCACCGTAGGGATAGCTAATGTAGCAACGAGACAAGACTCACGCTCACGGGGTGGGAAACAACCACAATATCAGCGCTCCCCTCATCAACAATATCGGGGTCATGGACGCAACACCCGTGGACGAGGAAATCATTTTTCTTCTTCTGGACAATTCTCACCATCTCAGTCCAACAATTCTCGGCCAACTTGTCAGGTATGCAACAAAACTGGACACACAGCCATCCAGTGCTATCACCGATTTGATCAAGCCTTTCAAGGACCTCCTCCCAACATGGCCGCATATCTGACTGCACCTTCTTCTGCATCTGATACAAACTGGTTCCCCGACACTAGCTCAACAAATCATCTCACACATGATCTCCAAAATCTCAACCTTCATGCTGAACCTTACGTTGGCAGTGATCAAATACAAGTAGGAGATGGGGCAGGTTTGCACATCCAACACATTGGTTCTACAACTCTGGATACTTCTACTCAATCTTTCTCATTATCTAATTTATTACATGTGCCTACCATTAAGAAAAATCTCCTTTCTGTAAGCCAATTCATTGACGAGAATCACGTGTTTATTGAGTTTCATTCCTCTTATTTTTCGGTGAAGGACGAAGCCACAAGGACAACACTTCTACGCGGCAACACTAAGGATGGCTTATACACTTTTGCACCCCCAACACACTCCTCTCCTCAGACCAACTACTGTAATCGTGCCCCTCTTGAAGTCTGGCATTGTCGCATGGGACATCCCTCATACGCCACCGTTCTTCAACTCGTCTCAAAATTTTCTCTACCAGTTTCAACAAATAAAAATCCCGGTGTTTGCCCCACTTCTCAACAAGGGAAAAGTCATCGACTTCCTTTTTCTCCTTCGACTTCTATTTCTCAAATGCCTCTTGAATTAATATTTTCTGATGTATGGGGTCCTTCTTCAATTTTATCATCAAATAGAAATAAATATTATGTTTCATTCGTTGATCATTTCAATAAATATACATGGCTTTTTCTCATTTCTCAGAAATCCGATGTCATGAAAATTTTTATTTCTTTTCAAAAACTTGTTGAACGTCAATTTAATTGCAAAATCAAATCTCTCCAAACCGATTAGGGCGGTGAGTTTCGCTCCTTACATACTTTCTTTGCCACTGTTGGAATTCAACATCGCGTGACTTGTCCACACACTTCCGAACAAAATGGCTCAGTTGAAAGGAAACATCGTCATATCGTCGAAACTGGTCTCTCTCTTCTATCTCATGGTAGTGTTCCTCACCTCTACTGGGATGATGCGTTTCTTAACGCCACATACCTTATTAATCATCTTCCCACGTCTCCTCTTGGAATTTCTCCACATGAAAAATTACATAAACAAGCACCCGATTTTTCCTCTTTCAAAATTTTCAGTTGTGCGTGCTTTCCTTTCCTTTGCCCTTTCAACAAACACAAACTTGATTTCTGATCTAAACCCTGTGTTTTCCTTCACTATAGTAATCTTCATCGGGGTTATAGATGTCTTGATCTCACTTCGGGTCGCATTTTTGTCTCTCGCCATGTGATATTTGACAAAGCATCTTTTCCGTTTCGTACTCCTCCTACACCGCCTGCCATTTCGTCTGCACCTCACTCTACAACCTCTTTTCTCCCTTTCGTATTCCCTCCAACCGACACGGACGCACTCCCCTCTCAGCCTACTTCCTTTCATGCGTCCTCTCCTTCAACGGAACCTTCTCATCCATCACTCCCATTTGAACCAACACCGTCTGGACTCTCCACTCCCCCTACTGACTTCCTCCAGTCCTCCTCTGACTCTCCCCTGCCATTTGATAGTGCTGCTACCGAAGAACTCCCTCCCCTTCGTACTCGCCCCATGAGGACTTAAGCTCAGAATAATATTGTCAAAGCTAAAGTCCCTACAGATGGCACGGTTCGGTATCCTCTTCCTCGGGCGTTTCTCACTTTTGGCTCTGTTCCTGAAGTACCAACGTGCTACTTCGAGGCATGCAAATTTCGTGAGTGACGCGCTGCCATGGATGCTGAATTTTCAGCTCTAATGAAACAAGGCGCCAGGTCTCTTGTACCCGTGCAACCTAGAATGAATGTCGTCGGCTCTATGTGGGTTTTCAAAACCAAACATAAATCTGATGGAACTCTCGAATGGTGTAAAGCCTGGTTAGTTGCCAAGGGATATCATCAGCAGCAAGGCATTGATTTTGCCGATACCTTCAGCCCAGTGGTTAAACCCACTACCATCCGGTTGGTTCTCGCCATTGTTGTCTCTCAAAATTGGTCCATCTGACAAATTGATATTCAAAACGCATTCCTCCATGGGACCTTATCTGAAGAAGTTTACATGAGCCAACCTCATGGCTACATTCATCCCAGTTTTCCTCATCACGTTTGCAGACTCCACAAAGCTCTCTATGGGCTGAAACAAGCTCCAAAGGCCTAGTATTCTCAACTCCATGACCATCTCTGCACTCTTGGTTTTCATAACTTTGCCTCAGACAACTCTCTATTTATTTCCCGGCATGGCTCAGTCACTACATTTGTGTT
Organism: Carya illinoinensis; assembly: GCF_018687715.1. Taxonomy (NCBI): domain Eukaryota; kingdom Viridiplantae; phylum Streptophyta; class Magnoliopsida; order Fagales; family Juglandaceae; genus Carya; species Carya illinoinensis. The sequence continues at coordinate 15,252,710 of NC_056759.1, read as the reverse complement.
GGTTTACGTCGATGACATCTTAATCACTGGCTCTAGTCCCTCTGCAATTAACGATCTTATTTATGCTCTCAGCCTTGAATTTGCAGTAAAAGATCTTGGAGGATTGAGCTACTTCCTGGGTATAGAGGCTTTGCCCGTTGCCGATGGACTTATTTTGTCTCAAAGCCGTTACATTACCAACTTGCTTCACTGAACAAATATGCATGAAGCCAAGCCCGTTTCCTCACCTATGTCCTCTTCTCAGAAGCTGTCGTTACTGTCTGGTTCTCCTTGCTCCGATCCCTCCTTATATCGGAGTGTAGTTGGTGCACTACAATATTTGTCGCTAACACGTCCGAACATTTCCTTTGCAGTGAACAAAACTTGTCAGTTCATGCACAAACCAACTGAAGAGCACTGGACAGCAGTCAAGCGAATTTTGAGGTACCTCAAATTTACAGTTGATTTTGGTTTGTTAATTCGCTCGACTACTTCAACCCAACTATTCATCTACTCGGACGCCGACTGGGCGGGCTCCCAGATGATCGTAAATCCACGTCTGGATTTTGCATCTTCTTGGGTCACAATCTTATATTTTGGAATTCCAAAAAGCAACCGACAGTTGCTCGTTCCAGCACCGAAGCCGAATACCGAGCCATCGCCCATGCCACGGCTGAATCTCTTTGGCTTATTTCATTTCTCCTAGAGCTAGGTGTCTTCCTTCCACAGCAACCGGTTCTATGGTGTGACAACATCAATGCCACCTATCTCACTGCCAACCCAGTCTTCCATGCACGTACTAAGCATGTCGAAATTGATTATCATTTTGTGAGACAAAAGGTTCAACAAAAATCACTTGATGTCAAGTTCATTTCTAGTAAAGATCAGTTAGATAATGGGCTAACCAAACCACTTGTTTCCACTTGGTTCTCTTTCCTACGAGACAAGCTCAACATTTGTTCCTCCACGTTGTGCTTGAAGGGGTGTAATAAGGATATATCTCATGATAGCGTGCAACGCAACTCTCAACCTTAATAACTGTTGTGACAACGGCTACAATTGCATTTCTAGCATCCCTGTAATCCAGCTCCACTTACATATATTCCGTGCATGATCTTAGGCTAGATAACTTTCCATATTTATGCTGACAGCTATAATGTAAATGACTTATATATGTGTAATACCTTGACATCCAATACAACTGAGTTTCCTTCATAAGTTATATTGTTGTAGTAGGTATGAACTATAGACTTCGAGAAAATAAGATCAAGATAAAGACACAATTGGCACGCATGAATGGAGAGGAACACATAATTAAAATAAGTTATTGAGATCTAAACTGGAAAACAACTTATAAGTAGATGAGAGAATATGATCATTCAAAATAACCAGATGTACATACAGATTCATAAAATAGAACACACATATCCACTTAATTATTAGGAATTGCATAAAGGAGTTCTATCGATATTTTTAAGCCCGAATCACCAAAGTCTTGAAGAAGCTAGCTGGAAATAGAATTACTGACTAATTCTTGGTATGAAAAAAATATAGGAATCACTTAATTCATAGTATGCGGCTCGCGAAAGAATGCCCCTACCATGCGAAGGTAGAATGGCATCGGTATTATTAGTACTAGAATATAGTACCCCACCACTAATGTCAGACAACCAGGTAAGTAGTTAGATGCGTCTAGCTCCTTTATGGCCTTTAAGAAATGTCCAGGAGAGAAAGACTCCAAAGTACTAAGCACAGATAAGTAAATGGCAGCTAACCTAAGAAGAAACACCATCAATCTGTCGACTGTGCGAAAGCTACTTTCACTGTAAGACCAGCAGATGATCAATAGGAAACATAACACTGCCACCACTGAAAAGAAGAATGAGGCGGCGGGTATGAGAAGTGAGTAACTAACTGCAGACGGTCTTACTACTCCTTGTAAGTTATGGTCTTTAAAATTGAATCGGTTATTGGATGATGTGGAGAATGCAACGGCAACAAAGAGACCTGTTGCAATCTGACATGCCTGCTCGAAAATGCTAGTCCGCCACAGTTGTCCTTGTTTGACAAAACCCTCGTGCGATTTGGTGAAGATTTCATTTGGTGTTTCACCTTTCTCGTCGTAGAGACACTACAAAATAAGTGAGCATTTGCGGCTCTAAACATTTCCGGTGAGTAAAATCCCGCCGGAAATACACAATTTTCTTTTTCCCCTAATTATTTTCTGTCCATTTTCAAGTGTTGCCGGAATAAGAACTTGTTGCGACAGTTTATGTCGCGGTAATAAGTTGTGCTGCAATAAGATTTTTATTGTGGCAGGAGAATGCTAAATTACGGCGACATCTATACTGGTGCAACAAGTCTTTTAATTAGTTAAATGGTGGGAAAACTCCTCACCTAATCTGGTACGGTGTGGGGGGCAATCCATCCGCCCCCCCGCACCTCCTTCTGGGCCCAGAAGCATTTTCTAGGCCCAACATGGCTCAGAAGCAATTTCTGAGCCATTTTGGGCCCAGAAACCTTAGCAATAGGCCAAAAATGGCCCACAAGGTTGTATTTTTGGCCAAAAAAAAAAACTTGTAGGCCATTTTCATTTTTCAGCCCATAAAATTATAAGTAAAAAGAAAAAAAAAATTAAAAACCAGATTAAAAAAAAAAGTGTTATGAATGGTAATTGATTTTATGGCTAATAAAAGTTACTAGTCTAAGAGTCTAATACATAATAAACTAATAATAATAACTAAGCTATTACAAAATTGAAAGACTAAACAATTACAAAATTACAAACATAAAAGTGTCCAAGGGACATTGTATCAACATTACATATCATTGAATACAAAATATGAACAAATAATTAAAAATTGAATATTCTAAAGAAGCTTGTCAGCTGTGGCTTGTTTTTGAGTCAAGGGGTGTGACAGTTGGGGCGGCCCAAGCTTGAGCACATTTTTATGTTGCAGAGGTGCTAGACGTCTCATGTGTTACTACAAAAATTAATATTAAAATTAATAACGATGAAATGGAAATAAATATAAATAAATTAAAATAAAAAAATAAAAAAAAAAATTACCAGGTGGTCCAAATCCAGATTGATCACCACCCTCATCGGTCTCCTTAAAATCTAAAATATCTAGAACATGAATATCCTTTTCCAATTTAATTTGGGGTTCCAATCCGAAACCCTAAATCAATTAAGGGATTTCATTGATTGAAACCCCCAAATTGATTTGGGGGTTTCAATCAATGAAACCCCAAACAAGATTAGGGTTTCGGATTGGAACCCCAATTTAATTTGGGGTTCCAAGCCTAAACCCTAAATCAATTTAGGGGTTTCATTGATTGAAACCACCAAATTGATTTGGGGGTTTCAATCAATGAAACCCCAAAAACAATTAGGGTTTCGGATTGGAACCCCAATTTGGGGTTCCAATCCGAACCCTAAATTGATTTAGGGGTTTCAATCAATGAAACCCCTAAAAACAATTAGGGTTTCAGATTGGAACCCTAATTTAATTTAGGGTTCCAATCTGAAACCCTAACCCCTAAATTGATTTAGGGGTTTCATATCAATGAAACCCCTAAATTGATATGAAACCCCTAAATCAATTTAGGGGTTAGGGTTTCATTGAAATTTACAAAAAAAAAAAAAAAACAATCCATTGATTGAAATCCGAAACAATCACAGTAAGAAATAGAAAACCCTAACACTGAATACACATCCTTGATGATCACAAATCCACAGCACACAAGTCACAAATCCCATCCTCCATCTCCGATTCAACCCATCCTTCCTCCAATCTCCGATCAAAACTCAAAAGAAAATAACAAAATAAAGATCAACGGAGAAAGGAGAGAGAGGAGAGAACGAGCTAACTTACCATGTACCGTGCGGCGTGCGTCCAGTGTCGTGCATCGTGCGAGAGAGAGGAGAGAGTGAGAGCGACTAGTTGCGAGAGGGAGGAGGGAACGCGGGGCGACGGGAGAGGGAGAGAGAGCTTTCGAGAAGATTCGGCAGTGTGCGAAGGGAGGGGACGACCGGGGGGGGAGAACGGGGCGGAGTAGCGGGTTCTGGGGCCCCGCTGCCCACCCCTACCGATAATGAGACTCAGTTCTCTCCATTGTCTCTCTACTGTGTGCTGGTTGCGTCTGCCGTTGATTCAGCTGCTGTGCCCTCTCGACGCCGGTGAGTCTATCTCATGTTTCTCTTACTCTCTGAGCTGTCTCAACCAATGTTTCTCTCTTGGTACTTAGGGCTTTGAAATGGCAGAATATGTTGTCAAAGCACTTCTAATTTTTGAAATCGTATAGCCTCTTGATTGTAATGCATTTTTGTATAATATATACAATGCAATCGTATAGCCTCTTGATTGTAATTTCTGAAATCGCATAGCGTCTTGGTTGTTTTTCTCTCAATATAGCCTATTTTTGGCTTTGCTGTTGTTTTCCAAATCAAGGCTTTGTTGTTAGTACGCAATGCGTGTGGGTCTTAAGTTGCTAAAACCACTAGATAATCCTTATGTATTTTGGAACAATTTTATGTATTTTGGGAGGGAAGGAGGTGCATACATGCAGGGAAATAGATTCGTCTTGTTTTAGAATATTCTCTTACCACTTTTGAGATTGTGAACAAGTTTAGTATTGTTGTACGCTTCGTTTGCTCTATTTGATATCATGTATTAACTGTCAATCATTTTATTTTCCTCTGTTTTTTTCTATATTCAGTTTTCCTACACAAACTACTTACAGTGGATCTCATTCTAACTTAAAAAATAAATAAAAAAATTCAAAACACCAATATTTTTTAGCATAGTTGATCTGGAAAGTTTTTATATCAGCGGTATGATGAGTTATGTGTGAAAAAAAAAAGGTTTCTCAATAGATTTTTTTTTTTTTTGGAGGTGTGGTTAATTTCCCAATAACTTTTTCCTATAAATGTATTTTTGTAATAAAACTGAATTGAATTTTTATTAAATAGTTTATTCATTATAAAATGATCAATCAGTAGTATAGTTTGGAAGTGCCAAAAGTTTTCTAGTGTACTCTTCCCTTTAGGCTAGCTTTAGGTAGTCCAGTTAAAAGGATCATTGGATTGAGCCTTATATGGATGGTAATGGTAATTATAAGTTGCCTACAAAAAACAACATATAAGTCATGAAATTGCAATTAGATTGGAAGTTTAAAAAAAAAAACAAAACAAAACAAAACCAGAAAAAACATAGGAAACTCAGTTTAGTTGGCAGGCTGGATTGTGGTTGCAACTGTTTAAGAAAAGTGAAAAGATATGGGGAAATCTTTCTTTCTTGTGACTTTTCTCTCCAACTTGGCATATATATGCGGATTGCTACTTATCAAAAAACTTGGCATATATATGTATGCCTTGTGATATTCAATGGCTTTTTCCCAATTCTGTTCATAGGCTTTTTTGACTGTTGCTTTGGTCTGTTTGTGGGCTATTGTTTTTGCTCAGGACTAATTCCCAATTCTGTTCATAGGCTATTGTTAATTCTTACCGAAAGTATTATTAATACTAGATACAGTTATGTTGTTTGCTTTGGGCTTGAGCTTTCACTCCCCTGTTCCTAAACTTTCACTCCCCTTATATAAATTATATCAATGCATTCCTAAACTGCATTATATAAACTGCATTATAAATGCTACATTATATCAGTGCATTCCTAAACTGCATTATACAAACTGCATTTACATCAATGCATGAATAAACTGCATTATAAATACTGCATTATATCAATGCATTTCTAAACTGCATTATATGGTTACTGCATTATATCAATGCATGAATAAATTGCATTATACAAACTACATTATAAATACTGCATTATATCAATGCATTCCTAAACTGCATTATACAAACTGCATGAGCATCAATGCATGAAAAAACTGCATTATAAATACTACATTATAAATACTGCATGAATAAACTGCATTATACAAACTGCATGAGTTTGTGCATGCCTTTTTATTAAGTGTAGTCAGCTAGTTGCAGGGATGTCGTTCACATAAACCTTCACAAGTATGAGTTTGTCATTAAAGCGTATTCATTGGTCATTGAATATCAATACAGAAACTGGGCACTTATCAGCTAGGAGACCAAATTTGCAGGTTCTTTTATATTTTTTCACTAATCTTACAATTAATATACAAATAATAGAGCTAGATCTCTACTGCAAACTATTACAATTTTCAACCACATGATGTTTTCTTCTCAAATTATTCTTTTGATGCACCAAGTTTCTAATATGTCACAAACCTTGGCATGGGGTTGGATTGGAAGTTACTAGTTTTGGGTCAGTATTCTTTAACATCTAATTTTTTTGTATCATGTAAACGATTAATTCATGATATTGTATGCTTATTAGGGAATATGTTGATCTATTACATGCGTTGGATATTGTATCTAATGGGGGACTACAGATGTTTAAAAAAAAAAAAAAGAGGCAGAAATGGTAAATAATTGTAAATTAGAGAAATTCAGTAGGAAAAACTATTTGTGGCGATCTATAGTCGCCGCTAATAATTATAACAGAACTTTTTGCCGCGACACTATGTCTCCGCAAAACTCAATTTTACTCTCAAAATAACAGGTTACATAAATCTGTTCTGACTCACTATTTATAGTATTAGTGGCCACAATTTGTCGCCGCTATAAAATGTATTTGTGGCTACCCGAACTCACGCCGTGATCTTTCTTTTCTCACTCAACAATAGTGACGCAATACCGGCGGAGGAAAATAGTTGAAAATATTTATTTGCAGGGACGTTTAGACTTTTTGTGGCGAGGAAAGGTCGCCGGAAATAGTGACTTTTCTTGCGGTGAGAGAAGGGTACCATTCTGGCATGGACCTTGGTACATGCTGCACGCATTGATTAAAAGCGACTTAAATATGAATGTTGGGAAATTAGTGTTATTAGGAATTTCCTTTCAATCTTTAAGGATAATCAAAGGTTGAGACAGAAATTGTGTATTAATAACATATACACATAATCATAGCATGCATTATTACTACTATTTGGCCAGGCACAATATATTGAAACCCACACGTACCTCAAACCATTTGATTTCCCAATTCATTTGGAATGCGGCTCCTGGAACTGGCCATGTATTAGAATTTGCTACCTTTGCAGCGAGATGCAGTGCAGTATTGCCTTCTTTGTCAACCTCCCAAAACACACTATCGGGAATAACTTTCTTCTTCTTCTTGAGTAAGAGCCCATACACGCGACATTGCTTATGCTCCACTGACAATAGCACTATATTCTTCATGCTTGAATCCAAGTCATATACAGCCTCGGGAAAATTTTCAAGGATCTTCTCAACCATTTTGGTAACACCATTTTTTGCTGCAATTAGTATGGGTGTCACGATCCCTTGCCATTGAAACTAAACTACAAAGTCATTATACGTTCGGAATTGATAAATGATCCATTACAGAAGACATATGCTGAACTTACAATTTAACTCATCATAAACAAATGACAGTGATAAGTTTGGGTATGCTGTTTTCTGTTTCAAATTTGTAAGGAATATCATTAACTAATGCCCCATTTGGATTGCAAGAAGGTAGAACATCAAAGCACTACAAACACAAATACATTTCAATTTCAAATTTTTAACTTTTTTATCTAATCATCACATAATCATTATAATTTTTCCAAACTTTCAAACAAAACACAAAAAAAAAAAAAAAATCTAACGTTTTCAAATCCTAAAACAAAAATTATATTAATAAATTATATTATAACAATATTTCAACTTTATAATATTTTTATTCAATTTTTTTTCTCCTTTTCCACTTTATAAAACATATTAAGTAAAACTATTTTCACTAATATTCACAAACTATTTTACTAGTATCTACAAATTTCTCATCTCATCTCACCTTAAGATTTAAACGAGACATAAATCTCTACATTATTGTACATAGATTCTGATTTGAATAATGGTTTCCACTTACAAAAACAAGCTAGTGTTCATTGACGATATGCATAATAAACGTCTTGTAATATATGTTGTCAATGAGCCTTTATGTCTAATCATTCTTCTATGCATTATAAGCAACCTAGAAAAATAGCTTCTTTTTTTTTTTTTTTTTTTTTTTTATTTTAAGGAAGAGCTGGAAGCCACCCACATAACAACCCCTTCTGAAATTTATTAATAATCCCTCACTTGTGGTAGAGAAATACCGTAGTTACAACCCGGGGCCTGGGGGCTACAAATATCAAAATAAAACCAAACCCAGGCCACCAAAAAACCCATATAATCTCAACCACAATACAATTGGCAGTAAGAAAGCAAAGAAAAAAAATGCAAAGCAACAACCTGCACAAACATAGATTAAGAAAATAAGTAACTAAGTGCAAAGAGAGACACAATTTAGCAAAGCCATCCGCAACCGACTTACAATCTCTGGAAAATGCGAGCGAGCCACAACAATGGAACTAAATACGAATGTATGCTAAACCCAATTTATCAAGTCTCGCAAGACCTCTAATATCACGAGGAAGACTTCGAATATCCAAGTAAAACATGTCCACACCCTGTGCGCCCTCTTTTGCTAAGGTGTCTGCCATAGAGTTCCTTTCTCTGAAGCAATGGTTGCACTCAACATCCATCACCTCAAGGTGATCAACAATTTGGTCCCGAAAATCCCACAAATACCAAAGGGAGCAAGATTTGGAATTAACTCAGGAAACAATCACCTGGAATGACAATCAATATCAACCTCCCTCCAACCGGCAACTCTACAAAGACGCAGCCCTTCAAGCAAGGCACAAAGTTCAGCCTCAGTATTAGTATTTGGTCCAAAAGGTTTTGAGAAAGCAAAAATAAGTTTATCATCCTTGTGTCGGAGCACTCCACCACCACCTCCATTCCCTGGATTCCCAAGACTACTCCCATCCACATTCAATTTGACACAGCCTTGAGCCAATTTGGACCACCAAACCACCCTTTCATTTTTATGTTTAGGATGGATAGTGGGGATATCAAGCCGCGCAAGAAGCCTAGAGTCCGCAGTACTTAGCTTAGCAACTTTGAAAATATTTTGCATCACCATATGCACCCAGAATTTAAGCGAGTGCCAAACTTCATTCACAGACTCCCTCCTATTTTCCATCTGAGCCTTACATCGACATTGCCACAATCTCCACACAAAAATGGACAGAAGTAATCCGATAAGGATTCCTACTTGGGTCTGATGTGTAGCACATAAAAACCAAGCTGAACTACATTCCCTCCAACTTTGAATTGCCACAAATAGAAACCCCATCTCGGCAGACACTTTCCTCCAAAGGGCACTAGCAAATTCTCCACTACCCAGGACATGATTTAGATCTTCACATTGGCAGTTCTCACAACAGTTGCAACAAGAGATGACTGGAATACGTAGCTTGTGGACTTGAGCATCAACACTAAGAAAATTAAAATAATCTTTCCACATACAAATAGATATCTTGCTGGGCACGTGTGCTGTAATTTTTTTTTTTTGGTGAGCTTTGTAGGGGTGTTTCCTCTCTTAGGGTTTCCTCTGTAGGGGCCTTTTTTTTTGCCATGGTGCAAGTTGTGGTTTCCTCCTAAGTACGATGATGGAGGACAATCTCCATGTTCTATATACGAAGCTATCTTTAACATAAAAGGAAAAGGAAGATGTGGTGGTGGACATGGGCGATTTGGAGAATGTACTTCTGAGTGGGGAGTGATGTTTGTTTATGAAATTATTTACTGAAAAATACTACAACAAGGAAGTTTTCAAAGGTACAATGAGGAAAGTTTGGCGAATGGTCATGGCGGTTAGGTTTTGGGAGCTCTCACTAGTTTTTTTTTTTTTTTTTCCTGGCAGAATTCGAAAATGGTAGAGATAAGGAAAGGCTTTTAAGGGAAGGGCCTTGGACTTTTGACAAGCAATTGGTTTTGCTAAAAGAAGTCGATGGTAGGCTTCAAGTTTAGTAGGTGCAGATGACAATGGCTACGTTATGGGTACGTCTTCACAATTTACCTCTTATGGCGAGGAATGTGGTTGTTGTTAAAAAGCTTGGAGAAAAATTGGGTTTTGTAGATGAGGTGGATTTGGAGATGGGGGAAGTGGAATAGGGTGAATATATGAGGCTACGGGTTATGTTCAATGTTACAGAGCCATTGTTATGTGGTTCTAAGCTATCTATTGGTGGCGGTGAGTCAGTGTGGATCCGGTTCTCTTATGAGCGTCTTCCAAACATTTGTTCTTGGTGTGGTCGAATTGGTCATACTGATAAAGATGTAAGTTTCGACTTGGCTTTCCTTATTGCTTAGCTATTAGTTCTATCAGACGAAAGGGGGGAATTGCATTATTATGGGGGAGGGATGTCAAATTAAAGGTTCTTAGTTATTCTTGCTATCGTATTGATGCTGTTGTTACTGACGCTGTTGTGGTTGGGGGTAAATGATTTCTAACTGCAGTTTATGGTTATCCTGAGACCCATTTACACTACATAACTTGGGATCTTCTTAGGGATCTATGTCGGTCTAATGGGGAGGCTTGGCTAGTGATGGGGGACCTCAATAAAATTATGTTTCATCATGAAAAACAGGGAGGTAATCCTAAGCCTGAGCGACAGCTAGAAGCATTTTAGAATGTTGTGAAGGATTGTGATTTGGGTTTCTCTGGTTACAAGTTTACATGGTCTAATAGAAGGGAGGGAGTTAGCTGTGTTAGTGAAAGACTTGATAGGTTTCTAGCAAATTCGGGTTGGTGTAATTTGTTTCCACATGCTAGAGTTTTTCATAGTGTGGTGGCCTATTTGGACCATCTTCCCATTTGGAATCAATTGGAAGGGGAACCTGAGTTTTCTAGAGCCAGACAACTATTTCGTTTTGAGGAAATGTGGGTTGGGGACGAAAATTGTGAAGAAATTATTAAGGAGGAATGGAGAAGGGGTAGTTCATAATCAACTCTGGAGGAGGTTGTGGAGATGATTAAAGCATGTGGGGTGAAGTTGCAAGACTGGAATAGGAACAGTTTTAGTCATGTTCAGACGAAGTTACAGCTCACAAAAGGGAAGTTAAAAGAACTGTATGTTGATAATCATGGGATGGATATTTTTGTGTTGATAATCATGGGATGGATATTTCTGTGGTGAATAGGGCAAGAGATGAGGTACAGCTCTGGTTGGAGAGGGATGAAGTCATGTGGCGACAGCAGTCAAAAGCATTGTGGTTAAAAGAAGGTGATCAAAACTCGAGATATTTTCAGATGAAAGCTTCACAACGAAGATGAAAAAATAGGCTGGTACGGATCCAAGATAATAGTGGGCAATCGCAGGAGGGGTCTAGAAAAGATAAGGTGGTACTTGATTATTTTCAAGAGTTGTTTACTAGTGCAAATCCGAGTGCTTCACTTGAATTTCTGCATATTTTGAGAGGCAAAGTCACTTTAGACATGAATGAAGAGTTATGCTAAGATTTCACTGAAGCTGAAGTTAAAAAAGCATTGCAACAAATGAACCCTTCCAAAGCCCCAGGTGCAGATGGCATGTCTCCAATATTTTTAAAAAAATATTGGCATGTGGTAGGGGCTTCAGTTACTACATTAGTTTTGCATACTCTCAATTCTGGTTCTTTTCCTTCAACTTTGAACCATTCTTTTACTCCCTTAATTCCCAAAAAGAAGTCTCCTATACTGTGGCTGATTCTAGACCTATAAGTTTGTATAATGTGGTCTATAAGTTAATTGCTAGAGTCCTTGCTAATAGGCTGAAACTTGTTTTATCTTACATTATTGGGGAGAGCCAAAGCACGTTTGTTCCTGGGCATTTAATCACAGATAATGTCTTGATAGCCTACGAGGTTATGCATTTTTTGAAGCTTAAGAAAAAGGGTAAGAAGGTTTTTATGTCATTAAAGTTATATATGAGCAAGGCGTATGATAGGGTTGAGTGGGGTTTTTGAAATCCATTATGGAGGTGATGGGCTTTAGTCAAGAGTTTGTTAATCTGATTATGATGTGCATTTGTTATGTGTCGTTTTTTGTTTTAATTAAGGGTGAGCCTAAGGGGCCAGTTATTCCACCTAGAGGACTTAGGCAAGGGGATTCTCTATCCCCGTATCTTTTCCTTTTGTGTACGTAGTGGCTGACTACCCTGTTGAAAGATGCTGGTATGCAATAAAATATTTCTGGTATAAAAATCTATAGAGGGGCTCCAAAAATTACCCATTTTCTTTTTACAGACGATAGCTTGGTATTTTGCAAGGTTGAGGTAGAGGAGAATAGAAGAGTCTAAGCTATCATAGAAAGGTATGAGGCTATTTCTGGTCAGTGAATAAACCATGAAGAAACAACCATGGTTTTTAGTGCTAACATGCCAAGGAGATTTCAAGAGGAGATTAAAAGAATCTATTAAACAATGAGTTTGGCAGAAATTACAAACTTGGAAGGAGAAGTTACTTTCACAGGGAGGTAAGGAAGTGTTGCTAAAGAGGGTGGCTCTTTCTATACCCTCTTAAACTATGAGCTCTTTTCTTCTTCCTTCAAGTTTGTGTTCGGATTTGGAGGGTATGATGGCTCAGTTTTGATGAGGGCAAAAGAAGAATGAGAGAAGAATCCACTGGTTGAGCTGGAACAAATTGTGTGTAAGGAAGTCGTGGGGAGGGATGGGGTTCAAAAATTTGAGGGTTTTTAACTTGGCAATGTTAACTAAACAAGGATGAAGATTATTTCAAAATGAAAATACATTACTACACAGGTTACTCAAAGCCAAATACTTCTCGGCAGCAACTTTTTTGCAGGCTGACTTGGGAAGATCTCCTTCCTATACGTGGCGTGGTATTTGGGAAGCAAAAAAATGGGCGGTGGAGGGATGTAGATGGAGGATAGGTGACGGGAGTTCTATTAATATTTACCTTGATAAATGGATCCCGGGTCATAATGCTCAAGTAAAGGAAGGGATTGTGATTAATGAAGGCTGCAAGTCTGATTATGTGAGTTCCCTATTGTGTGCTAACTCCAGAAATTGGGATTTGGGTAAACTTAGAGCTCTCTTTAATCCAAGTATTTTGGAGGATACTCTAAAGACTCCTGTGTGTGCTGGTAATGGGACGGATAGGAGAGTATGGGGCTATGAGAGAGATGGCTTGTTTAGTGTTCAGAGTTGTTACAAGTTTATTTTGGAGCAGCAAAGTTCACTTGAAGCCGAATCCTCATCTGCTAGTGCCTAGAGAATAGTGTGAAAACAACTATGGAAAATGCTTGTGCCCAATAGGATTAAGAATTTTGCTTGGCGTGCTTGCAAGGATGGGTTGCCTACGAAAGAAAATCTTAAAAAAAAGCATGTTCCAAATGATGGGAGGTGTAGCATGTGTAATGTGGAAAGGGAAGGTTTATATCATGCTTTGGTTAGCTGTGTGGATTTAAAGAGGCTTCGGGATGATGACAACACGGGTCACACATCCCATCACCAAGTGCCAAGTGTGTGTATATGCAACACGTATACATAAAAAATAACACAGCGGGTAATAAAAGTCTTTCAACTAAGTACCATAATTTTGTTTAAATACAAATTCGCTTAAAACAAGCGTATCAAAATAATACAAGTCCCAATAATATCACAAATCTGAAAATACATAATTAAAGACGAAAAAAAATACAAGCCAAAAACTCCAATTAGTCCTCCAGCAGAGCCACCTCCTCTTCAACTACATTAAAATCTACGGTACCAAAGACGGTACCACAAGTAAGTAATAATCCAAACAACCTACAAGATGAAAATATGATAAAGCCACAACAATATGCATGAACATGATGCCATATGCATGAGATCCAAAAATAAACATTTCCCAAAAATAATAATTTTCCAACGTACGCTGAAAATCACATTTTTGGCTCACAATATTTATTTTAAAACATTTCCTGGTCATTATCCCCAATAATGACCCAAAACAAAAATTCACATTTTTTCCAGAAAATGGTCCACGAAAATCTATTAATAAAATCCCACAATTTTAATCTGTATGCACCATGGTCACCCCTAAGGACCATCCGCACACCCTGGCTCCCTTCGTCACACTATGGGTAACGATCATGCATGTGATTTCGTAACGAGTGATATTCAGTTCCGCGCCCAGCATGTTCGTAGCCCAAGCATCTTCTAGCCCTCGCCAGCAGAGGGGCCACGGAGTCGGCACTAGAGCGTCACCATCTCGTCCTATCCCGTTGTCTCCAAGCGACAACTTAGAGGACGTCACTCGATATATTGTGCTCCCAAGTGTCCAGATCAGCTCCACCGAGATAATGCCCTATCCCGACTTGGGGTCGTGATACACAGACACCCAAAAACCCATTAACACTTGAAAACCTAGTTTTCAATTTCCAACACATGTACATGTATGCACCATGCAATGCAAATGACGACAAATTATCCAATAAACCCAACATCATCCAAACATAAATAATTCCATCCTCAACTCCATTTGACCCCCGACTCATCGGACTCAGTCTAGCACAACCAACCAAATCGCAATGTATTGTTAACATAAAAATATATTTAAATTTTAAAGGAAGTTTAGAAAATACTTACAGCGCAATAAAATATTTTTCAAAGGATTACAAAGGTGCGAGAAGCGGCAGTAAGGCAACATAACAGTGCAAATCGCACGAAGGCCGTGGGTCTTAAAATACCCACTTTTGAATGGGGATAAACTAAGACTTGAAATTGCTAGGAAATGGCTTATAGGTGTTGATGAAGTAAGTGGAAGTGGTGGTTGGCCGTGGGAGGTAGCGAGAATGGCAGTGGAAGTAAAAAATAGCCTAATCAGCTTTTAGCTCGTAGTGGTTACTCCAGTGACTGATCGGAGCTGGAAATAGGTGGGTTAGGTCGGCAAAAGGCCTGTAATGAAGTGATGAAGAAATGGTGACTGGAGGTGGAGCGACCACAACACTAGAGCAAATGGACGCCGCGGCTTGGAGGGGCTCGTGGTGGCTATCAGCGACCCGGGAGGGGCTGGAAACGGAGGAGGGTCGATGCTAGTAGGTGGGGGAAAAGGATGGGAGGGGCGGTGAGAAGCACGGTTGGCAAACGGCTGTGCTAAGGCAGGACGAAAAAATCAACGGGAAGAGAGACCGGAGAAAAACGGGAAGAAAGAAAAGAAAGAAGGAAAAAAAAGAGGTGGGAGGGGGGGAAAGAGAAAAAAGAAAAGATGGAGAAAATAAATGAGGTTCAATCCTCATATCTTAGGTCAAGAAATTGATCCAACGAAAAATAATTTTAAACACAGTAAATTTGAATAAAATAATTTAAACAAAGTAACGTAGTAAAATAAAATAATAAAATTCAACAAAAAACTAATTTAAAATAAAGAGCACAATAAAATAAATAAAATTTAAATAAAATACTACAACTCAATATTAATAAAATAAAATAATTAAAGCTCAACAATAAAACAATTTAAAAAAAGATTAATTTAAATGCGAAATAATTATTAATATCAAGAAAAGATATTATTTAAATCTCACAACTTAAAAAAAATCATAACAATACAACAAAAAAACACGTTAAATTTAAAGCAAGAGAACCACTATTTAATAATAATTTAAATTATCCTTAAATAAAAATACATGTAAAAATGAGATATCACACCTAAATTGTGTATCTTCCAGGTTTGGTCATTGATAGTTATTCAAATGTTTTTGAGGTGGCATTGGCTCTTTGTGGTGCTAAAATGTATGACATGTTGGCTACTTTCTTTGCTTTGGCGTGGGGGTTCTAGTATAGGAGGAATAAGTTCATTCATGAGCAGGTGCTCCTTCCTCCCCATCAAGTTGCTGCACATGCAATTTCACTACTGAAAGCTATAAGGGAGCGCATAAACTATCAAGGAAGCAAATGAGCGATGTGTTTAAATCCAAATTCAGACATGCTTAAGCTGAATGTTGATGGTGCTATATTTTCAAAAATGGGAAAAGCTGGGATGGGAGCAATTCTAAGAAATAATTTGGGCAATGTTCTCATGGATGCTAGTGTTTTCGAGGGGGATGTTGCTGAACCAGAACATATTGAGGTGATTACTCTATTTCGTGGCTTTCAATTGTGTGCTGCTATGGGCGTAGAAAAGATTCAAGCGGAGAGTGATTGTCTCTTGGCAATTGAAGCAGTTCAAAATGATGGCATGGCTAATTCATTGCTAGGTGGCTTTTATGCAAAGATTACAAAGTTGTCATCTTGTTTTAGGGAATATGTTTTTCAACATGTTTATAGGGAAACCAATATGGCTACTCATTGTCTTGCTCATTATGCAAGCAAGGTTGATAAAATTAATATGTGGGGGGATTATATTCCGGACTTTTTATCTCAAACCTTGTAGTTTGATTTATGTCTGTAACCCTTTCTTGTTTTTAATGAAGTTTCATGGTTTTGTTAAAAAAAAATGGAAAAACAAATTGGTTTTCCTATGAAGTGTTCAAAATTCTTTTAAATGGTATTGAAATTCTATAAGATCGAGGGAATTTGAAGATGGTTGTACTCATGGATCTAGATCATTGTGACCCAAATTTCAGATTTTTTCTATGCAAAATTGATGTTTTACATTGTGATGTAAACAATATAGTATGTAATATGCAGTATATTGTGTGTATTGATTTCTATTATTATTTATTTTGTTTTCTAAAAATTTGAATATGCTATAAAAGTTTGAAAAAATGCCTATAAAAACATTCATTAGATAAAAAATAATAGGCTTAAAGGACTATTAAAAAAAAAAAAAACCTTTTAAAAGGTATTAATAAAACATACCAAAATAACTCATAAAAAAAAGTCCAATACATAAACCCAGATATCCGTATTTAAATCCTGCCCCGAATCTAGATATCTACTCGGGTTTTGACTGATTCTACCCCAGCAGACATCTGCCCACTTTTCAAAACGCCGATACGGATCCGTGTTTTTTCGGGTATATGGATACGTATTCGGATCTCCAGCCCTAACCAAATGGACGCCGGCCCTTTCGATGCGGTCTCATCATCATTATGGCCGCGAAAAATGCCGCCACCATAAATAAAGCAGCCACGTAAAGCGCAAAAAAGGCCCATCGAATAAACCTTTTGCGGGTTTTAGGGTTGATGGAATGCAGTCCTTTCGAGGAGCAAACTAGGTAGATGATGACAGTGTAAGTGGAGAGCAGCATAGATATGGAATCACAGGCGATGAAGAGCTTCAAATGCCAATCATTCCACAAAACTGCAGAGCCTGGGTATGGTTTATTATCACCTGCCCCAACGAAACCCCCAGGCATGGTAATTCCTGCTGCAAAGGTGACAGTTGTGATGAGTGCAGCAACTAGCAAATGGGCTTGAGACAATTTATCAAACTCGTCGAGATTCTCCTTGTTCTGTTTCTCCTTCTCTTGTTTCTCCTGTTTCTCCTTCTCCTGTTTCTCCATCTCCTGTTTCTCCTTCTCTCGTTGCAGCTGCTTCTTCCTTTCGGATTCATCATAGTCGATCTCTAATACTCGTCGACTGAGGCAAAATCTAGATTCTTCGGAACAAGCAGATTTGAAAATTCGATTCTTCTGTGTAGTAATTCTTCTGTGAGTATTTTGAATTTTGCTATAGCTTGGAAGGTGGAAAGAAGATAAAACAAATACAAAAAATATTTTTATGAGAATGAAAAAAGAAAATTTGCAGGTTTCTTTCTTTGATTGTGTCGTAAGAAGTTTGAACTGGATCGATTTAGGGATGAAATACTTTCATCGGGTGGCTTGGATTGGGTTGCCTAAAATATATTTTTTGGGATGCAGTTACAATTTTCGTAGTAAAAAATCTTTTGAAATGGACTTTTTAAAACGAGTTTTGAAATTTACATTTTTTGGAACTAATCTGCATTTCGTCCAAAATATCATTAGTACTCTACTAACACACGATACGTTATATGGAAGCAGTCCACGAACGTTGTTTAAGTGATTTAAATTTTAATTGTTCGTTTTTCCTTTTCGCTAGAGTCTTAAATTCTTTTATTAACACATATGTTCTCTATTTTTTGGACAAAATATAATCTTTGATTCTTTATTGGTTTATGTGTCATATTATTTTTATTTTGGGAATGATACTTATCAACAATATTTAACTCTTATTTTTTTTTACAAAAAAAAAAAATTATTACTACAATTATCTACAAAACATAAATATTAGTCTTATACAATCAGAATATTTATAAACACACTTGACATAATTCATTCCGAATCAACAGATTCGATTCATTGTGCAACTCTTAAAAACAAATATTACTATACTAATAATTACTATACTAGTATTATATTAATATTCTAAAATAATAAATAATTTTAAATAATAAAAAACTGTGTTTGATAACTTCATTCAAAAAATAAATGAATTTGAATCGCTTAAAATTGAAAATTGGAAAATCATTTCTATTTTTTTTATCTTTTTTTATTTTTGTATTTAATGTTATAAAATGAATAGAAAAATGTTATCGTCCAAAGAGATGCACTTAATTTACTCGATCGCTAGCTTCCATTCCTTTTGATTTATCAAAGCAATGTGTTTTGGAATATGTTGTGTCAAAATTATAATATTATACAAAGACAGTACTTGAATTAATATTTGCTATTTCATTGATTTGTTTATATTTCAATTTATTATACTCGATCGATAAGTTTTACAAGATTGACCTAATTTGATGTGGTATTGATTTTATAATTAAGAAGGCATTTATATCTCTTTTAACCCAACTACATGTCTCCTTAAAAAAGCATTAAATATTAAGAGAGATGGAAGATTACATTACCTCATCATCAGTTAGCAAATTTTCACTTGTTAGAGAAGTTTGATAGGCACTCAGATTTTCTTTGTTGAAGAGCCTCTTGTCAACTCCAGGAGAACTCATGAGCCAAGAATTGCAATGCCGGTGGAGAGGTGTATTCCCGTCTGCATCCTTCTGATTCAAAAGACTACGGAGAGATCGATATTTTAGGATCATTTCCACTGTACTCTCCCCCAAACGGCCATTCGCCGCGGCTAGATCATGGAGTGCATTGCAGCCTTTTTTGTCAACCAGTTCACAACAATCCGGACACATTGATATAATCTTTTCCATTATCCTGCTGTTGTTGCGGCGAGCTGCAATGTGAAGAGCTGTCTTACCCTCTACGTCTTTGATATATGCCAGCCCTCTATCACGTTTCAGCAATAGTTGTGTTGGCTCAATGCGATTCATGTATGCAGCCACGTGAAGCGGAGTCCAACCGTTTTGGTCTGCTTGTTTCCTTAGATCTCCGTATCTTTCCAAAATGTTTTTCGTTATTTCTAAAAGAGTTTAAATATGTTAAATTTAATGTAATAATTTTTGAATGACAAAAAGGAAGACTTGTTAGGAGATTGAAAAAGTACTAATTAGCAGAAAAAACAAATTATTTTTATTTTATGAATTTGATGTTTATAATACACGATGGTTATCTCCACTTAGAGTTTTAGCAAAATCATAATCTAAGCTAGATTAATGCTGAAAAGACCAGAGAGGCAATACCTTCACCATCGTAAAAAGCTGCAGCATGTAAAGCCGTTCTACCAAGTGGGCCATCATAAGCTGGTGACTTCGTCTGTAAAATTTCGAACACCAAATCTGGAAAGTGTCTCTCGGCCGCCAAGTAAAGTGGGGTCTCACCAGCAGCATTAGCACCATACGAAAATTCTGGACCTATCTCCAATAATAGTTTTACCACCTTAACGTGATTATTACGTACAGCCTCATGTAAGGCCGTGTCTTTTTCTTTGTTCACCCGCCCAATTAGCATCTCCGTAGCAGTTGAAGATTCAACTGCTACACCGCGTTCGAGATCTTGAAGCTGTGATTTTTCATGTTCAATCAGGACTTCCACGATGGAAACATGCCCATACCTTGCCGCGATGTGTAATGCAGTTTCCTCTTCTGCATTGGCTTTCAGTGAAAGTGACGGACACTTGTCAAGTACATATTTCACAAATATTTCCGCTGAGGCTAGGTCGGTTCCTCCAACGACGCTAGTTCTTTCTTCTGCTAATGCAGTTTCCTCTTCCGCATTGGCTTTCAGTGAAAGTGTCGACGGACACTTGTCGTGTACATATTTCACAAATTTTTCCGCTGAGGCTGGGTCAGTTCCTCCAGCTAAGTCTTCTTCAACGTGGATACTTGAAATGCATATATGTAGGATTGTATTTTTATTAACAGTTAAAAACCGATCAAGTGGATCGGAGATATTTTCGAAGACCCCATTGTTGCCTTTCGCCGCTGCTTCATAGAACTTAGGATCCATGCCAGGGATGGCCTGATCTGTATGCTCGGCACGGTTAATATTACTACCTGCATTGGCCTCAAACGAGCTGGAAAGCTCCATTCAATTAATATAGTTAGCAGCCTTCACTTCATCATACTTTCCGAGTCTTCAGCGTGCACGTCTCCTATCAATTACACTTCGTGGGGTACTACTCATGCACAGCGCAACATACTACTCCAGCAAATCTAGAATTTGAAATCCAGAGAAAATAAACCAGTCATTACAAACAATTTCTTTACATGTATATATTTGATTATCAAAAACCTACCTCCTAACAAAAAGTAATATATCGAATGAGTTTTTAGAAAATATATATATATATATATATATAATCCCATCCACGTTACAAAACTTGTAACTTCACTAGATTCCACCACACTTTTCATTTATATTTAGGACTGTTCATACAGACCGGGTAAACTAGAAACCGAATAACCGGATTTCCGGTTAAGGATTTCGGCCCAGATTTGATCCGGGCCGAAATCCAGATTTTCAAAACCGTATGTATCCAGTCCGGACCTGGGTATGAAATCTAGGTTCCGGATTATAACCCAGTTAACCCGAGTTTATATATATCTAAAGAAAAAAACCCATTTCTCACTCTCTCTCTCTCTCCCCCTCTCTCTTATCTTTACGCCAAAATCAGTTTGAGAACTCTCTCCGAAACCCTAGCCATCATCTTCAACCTCGTGCCTCATCCTCATGACTCGTCTTCATCCGCGTGCCTGGTCTTCATCCTCGTGCCGTCTTCTTCCTCACGTCGCGCGATCGTCTTCATCAGTTTGCTGTGTGCCGTTCGGTCAATTTTTCTCCTTTTTTTTTTCTTTTTTTTTTAATAATAATGTAAATTTGATGCTCGACACTTTTGGGTATTTGCTTTTTCTGTTGGAGATCAAGCGTGGAGAAAATTTGAGTGTTCTTTTACCAAGGGTCTTTGTGTTCATCTAGAGGAACTGTGACGGTTCTTTTTGCAACGCTATTCATCTGCGGCTTAGAGGATGTTCTATTCATCTGAGTTTTGAGTTTTGTGATGGGTTTTGACTGGACCCTGATAAGTGTCCTACAGTTGTTTGGAAAGCTGTTTTATTTTGTGGTTTTCGTAACACTGGTATGATTTACAGTTGGGCTAATAAAGAGGTTTCATTGGGGGTTCTTTGGTGGTGCTTTTTAAGTTTTCTGTGAATGAATTTATTGTGAACTGTTGTTATTAGTATTAAAAATAGTGTGCAAAATATTTAGTCAGTAAATGCATGATATGCATCTTAAACTTGAACAGAGGGTGAGCTTCAGGTAACTTATTAAATGCTCTGTTTTGGTCTAATATTGATTTAGAGAAGATTCAAATATTCTTTAAAGATCACATGGAATGGAGCTGGTGATTTCATTGATGAATTTGTTGTTTGTCTTCCGTTTGCATATTGATTTCATTTTTATGAACCAATCCACATGTGTTTTAGTAAATATTTATGGAACTTTTTTAGTCTGGGCATGCTTGGATAGTAGTAAAAGGATCCAAGTGAAACCACCTGAAAACACAGCTTCCGAGTGCACACCAGCTCGGAACAAAGAGAAGTAAGTCTTTCTTATTTCCATGTGCTTCTTCTAATATGTCACTTCTACATATAATATTCATCTCTCAAATATTACTGAGGCTCATTTAAATGCTTTTTAAATGCTTCCATGACCTTTGCAATATTGAACGTTTTCTATAGTTCAGTAACTTGAGTGACATTTCCTTTGCAATTATATCATATCTCTAGTTCCAATGATAAAACTTCTTAGTTTTTTTTTTCCCCGTTCTAGCAACATCTCTGCTGCATTCGGTATTTTGATAAAACCTCACAATTGTAAACACAGTGAAATTTCCTTTGAGGCCTAAAATGGGGGTTGGGGGTTTTATGCCTGTGAGAGCCTTTCACTCAATATTACTAGTCATCAAGTCACATTTATGTAAGTTAATCAATGCCTAATTTCTTTATATTTGCTTGAGCACAGGCCACCTCTGCTTGAACTCAGGCTGAGTTTACCATCTAAACTTCCAAAGCCTCCCCAAAAGCTAGTGCAAACCAACTCTTCTCGGCTTTCACTGACCAGAAAGTCCTCAAAGATCTCATCACAAAGTAAGTAAATTGACATATTTCTTTCATATGACTATATCAATAGTCATTTAGTTGGTTTATTGTTTCACTAGTCAGTTCTTAGAAAATCTCTGACCCATGCACCTCACCTCTCTTTACTTCTCTCCTTAATCTGTCTACAAAAATTTCTAATGTCCTTGTAATGCTTGTCAGGTGCTAGGAAAACTTCTGCTAGCAGCTCCTCTGCACCAAAGCCCCGCAAAGGATGGCAATGAAATTGAGGGCAATTTGGTTGGCTGAGGGAGAATTCCTATGCCCTAACTAACTTGTATCTATGGTAGGAACCCACTGTAGTTTGTACTCTTTAACTGGATTGTTTTACATAGTGGATTGGAAGAGATAACTGCAAAACTTCACTTTGTATAATATGGGTAGTTTAGGATCATAGTGTACCTTCCATTTGTTGGTTTTCTCCATTTTGGCCTTTTTTAGTTTCATTTTCAGTTTACCTCGATGCTCCATTTTTAAGATTATCCACAGTGTTGCTGAGTATATTCTATATAAACTGAAACTAATGGGAAGGATAATTGAAGTCCACAGTGCTGCTGAAGTTTCTTACTTCAATCGTTCTTATATTTTTTGGGGATTTGTTTGCATTTAAATGTAGCTTTTTTGATCAATTAGTATGCTAGATTTTATTTTTAAGAGTTGGCACTTGAAACCGTTCATTTAAAACAGGGTTGACAAGATAAAATCATTGAAGTAGTGGAAAAATATTAATATTTCCCCCTTTTTTAGTTCAGGCCGTTAAAAAAAAATCAATTTTAAAAGGATTCTTCCACAATTTTATGAAGGAGGTGTACCAATTAAGCATAAAACCTTTACTCCGATGATTCATTAAGAAAGATTGAGTGAGTTTGATTTGTTCAAGAGAATAAAAGTAGAATAACCGAAAAACATGTATGTCTTAATTTCCTATTTATCCAATTTACCCAAGCCGCAGGCATAAAAAAAATAAAAAAAATAAAAAAAATCGATTATCCGGGTTTTTAGAAAACTGAATTCAACCGGGTTTTGGCCCGGATCTGACCCGGGTTAACCCGGTCCGAGTTTCGGCCCGGATTGAAAACTCGGATTCCAGTTTGGGTATACCCGGATTTCCGGATTGGAACCCGGTTGAACAGCCCTATTTATATTCTTATGTACTATATTATTACAAGTTCTATCCATGTACATGAATCCCTCTACGATCAATATGTAATGCTACTGAAAAAATCTAACTAAATAATAATAAATATTGTATAATCTACTTAATTTTCATAAAACTCTCCCACTTCATGAGGCGTTCAATTTCGAAGAACAACTCGAGGGATATTCTTTTAGTACCCTTTTTATATTATATAGAGTGCACATGCCTTGCTTGGTTATTATCCTTAAATGATATTTGTAGAACTAGCCGCAGGCCCGCAAAAATTATAAGCTACTTAATTAAAAATAGATATACACTTCTGTAAATATTATCTAAATATTTATTTAAGTTTTTAAGTCTTTTTATCCCATTCTGTGAAAATCATTTTATTTTTCTTTTTGGGAATCTCATCAGATAATAAAGTCAGTCAAGTCTATACGGTACCCTTTCTTAACTTCATTTTCCTACTTAAAAGACAGTACCCTTTCTTAACGTACGTGAACACTGAAAAGTGAAGGCTGCTAATTTTAAATAAAAATTATTAACTTGATTAAATATATTATTTATCATTTAATAATTTAATTTAGTTTGAAATAAAACTTATTGATTTAATTTGATGTATTATATATTGTTCGTTTTACAATTTTAACTTAATTGCATGTATTATTTAATTTCCATTCAATAATAATACATCAGTTGGAAAGATCGGTCGGTGTGACTTTATAAGAATAATTAACTTCAGTTAATAAAAAAAATGAAATAGTGGATGATTTGGCTTCATAAGAGCAATGCTTATGCGTTGAAAAATATTACAGAGTATATAGATTGGTCTTGAAATATCGACCTGCTAGACCTGCTATTTATACACATAAATATTTTTTAATGAATCTATTTGGAAACATTAATTATACCCATACTATGAAAAATTCTACTCATTTCCCTACAACATACACCATACATGACTTTTTCTCTTTTTATTTAATTCCATTAGCAAGTATGTAGTGTATGAATGATGAGTAGAAGAACTCAATTAGTTTAAAAGGAATAAAATCAAAAAAATTAAAATAAAATATATAAAAACATGTGTAGTACAGTGAATGATTAATAACAAAGGTCTATTACTTATTAATTAATAAACATTAATAATTGACAGCTATAAAGTACAAATTTTTTATTTTAATTTATGCTTTACAACCTCCAGTTGCTACATATATTTTTCTTTGAAATATTAAACATCACCCTCTATCTTGTATATATCATGCATTTCTGCTGTGAGAGATGAGAAATTATCTTTTACAGTATATCTTCTTCTAAATTAATAGTTAATGAAACCCCATCACAGTTATGAAATGGTTAATGGAAAATGCTAAGTTGTCCTCCTGTTTTGCCTCTCAATTTAATTCCTCGTATAATTCTTTTTTTTTTTTTTTTCTTAATAGTTAAGGAAGTGACTATTATAATCTAGTAAATTTGTGTATTTTCTTATATTGAAAGATGTTTAAAAAATGTTTAAAAAAGAAAAAGAAAAAAGAATTGCAATTACACTAGGGGGCACGTTTAGTGATAAATACTGGGCGAGAGAGTAGCATTGTCCTAAAATAATATTGTTCATCTTAGTGATCACTGCTTTTTATATAAAACATAGATAGATTTTAAGGATATCACCCTTAGTTTTTATAGATATGGAGTTTTTACCATAACTGAACTTTGATTATGGAGTTTACTTTGTTTGTTAAGGATAGAATATCTATAGATAGATTTTAAGGATAAAACCATATTCATTCCACGACCAAAAGTAAAATGAAGACTATTTCGGAATTAATGATCAAAATCTCTTGTTACACAAATATTAATAAAGCATACCATATAGTCAATAGGTAATTAATAAAAACATTAAAAGATAAATTAAAATCAATTACATTAAGGGAAAAAACACACAACAAGCAAATTACTTATAATTAAGATAAATCCATCACGACATTAACTACGTACAAGACATGTCACCATTGATGAATTATTTTTTACAGAGCACAAGTGAAAGAGAAACTTACTTGTCGACATGTCCTGACCTGACCGGACCTGAATCCCCATGCAGCACAATTAAATCAGCAAACTATGCGATAATGACGTAGTGGAAGAGAGAAAGAAAAGGATCGAGGGTTTGGGGGTTTTTCATGCTCGAAATAGTACTACTGGGGAAAAGATCAAAAGGGGCGGTACTGGTAAAGGGTGGGTGGTGGACGAGCTTATCCTTATCCTTATCCTTAAGGGTAGGCGGTACTCTCAAATTTTATGGAAAGAATCGATCGACCTTATCCTTGAAACTTCAGGGAAGGAGGTGATATATTTATATACAACAGGACTTGATCATTAAGCGTCATTGTTGACGTAATAATTTAAGAGTGTCCAGCCTCAGCTGCTGAATGATTGTTGAATGAAGTGTCCCTTTTTTTTTTTTTTTGAAAGTGAAATTCATTCATTCATGAAAGTGGACAGTTACAGCTTTTAACTTGCAATACAAGTTAAATTCTAACATTTTCTCGCTCTTCAGTCCACAAATTTCTTTGCGACTGAATGAAGTGTCCCTTGAAAATTAGAACTGTCTCTCCAGTACAATTCCTCCGCTAATTATTAGTTTCAAAAGTAATAATTTCTAATGTTTGTGACCGGCCTATGCATTACTATCTAGGAAGGAATATACGTGGAAGATGCTACTTGGGTACGTCGCTTTCTTTTCATTGTCATATTCATTGTGGAATCTACATTTATAAGTAGAATAAATCTTCACAGAAGCCACTGTTATGCTACATCCATTGCACACATTACGTGTAGACCGGGTTCACTAACAATGCTAAACCGGTTTTCTCCATTTCATCTCTCTCAGAGCTCGCGCCCCTCATTCAACCATTTACCCCCCAACCCCAAGCCCTCCCATCTCAAAGCTCTCAAAGCACGACCTCAGCTCTCACCACCACAACCTCAGCCCTCTCAACTCTCAAGGAGATCAATCCCCCAGCCCTCGATCCCATCTCTCCACCAATCGAGTCCCCAAGCCGTCCTATCTCTCCACCAATGAGTCCCCAAGCCCTCCAGAGTATTTCTCCACCAATGAAGCCCTCGGCCCCTTGGTTCCTTCAATCCATCAACGAAGCCCTCAGTCCACCAAAGCCCTTAGATGTGCGGGAGGGTAATGTATCGTTTCTTCCAAATAATCTGTGATTCTAGGGTTTAGCATAGATTTTTTTTTTTCTCTTTTTTCTCTCTGTTTTTGCTAGAAACTAATGTACCCTCCTGTAGATGTTGCCTCTCATGGCATTGCGCGAACCTCTCTCGGCAGCTCTAAACCAACTCCTTCGGTTTCTTGCCTATACATGCTTAAAGACTAAGCCCGGAAGTATACTGTATCGAGAGCTTAACATTTGCATTTTTTTTCAAATCAGAGTGGCTTTTTCAATTGTCGAAAGTTGGTTGCCTAAAAGTGGAGTGAGACTTTGAAGTTTTGTTCTCACATATGAATATAGTATGGTTTGCTTGCATTTGCTTTCCCATTTTTTTGAAAATGAGAAGAATAATCTGAATTGGTGATATTTTGATTTTTTCATAACATGTTATTCCAAGTTAACAAATTTGAGTATAATCGTTGCTTATGGTTTCTTTATTCGTTTGGAATAAAACAATGACTGTGTGTGTATCTTTGTGCTTTTAATTGATACTAAATTTTAAGTACTTTTGTAGGGATGTTACTTATGTTTCTGGCAGATTAGTCATTGCTGCAGCTGGAAAGAGTTCCAATGGTATTAATGTGGTTATATGGGATACATTGGTTCCCCCTTCAACCTTTCGAGTTTCCATTATATATCATGAAGGTTTTCCTTTTACTTTGAAACTGCACATGGTGAAACTGGCTATACAACTCTAACTTTGGTGCTGGAATGACAGAGGATTCACTGAAGATGTTACTCTTTTTGCAAAGATTTTGATTGAATCTCAAAATGTCCTTTTATGTTATGTATTTAGATAGCCACAATATTTGTATAACTGGAATGATCCTGAAGTTATGAGAATCTGTTCATGTACATGATGGCATTTATTTTATGAACATGTGGTTAATTTCAATGGAATATCTAGGCAATTTGAGCTTCATCCATTGTTGAGTATGATTATGGGTAGATGCGTTTTTAGGTTTCTTGTTGAGTAATGAATTTTTAGTTGTTTTTACTTTTAGGTTAGTAGTGGAGGTCAATAATGCCCGTTCATGATGTAGATGGTTTTTGAATGGAAACAGGTTGTGCACATGATTTGATGAAACCCATGTATATAAATTGTATGCCATTAAATTAACCTATGTAATGAAAGTAGCTTGTGCACATGGTTTGATCTCGCCTGTGGATGTAAATTGTATCCGTCCAAGTCTAATGTCATTGGATGTACCCCCAACAAATAATCATTAAGTCTAACACCTGCAAATTGCCATTATATTCATAACCTATCCAAGTTCAAAGACTTAGTTTTCTGGAGTCTAAAACAGAGCACATTCATGTGCTAAACCAACCAACATTACTAATAATTACAACAAATCCGTTGACTAGCATAAGTGAATCTTTACAAATAAGAATGAGCCAGATGTGTCTGCTGAAGCTAACATAAACATTGGTCAAAAGAGTGAAACATTAGTTCCTATTATACTTTAACTCTCGAAGCACAACAGCTACCCATTTTCACTTTTGAATTGGCCTCGTGCTTCTTCACTTTTGATGTCCCCATTTTCTTTTCAACAAAGATTCCTAGCTTCACGGCTGTAAATAATGTTCATGTAATTAAAAGTGACCATTTCTACTTCAGCTGGATCAGCCTAGAAGGTGGTCCATTCATCACTAAAAGTCAAAATCCCTGGAAACATCTTCAGTGGGTCCTCTGACAATCCTCTAGATGCAACTCCACCATCTACACCATGCATCTATCCTACCCATTCGAACAAAAAACCATTTTGAAAGTTAATGCTCAAAAGAAGTTTACCCAAATAGAAGCTACAAACAAACAATAAACCAGAAACAATTGTCTCATAAGCTAGAGAAATAAGTTCATCCCAACAATAAACCAGAAATAGTGAATTTTTCATAGTAGAGTTCACTTTTTTATAGAAGGTACTCATGCGAAACATGTACATTTGAGACAACTTGTATATATCATTATTTAGCTTCATGAAGTGATCAATACTTTTTTCTATCATTTAGTTGATCTGTTCCTCTACCAATGCAGAGGTCAACGTCATGTGTTTTAGGTCATGATAATAACTTTATGCAATATTTGATTTACAGCAAATTAAGGCAAATGTTGCAGTCGTACGTATAAGACCACCATAGTGCATATTTTTCCTTCCAGATATTAAAAGAATCATAGAGGAAACCAAAATTTGAGAAAAATATCCCCAAACCGTTCCAGTCAGACATCAATCATGAAAAACATGACTAATACATGTTGAGAAACCAAGAATGCAATAATTACATATCTTCCCCAAGTTAACACCAAATTATTGTACTATTTCATCTACTGCAACTCTATTGTTCCAGATTATCTCATAAGTTAGAAAAATAAGTTCATTCCAACAAAAAACCAAAAAAATAGCTTGGACTGACAAAAACACCATCATTACCTCTTTCTCACATAACTAAAGATCAGTAAATTTGTTAGATTCAAAATAAAAAGGAAAGAAAACAGACCTTTGCATGTTAGCTAGTGATGAAAGCCTTGGCATAGCTCCATAGCCTCTCCAAGAGCCAAGAGGTACAAAAATTAAAACTTTGCATCTCCACAAAAACACAACAAAAGAATCTCCTTTCATCTTTGTTTTAATCCTGATTTTAATGATTAATGAACTGAAGAACCAAAAGTGCTTTAACAAAAATACACCTCATAAAGGTTTCTTCTCAAACATGTTTTCTGTCCAATTCAATTTGTTTCCCTAAACATAAAACATTCATTATCCATCAAAGAAAACCCCATGGCATAGATTCTTATAAACATCAAACAACAAATAAGAGCCATGAGTTTGGCTACTAAGATAATTCAACAACATCAATGGATTGAATGAATGTACACCCTTATGAGAAAAAAAGAAAAGAAAAAATAAGCCCATATTATATCAATAGCAACTAACCAAACAAGATCGCTAAGTGCCCTGAAAAGAGGATTCTAAAGCCGGGGAGAGCTGATTCAGTAGTCATCATATCTAACCACGTCCGTTGGAAGCTCTCTAGAGTTCTGGAAATATTACCTGAACTTGCTTTTCAAGAACCATTTCAGAGGAGAGGGAGAGAGAGAGAGAGAGAGAGAGAGAGAGAGAGAGAGAGAGAGAGAGAGAGAGAGAGAGAGAGAGAGAGGTTGTTTGTAAAAATTCCATTTTTTGCGTAAATGTGAACAAATTACTTATGACGGAACAAGAAGATGTTAAAGATGCAAATGATTTCGACACTCCATTCCCTAAGCCGCAATACCCATCTTACAACAACCCAAAACTCACCCCTCTCAGTACACAAGAAGAAACCAGATTTGTCCTTAAAATGTTACCTATGATGCCCTCCAAGGGACGGCGGCGAAAGAGAGCTCCACCATAGTAGTGTCGCTAGTTTGCGTTAAATGAGCTCGGGGGAGGGGCAGACCTGGGCAGATGGATGAGCTTTGCAGGGTGGTGCTGGGCAGAGGTCAAATGCCACGACACAGGTTGCTTGGTGAGGGAGGAAGGGGGTCTTCGCAAGATTTAAATATGGTTTGCTCCGTTCAATGATCTAATCTCAGGGAGTGGTAGCGCTAGGCAGATGGAGGAGCGTCGCTCGGTGTCGTTGGACAGAAAGACGGCGTCGCCGGGTTGTGATGACCTGCTTTCGCGTGTATTTTCACTGAAGGGTTGTTTTTTTTAATTAATATATTAGTTTATTTATTTTAATTTATTGCGCTTTAAAATTGGTTTTAAATTTATTTGATTTTGTGTTTTAATTATTTTAGTCGTTTTACGGTTTTTAATCTCATTTCGGCGGATTTGTTTTGTTTTCTCGGAGTGAGGATTGGACCTCATCTCTTTCCTACATCTTTTTTCCCTTTTTTTCCTTTTTCCTTTTTCCTCTTTTCTTTTTCTTCTTTCTTTTTCTTTGTTTTTCTTTTTTTTTTTTCTTTCTTTTCTTTTCCTTCTTCTTCCTTCCTCCCCACGTCGACCCCGTCTCTCTCTCTCTCCTCTCCCACGCCGTTGCAACCCAACCCTCGACCCACCGCTGTCTGGCCACCGTGCGGCACACCGCCCCCACCGTTCGAACCCCTCCCTCCGGCGCAACCCCCCACCAAATCCCAGCCCCATCCGGCCAGCCGTTTGGCTGGAAAACGCCATTGAAGCTCCCACGGTTTTTGCCTCGATCCGCCGCCGTCACTCCACCTCCGGCCACCATTTCTTCACCACTTCATCACCGGTCCCTTGCCGTCCTAACCGACCCATTTCCGGCCTCCAATAGTCACCGGAACAACTCCCACGAGCTAGCTTTCCATTTTGGAAAATCCGGCCATCAACCTCCATTTCCACCGCCACCCACGGCCAACTACCACTTCCAATAGCTTCATATTCATCCTTAGACCATTCCCTATCAATCCCAAGCCCTGGTTTGTCCCCGTTCAAAAGTGGGTATTTTACAACCCAAAGCCACAGTGAATTTTCATTGTTACATTGCTTTTTCTCCGCCGTTTGCAACGCCGCAAGCTTTCTAAAAATACCATATATCGCTGTAAGTATTTTCCAAACCCTATTTTCAGATTTAAATATATATTGCTCGTTCAATAATTTTATCTACTGGTTGGTTGATTCCGGACTGAGTTCGAGGAGTTCGGGGGTCGGATGGATGGAGGACGGAGTTGCTTGTTTTATTGAGTTATGTTGGTTGGTTATTTTTGTGCATTAATATGGCATTTACATGGTGCATGCACGTGTGTTTTTGTTTAATTGTGAAAAGCCTGTTTATTGGCGTAAGTGGACTTACGGGTGCGTGTGTATCACGACCCCAAGCCGGGATGGGGTATTATCTCGGTGGAGCTCCTCTGGTCACTCGGGAGCGGAATAAACTGAGTGATGTCCCCTGGGTTGTCGCTGGGCGACGACGGGAGTGGGGGCTAGGGGGTGCTTGGCTACGAACGCGCCAGGCGCGGAATCAGGCATCGCTCTATGCACCGACTCTATGGCCCTTCGCTGGTGAGGGCTAGAGGATGCTTGGCTACAAACACGCGGGGCGTGGAACTGGGCATCGCTCGTTAGGTGTCACATGCGTGGTGGTACTCTGCGGTGTGGCACTAGAGCCAGGGTGTGCGGATGACCCCTAGGGAAGGTCATGGTGCATACGGGTTAAAATGGATTATGGTTTGAGATGAATAGAGGCCAAATGTGACTTTTGGCGTGATATTTGGAAATGATATGTTTTTGGGCCAAATGGGATTTTTTTGCGTGTGTGAAAAATTATGTTTTATGGGCTTTGCGCATTGGCATCACTTCATGCATGTTGTTTGAGTTCTATGTGTTTTTATCTGGTGGTGTTTGGGTTTTACTTACCTGCGGTACCATTTTTGGCTCCGTAGATTTTGGTGCAGGATTCGAGGAGGAGGAGGAGGCTTAGCCCGAGGATGCGGCTCCGCCTGAGTTTTGAGTCGAAGTTATGCTTTATAGTTTAGTTTAAAACTATATTCGTGTTTTGTAATATTTTATTTATGTATGTTTTAAAACAGCTTGTATTATATTAAGAAAATTCTGGTACTTAGTTATATGACTTTCGTTATCCGCTGCGTGTTCCTTTGTGCACATTTGTTGCTTTGCACACACTTGGCACTCGTCGATAGGGTGGTGACCCGGGTTGTCACCATCCGGACGTCTCGATTTCCCCGTGTCCGTGCGTGGAGATTTGGGGGCGTCACAGGTGGTATCAGAATGGTTTGGCTCTGGGTAAAACCACATGTCCCGTAGGTAGTACCAGAATGTTTTTTTTTTTAAAGTTGTGTTTTAAAAATTATGTTAAGTACAACTATTTAATTTGTTTTATTTGCTTTATTTGTTTGAGCTTATTTGTTTGTTTTTATTTATTTAGTTATGTTTTTGCAAGTTGGTTTCTTTTGTTTTGTGTGATGCGGTGTTGGTCTTTGGTTTTATTTTTGTTTGTTGTTGGTTTTATTTGTTTTTGTTTTCTGAAAGGGGGTCAAAGGTTGTGGTGACAGGAAAAAAATGGGGAGACCAAGGAAATCTACTCAGGAGCCATGGGGTCATACCTCAAGAGACTACTCCATAGCCGAAGCAATACGGCAGATGACGGAGTTCATGCAGCATAATATTAGGCCTCAACAGACAGGGCCTTGGCCACAACAAGGAGGACCTTGGCCACCACAAGGGGGTCCCTGGCCATAACAAAGAGGGCCTTGTCCAGAGCAAGGAGGGTTTTGGCCACAACCAGGAGGTCCTTGGCCACATCAGGGAGGGCCTTGGATGTATCCAGGAGGGTCCAGTAGCATGGTGCAAGCCGGATGCACCTATGAGCGCTTCCTGGTGCATAGAACCCCACACTTCACTGGAGAAGAGAATCCACTCCAAGCTGGAAAATGGATCAAAGACTTGGAAAGAACATTTGAGGTGTGTGGATGCACCGAGGCGCAACAGGTACTCTACGCCAGCTATCTGTTGCAAGGCACCGCGTCTGATTGGTGGGATACCAAGAGGGTGATGCTGGAATCAGAATTGGGATCTTTCGCTGCTGTGACCTGGCAGCTCTTCAAGAAAGAATTTAATGACCGCTTCTTTCTCGCAGCGGTAAGGAAGCAAAAGGCAAGAGAGTTCTCAAATCTAGTCCAAGGGGGCGCGACAGTGGAACAGTACGCCCGGAGATTCATAGAACTTGGGCAATTTGCTCCCCACCTTATCGCCACAGAGGAGATGCGAGCTGATCGTTTTCAGGAGGGACTACGCCCTGATATACGCCGTATGGTGGTCAGCCATCGGATATCCACTTTTCAGGAATTAGTGGATGTGACCACCCTTGTGGAGCGAGAAAATAATCTGAGTATAGGCTCCCCTCCAGGACATAAGAGGCGGAGTTTTTCTGGTGAAGGAAGCAGCTCGGGTTCGCCTCAGAAATCTGTTCAGCGGTCTGAAACTCGACCTCAAACGTCCTCAGGTGTTCGTATGGGAGGATAGGTGCCAATTTGTGGAGCATGTAATAGAGCTCATGAGGGCGAGTGTCGGCTGAGTAGTGGGCCCCAGTGTTACCGGTGCGGCCAAGTGGGACATATTGCTCGGGAATGCCCCGTCAGAGTTCAAGGAGGCCGTGGAGGTAGACACGGTGGAAGAACCAATCCGAGACAAGCAGTGCAAGCCCGGGTTTATGCTGTCACACCCGGAGAGGTGGATGATGAGGCACCAGCGACCCATGATGCTGGAGTAATTACAGGTATGGATTTATTTAATTTTAAGTTGGATCTAATTTTTGGTATTTTTTTTGGTTTCTACTTTGCTTTTTGGATTTCATGGGTTAATGTGTTTGGTTCAGGAAGAGTCAGTTTGTATGAGTTTTATGCTTGCACTTTGTTTGATTCCGGTGCGTCACAGTCGTTTGTATCTTCTACTTTTGCTCGGGTGTGTAATTTGGTCACGGAACCGTTACCGAAATCTATGGTAGTGGCTCTACCCGATGGTGAAATGGTGTGGTGTTCCAAGGTTGCTTTGGGATGCCCGTTAAATTTTGAGGGAAGGTTCTTGGATGCTGATTTGGTGGTGTTTAAGCTGTTGGGTTTTGATATCATCCTCGGGATGGATTGGCTATACCGATATTCTGCGAGTATTAATTGCAGAAGTTGGATAATTAGCTTTCAGCTTCCAGATGGTGATTGTCTGGAATTTGCGGGGAGTAAATTGAAAGAAAAGCCGGTAATTATATCAGCAATTCAAGCAAGAAGGGAGATTGCATGGGGAGCGGATGCATTCTTGGTTCAGATGGTGTCCACGCCGTCCAAGGAGAAGTCTTTGACAGACATTCCAGTTGTGGAAGAATTCCCCGATGTGTTTGTGGACGACTTGCCCGGACTACCCCCTGTGCGGGAAATGGAATTTGTTATAGACTTGGAACCTGGAGCGGCTCCTGTGCATAAAGCTCCTTATCGCATGGCACCGGCTGAATTAAAAGAGTTGAAGACTCAGTTGCAAGAGCTGGTAGAGAAGGGATTTATACAGCCTAGTACTTCACCGTGGGGTGCACTAGTTTTGTTTGTTAAAAAGAAAGATGGAACCCTCCGTATGTGCATACATTATCGGGAATTGAATAAGGTGACCATCAAAAATAAATATCCTCTCCCGCGGATAGATGATTTATTTGATCAGCTTCAAGGAGCAACCGTGTTCTCTAAAATTGATTTGAGGTCAGGATACTACCAGCTGAGGATCAGAGACAAGGCTGTGCCTAAAACTGCCTTCAGGTCGAGGTATGGGCATTATGAATTTAAGGTGATGCCGTTTGGGTTAGCTAATACCCCTGCTGCTTTCATGGATTTAATGAATCGAGTATTTCGACCTTATTTGGATTCATTTGTGGTAGTATTCATCGATGATATTTTGATTTATTCCCGAGATGTTGAAGAGCACATGTATCATCTTCGTCTGGTACTTGGGAAATTGAGAGAACACCAATTGTACGCCAAGCTCAGCAAGTGTGAATTCTGGTTGGAAGAAGTTAAATTTCTTGGGCATGTAATTTCCCGAGACAGAGTGGCTGTTGATCCTAGTAAGGTAGAAGCCATTTTGTCATGGCAGCGCCCGACTACAGTGCGCGAGATCCGGAGTTTCTTGGGACTCGCCGGATATTACCGAAGATTTGTGGAGGGTTTTGCTCACCTATCCGGACCTCTCACAGCTTTGACTCGGAAGAATACAGAATTTGTTTGGTCAGATAAGTGTGAGAGAAGCTTCCAAGAATTAAAGAATAGGTTGACGACGGCACCAGTATTAGTGCTCCCAAAACCACATAAGCCATTCGTAGTCTTCAGTGATGCGTCTAAGTTTGGTTTGGGTTGTGTCCTTATGCAGGAAGGATGGGTTGTTGCCTATGCATCTCGTCAGCTAAAGGACCATGAGAAGAATTATCTGACGCACGATTTAGAATTGGCTGCAATTGTTTTTGCTCTCAAGATCTGGCGGCACTTCTTGTATGGGGAAGCTTGCGAGGTATTTACTGATCACAAGAGCTTGAAGCATTTGTTTTCCCAGAAAAATCTGAACATGAGGTAGAGGCGGTGGCTAGAGCTAATCAGTGACTATCAGTGTGAGCTCAAGTACCATCCGGGGAAGGCTAATATAGTTGCTGATGCTTTGAGCCGAAAGTCGCACTTGGAAGATGAAGCCGAGCTGTCAGAATTGGATTCGTTGCTTTGTGGGATGAGAAGGCTCCTTATTGAGAGTTCGCAGCAAGAAGAGATTTTATCTTCAGTTCTTGATATTCGGGTAACCGATTTTGAAGAATTGAAGACTCTTCAAAGGAAGGATCCAAAGCTGCTGAATATCAGAAAAAGAGTCAGAAAATCTCGAGGACCGTTGCATTATAGCATGGATAAAGATGGGATACTTCGGTTCCGAGATCGCAAAGTGGTCCCCAAAGATTCAAAATTCAAGGAGCGGATCATGGCAGAAGCTCATGCGGCCCCTTATTCAGTTCATCCCGGCAGTACAAAGATGTACCGGGACTTGAAGAAAAATTACTGGTGGGATGGAATGAAGAAGGATATTGCCCTGTATGTTGAGAAATGCCACACATGCCGTCAAGTGAAGGCCGAGCATCAAAGACCTGTAGGTATGCTCCAACCCCTCCCTATTCTTGAGTGGAAATAGGATGACATCACGATGGACTTTGTAGTGGGTTTGCCGAGAATGCCTAGTGGGAAAAATTCTGTTTGGGTGATTGTTGACCGGTTAACGAAGAGTGCTCATTTCTTGCCTGTTAATAACACCAATTCCTTAGGTAAGTTGACACGCTTGTACGTGAAAGAAATAGTGCGGCTGCACGGCATACCAAAGAGTATAGTGTCGGATCGAGACCCAAGGTTTATGTCGCAGTTCTGGAAGAGTTTGCAGGCAGCTTTGGGTACTAAGTTGAAGTTCAGTACTGCATATCACCCACAGACAGACGGCCAATCGGAGCGCACGATTCAGACCCTTGAAGACATGTTGCGAGCATGTGTCATGGAATTTCAAGGGAGTTGGGAAAACCATTTGCCGCTCATCGAGTTTGCATATAATAATAGCTTCCATGCGACCATTCAGATGGCTCCCTATGAAGCTCTTTATGGGAGAAAGTGCAGGTCGCCCTTGTGTTGGGATGAAGTCGGGGAGAGCAGGATAATTGGACCCGAAATAATTCAGGAGATGCAAAGCCAAGTCTGGATCATCAAAGATAAAATGGCGGCAGCTCAGAGTCGCCAGAAAAGCTACGCTGATACCAGGAGGAGAGAGTTGTCTTTTGAAGTTGGTGATTGGGTTTACCTTAAAGTCTCTCCCATGAGAGGTGTTAAGCGTTTTGGTAAGAAGAGGAAGTTGGATCCAAGGTATGTCGGCCCTTTTCAAATTCTGGAGAAGGTAGGGTCCGTCGCCAATAGAGTTGCTTTGCCAGGATATTTTGGGGATATTCATGATATCTTCCACGTATCATCCCTGAAGAAGAGCTTTGGACAGCAAGAGCCACGCTTCGTCGACCTAGAGGGTATTCAGTTGCAACAGGATCTCACTTATGAAGTTGTTCCGTCGCAGATCATGGATTGGAAGGAGCAACAGTTGAGGTCCAAGACCATACCTTTGGTTAAGGTGGCTTGGGGAGATCCGTTAGCACAAGACTTCTCTTGGGAGCGAGTAGCGGACATGAGGGAGCAGTACCCATACTTGTTTGAGTAATGAAGGTACGTATCTTGATCTTGGTCA
Source organism: Carya illinoinensis (assembly GCF_018687715.1). NCBI lineage: Eukaryota > Viridiplantae > Streptophyta > Magnoliopsida > Fagales > Juglandaceae > Carya > Carya illinoinensis. The sequence continues at coordinate 15,215,184 of NC_056759.1, read as the reverse complement.
CAGGTGGTTTATGTGTTTTTATGTGGCTTGGTTTAAGTTGGCGGTTGATCTTGCAAATTTCGAGGACGAAATTTGTTTTTAAGGGGGGGAGGATGTGATGACCCGCTTTCGCGTATATTTTCACTGAAGGGTTATTTTTTTTTTAATTAATATATTAGTTTATTTATTTTAATTTATTGCGCTTTAAAATTGGTTTTAAATTTATTTGATGTTGTGTTTTAATTATTTTAGTCATTTTACGGTTTTTAATCTTGTTTCGGCGGATTTGTTTTGTTTTCCCGGAGTGAGGATTGGACCTCATCTCTTTCCTACATCTCTTTTTCCCTTTTTTTCCTTTTTCCTTTTTCCTCTTTTCTTTTTCTTCTTTCTTTTTCTTTCTTTTTCTTTTTTTTTTCCTTTCTTTTCTTTTCCTTCTTCTTCCTTCCTCCCCGCGTCGACCCCGTCTCTCTCTCTCTCCTCTCCCACGCCGTTGCAGCCCAACCCTCGACCCACCGCTGTCTGGCCGCCGTGCGGCACACCGCCCCCACCGTTTGAACCCCTCCCTCCGGCGCAACCCCCCACCAAATCCCAGCCCCATCCGGCCAGCCGTTTGGCCGAAAAACGCCATTGAAGCTCCCATGGTTTTTGCCTCGATCCGCCGCCGTTGCTCCACCTCCGGCCACCATTTCTTCACCACTTCATCACCGGTCCCTTGCCGTCCTAACCGACCCATTTCCGGCCTCCAATAGTCACCGGAACAGCTCCCACGAGCTAGCTTTCCATTTTGGGAAATCCGGCCATCAACCTCCATTTCCGCCGCCACCCACGGCCAACCACCACTTTCAATAGCTTCATAATCATCCTTAGACCATTCCCTATCATTCCCAAGCCTTGGTTTGTCCCCGTTCAAAAGTGGGTATTTTACAACCCACGGCCACAGTGAATTTTCACTGTTACGTTGCTTTTTCTCCGCCATTTGCAACGCCGCAAGCTTTCTAAAAATACCATATATGTAAATATTTTCCAAACCCTATTTTTAGATTTAAATATATATTGCTCGTTCAATAATTTTATCTGCTGGTTGGTTGATTCCGGACTGAGTCCGAGGAGTTCGGGGGTCAGATGGATGGAGGACGGAGTTGCTTGTTTTATTGAGTTATGTTGGTTGGCTATTTTTGTGCATTAATATGGCATTTACATGGTGCATGCACGTGTGTTTTTATTTAATTGTGAAAAGCCTGTTTATTGGCGTAAGTGGACTTACGGGTGCGTGTGTATCACGACCCCAAGCTGGGATGGGGTATTATCTCGGTGGAGCTCCTCTGGTCACTCGAGAGCAGAATAAACTGAGTGATGTCCCCTGGGTTGTTGCTGGGCGATGACGGGAGCGGGGCCTAGGGGGTGCTTGGCTACGAACGCGCGCGGGCGTGGAACCGGGTATCGCTCTACGCACCGACTCCGTGGCCCTTCGCTAGCGAGGGCTAGAGGATGCTTGGCTACGAACACGCGGGGCGTGGAACTGGGCAGCACTCGTTAGGTGTCACATGCGTGGTGGTACTCTGCGGTGTGGCACTGGAGCCAGGGTGTGCGGATGACCCCTAGGGAGGTCATGGTGCATACGGGTTAAAATGGATTATGGTTTGAGATGAATAGAGGCCAAATGTGACTTTTGGGGTGATATTTGGAAATGATATGTTTTTGGGCCAAATGGGATTTTTTGGCGTGTGTGGAAAATTATGTTTTATGGGTTTTGCGCATTGGCATCACTTCATGCATGTTGTTTGAGTTCTATGTGTTTTTATCTGGTGGTGTTTGGGTTTTACTTACCTACGGTATCATTTTTGGTTCCGTAGATTTTGGTGCAGGATTCGAGGAGGAGGAGGAGGCTGAGCCCGAGGATGCGGCTCCGCCGGAGTTTTGAGTCGAAGTTATGCTTTATAGTTTGGTTTAAAACTATATTCGTGTTTTGTAATATTTTATTTATGTATGTTTTAAAACAGCTTGTATTATATTAAGAAAATTCTGGTACTTAGTTATATGACTTTCGTTATCCGCTGCGTATTCCTTTGTGCACATTTGTTGCTTTGCACACACTTGGCACTTGTCGATAGGGTGGTGACCCGGGTTGTCACCATCCGGACGTCTCGATTTCCCCGTGTCCGTGCGTGGGGATTTGGGGGCGTCACACAGGTGGTGCTGGGTAGAGGAAGGTGATGCGAAGTGGGCGAGGGAGGAGGTATTTCGCGGGGCTCTGAAATTCGAATGGGGCTTTGAAATTCGAATGGGGAAGAGAAATCAACCGAGAATTAAAACGCACATTTGGTTTTTTAAGGAAAAAAAAAAAAATAGAAGCCACGTAGTGAGTGCAATGTGTGCACTTCTACAGTGGCTTCTATACAGCACTATTCTAGACAAGTCTAAAGATCTCAGATTATATTCCTTAATTTTATAATTTATCCCTTCCTTGCTAGCTTCAATAATCAGGATAATTAATTAATTAATTACTTAGCAGGGTCTTTTCCCAATGTGGATGAGCAACTAGCACGCTATGATGAAAATGGAGGCCAGGTAGGTCCTCGTTCTTTGTAATTTTGTGCATTAGGGGCAATCATAGCAAGGGCGATCGATGAACTTGCTTTGTTTCGTTCAAATTCAGATCACACAACATAAATTCTCAATCTTTGTCAGCTCTCTCCCTCCCCGAGTAGGGACTGGACCGAACATATTACTGATTTATAAGGAAATGCTTGCAGGCATAATGCGGACCGACTTGTGCACCATTGTTTACATGGATAAAATGAAACGCAGCATTTTGTTTGGAGCTAGAATTCATTTTCTCTTCCTTGTTTTTTCATGCATTTTACTTTTGTAAATTTGTGTATTTTCCTGTCGTCTGAAATGAAAAGTGATGAGAGAGAAAGAGAGATTGGAGAGAAGTGGTAGAGTAGAGCACGACAGAGTTGTGGATCGGCGACGATGAGTGTGCGATAGCGAATTGCGATGGTGCAGCGACATTCTCGTCGATCTAAGCGGCTGAGCATGGGAGTGAGAGAGATTGGAGAGAGGCGGCAGAGCAGGACATGACGAAGCTATGGATCGGTGACGGCGAGTGTGCGAAAGAGTCGAAAAGCTTTTAAAGCCTTTAACTTTTGCTGCCAAAATTCTAGTACGCCAGGAGAAGAACTGCTCCCGAGTCGTTTACTCAAGGCCTATGCGCATTGTCGCCAGGAGATCCACATGTGCTGAGCCCCAAGTCATCCCAGTCTCGCCCGAGGATGAACCTAATGTTCATCCTATTTACACTTCTTAATTTTCTTATTTCTTTGTTCAAATTGAAAGCATTTTGAAGCGCTTAGTGTTTGCGAAAGCATCTTCTAAATAATTTTCTTTTTATAAAGGCAGCCAGGCAGCCTAGTAGGCATGTGAAAAACTCAACTTATTTATTTGCTAAGGAGGCGATAATTATGCTTCATATTTATGGGGCTTTGTTTGGCTGCTGAGTTATGGGTTGAGAATGATGGAAATCTTAAATTTCACTACCAGAATTTTCATAGGTTTTAAGGAGTTTAGTTAGAGAAAATGTTGAAGATAGAAACTATTAATTTTTTTTTTTTTTTTGTGTTTCCACAAAAAATATGTATGCTAGTTGAGAAAAAAGAATTTGAAAAGCCAAGAAAATTCTTTTCTTTATTGTTCTTTTCAATCTTTCTATAACTTCTCTTTATGCGTTACGAATTGGGTATATATATCAACATAAAATAGAGTGGAACAGGGACTAATAAGAGATGAAAATAGAGAAACTGAGAAAGGAGTTGGCGAGAAGAGATGAAAATGGTGGAGGAGATTCGTGGAGGTGGTGGTCGCGAAGGAGGTGGTCGCAAAGGAGTTGCTGATGGGAGAGACGAAAATGGCAGGATTCAAGTGGCTGGAGTGTTTCTGGATTTTGTTTCCCTCTTCTGTGCTTTTTTGATTTTTTCAATAATTTGGCCCGCCACGTCAGCAGGTGGTGCGCAAGTCAGAAGAACTCTATTTATAATAACGGATAGCTATCAATCAGGTTCAATTATAGTTATATATATGTATTTTCAAATAAATTAATAAAAAAATTAATTAAATTATTAAATTAAAATTTAGTTAATTATTAACGTATATTATGTAACTAATTCATTAAAAAGATATTTTATATAGTCAATAATAATAATAATTTAGATAAAAATTATATCATTAACTTATATAATTACCATATAAAAATAATATAGTAAATTATTAAAAATATTTTAAAAATATATATAGTAGTTCGGTACTGTCCTGCTCAAAATTTATAGATCCCGAGATCTGACCGAATGGTTTCGATCCACAATTTATGAGATCGAAACCGATCGATCTAGAGTTCGGTCTGGTTGATCTAATCCTATCCAAATGGATCGGTCCAGTCAGTTTTTCAGGTCCAGACCGATCGGCTTACACCCCTACTCTCGAGTTCTCTCTCAATTGTGACCCACATAAATAAATTTTTTTGTTGAATCCATTTCTTTACGCCGTGACTCGCGTAAATTTTTTTTTCCTCGTTTGTTTTCTTTTCTGATAGCATATCTACCCACTCTCGCCCACTATCAATTATTCTCACCAATGCTCTTTGTCTCTCTCGCCCTATCTTTTCTTTATTTTTCTCTCACAGATCAGCAGCTTCCCAAGAGAAACTGACCAAACTCTTCCTTGTTGCACTTCCACAAAACCATCAATCAAGAGTTGTCGTTAACCCCTCTGTCTCTGCACCTGGACGGACTGAGAGAAAAGGAAGAAGATAACCGAATGTTCTTATAGAGACTCTTCACAAGTATGTGTATATGTACTACACGAAAAAAATTAAACATTAGTGATTCATAATATTGAGTTCCTGAAAAGGCAATTTTATCTTGAATTTTCTTGTTATATTCCTTTAGTTTCACAATACGTTATCAGCATGAGACTTTAACCAACTATAGTATTCTTCATATCTCTAATCTCTGGTAAGATATAATTAAAGTAAGTATCTTTGATTACAAATTTTTACTTTTATGCTTAATTTTTTATTATATTGTACATATGGTCGGTCATACCACCTGATTATTATTATCTGTGATTAATTTTTATTCTCATAGTTTATATACAGATTCTGTTTATATTTATATTTCATACTGTTATTTTTTTTTTAATAAATTTCATCTTGATGAATGAATCTTGAAAAGTAAATAAAGCATCCTTGAATGCTTTAGAAACAAAAGTAATAAGCTTACAAAAACTTCAATCTCTTAGCGTCATTTTTCAGACTCTCCAAGTTTGAGATTCTGCAGATTTTATGGTTTGAGTTTTTTTTAGAAATCCAAGGTTTGGAGATTTTGAATACTTTAGAAATGAGTTTGATCAGATTTGAGGTTTTAAGTTCACAAGCAAATATGAGCAAGAGGTAGACATTTTCACATTATCTCCATTAAGAGATAGACTAGGCACGATTAGAAGAGAAATAGAAATAATATTATTAGAATAAGCTTACAAAAACTTGTGGCTTTTAGCCTCATTTTTTAGATACTCATGTTCTTCATATAGCATCATGCCATCCTTATCCAAAGGAGCTGGCAAGCAAAATGAAGAGTCAAGTAAGGACGTCAACCTTTTGTTCTCTTGTCAAAAGGCCCCTTCCCTTACATAAGAATCCTGGACAAGTTGCTGGAGTACAACAATTTCTTTATTCAGTTTTCAACCTCATAAGTTCTGGACTGCAACCAGTAGGAAAATGCGACAATGGATAATGAGTATTAAGTACCGAGACTCACCAGTTCATAAAATGGAGTCAACATCTGACTTATTAATTAGCCAGATTACTCTTTTGCTGCATCATGGCACCTATGGTAGATGCAAAAATGATTGGCGGTTGAGGTGTAGAATACCTCATAGAGTAATCAAAGGAATTGTTGGAAGAAGATTGACGAGCCATCACAAAAACAAAAGAAAATGAGTAGAGAGTGTGAATGCAGATGGATTACAGAGTAAAGAATATTTGACCAGAAATGGATGAAACTTAAGACTGAATTTATAGAGGTAGAAATGAGAAAAAGACAAGCTATCATCTTTTCAAATCTTACTTAGTCAAAAACTACAAGATATGTTGGATGCATATTGTAAAAAATTTTCGACTAAGCCAGCTAGATTTATTGTAGGCTGTCCCTATTTTCTCATAAATGTTGAATCTCTGTTGCTATTTGCTAATATTGATTGTGTAGTTGAACTCTCTCTAGTTCCAACCCCTCTATTGTGGCTGCAAGTCATGAGCATACCAGTTAGTAAATTTCTTCAACTATGTGTTTTCTTGTTTTAATAGTTTATTCTTCCTAGCTTTGTTAGCAAGTCTTTTTCTCATCTTAGAAAATTGATTGTTGAGGTGATCAACCTCACTCACCTTTGCCAATATCTTCCAAGATTAGGTCGTAATAGAGGTAGCATATTGAGCAATAAGTATTCTTGATTCTGCAATAATTTCAGAATCATTCATACAAAAAAAAAAAATGAATCTCTACTCTTATCATGGTGTTGACGACCTCAAGAGAGAAAATTGACGGTTGAGACATAAAGGGTTCCTGATTCAAATCTGGAACATTAGTGGAAGGAAGTTGCTTGGCCATACTATCGTGATGGATAAATAGAAACTAGGTCAAGGACCAATGTGAGAAATTCTTCGTGTGTATCCTATGAGTAAGAATGATCATTTAAATAGAGAAATGGAGCATTTCAAATTCTTGCAAATCCCACTTGATTTTATTTCAGTTGTTTCTTTCGACTCTTGATTTCAAATTTTTACAAATCCCTCTTGATTTTCTTTTAGCTTTTAGTATCATTACAAGGCCTATCGGATGCCCATCGCCGAAAGGCTATTTTGGTTTTGTGATTTTCTAATTTGTGAATAAATGCACTTTTTTTTCGGATTGGTATGTATATTAATTTATTTTTTCATCTATATATAGTTTATATATATAAAACTAACATATATATTTTCTCTCAACTCGGCGAACGTCCCTTAGAAATTGGCCCACTACTAGTATATAGAAATTCTCATTTAAATATTTTCTTTGTTATTTGTGCATTGATTGGAGATGAACTATATGCATTATGCGGAGATTTCCAAATTCTCACCAATGCGGAGATGAACTATATTAGAAGTGTGATACGTCAGGGGTTGAACTACGAGCCTAAGGAGTGGACTTATTGATATGCATTCTAGATAATGAGAATATATAATACCTTTGACTGGTCATAGAGGTGATCACTCCACTTTACACGGAGAGTTTTCAAGATAAACTTTGGAGATTGGTCGTTATCACCATCATCATACTCCTATAAATAACACGGCCTAAGGGAAACACATTGAATACATTCATGCATATTCTTATATTGAAACCACTTCTCTCTAACTTAGGCATCAGAGTTCTACTGGGCACCCCATGCCGCCCTCTCATTTTTGTTGCAGGTCATCCGTACTATTGGTAGTGTGAAACACGTCCTTAACATCCATGTTTCTAATCGAGGAAGCATTTATACAATTTGCAAGATAATGACAATCTCATGCCTTTGTACTCTATATTGAAATACTTAATAGTACTTGTTACATTAATTTGTATATTGTTAAGATATATAGAAATAATTAAATTTATCTCTTCCTATTAGTTCACACTTTTGAAAAAATTTTATATACCATTAGAGTGGTTTTGAGTTCGACTCCTATTTAAATGAAGCTAGCATGGATGACATATACATATTCTTGATCTCCAAGAGGATAAATTCATGGTGCCAATGACCAATTCCAATTTATTTGCACCATTGTTTGCTTGGTAAATGAAATATTGTTCGAAAGGTAGTATCTTGTAAGATCACGTGACAATTTCTAAACATTATATTTTCATTTGAGTCATTAAATTTTGATGCAAGAAGTTGTTCTCCATCCATATTCCATTAAAATAATAATAGAGCAGTTACTTGATCATATTTGGCAATGGTCTCACCTTCTTTATTGGCTTCAATAAGTAGTTGCTTCCCAATGGCACTTTTAGCTTTAACAATGTAAACTAAGCGCACACATAATGAATTTTGAACGTTTGTTTTTGGTAGCCAAGTAGTCATGAATGAGACGTTTGTTTGTTTACATTCTTTCGAAGGATATATATTTCTTACTGATCTCTATATATTTGTAACGATATCCATGGTAAGGTTTATAGACAAAGTGCAATATGACAAAAATATAACCTACTTGTAGCAAATCTTGACAATCACAAGTTAATGATCCCTAAAAATCAAGAAATATCAAGAAAACTTATGTGAAGTCCAAGTTGTTTAAGTGTATGTGTGTAAATGGAACCCAAGTTGACTGGTTAAGTGGGTTGTTTATATTGTGGGTAGTGGGCTAAATTGTTAGAGTGAAGACGTGAATTTTGGGCCTAGCCCGTGTGCATTGAGCCCATAAACTAAAGGTTGAAAAAAAAAAAAAACCCTGCCCCTTTAGCTCACAAAACTACGTCGTTTTGGCCAAGGAAGGGAAACCCTAATTTTCATTTCCCCTCCCCTTCTACCTCAGTGCTGCACAACCCCTCTCTCTTTCTTTTTCCTTTCCTTCTTCTTTCTTTGCCCACCACTTGTGATTTGCAGTGCCTCTCCCCACTGCCACCAAATCTACTCCAAGTCTATCGTCACCTCCCCTTTCTACTCCAAGTTTTCTCTCTGCAACACATGACAAACTCAGCCATGGCAACTACTCGTTGCAATTGCCCACCACTTGGTGCATGCCACGCATGTGTCATTCCCCCTCCTCCCGTCGTCCCACATCACCAATCGCAACCATGGCTTCATTCTCTAAGCCCCAATCCACGACCTAGAAATAGGCTTTGCCTCCCTCACTCGAAACCCACCTTTAAACCTCTCATCCTTCCTTAAGTCTCCTCCCTTCATCTCCCATTTCCCCTAATTTGTGATTCCGTATCTTTAGGGAAACTTTTTCCTAGTGCTTCCGTGAGCCACCACTCCCAGTCATGTTCTAGTGGTTGTACAACCACCCTTTCGCCTTCCCCTCCCATTCCCGACTACCTCCTCCCTTGATTTCACCCAACCCATGAGCTAAGGCTCACTTCAGGCACTGCTCCACCATGCCTTGCCACCCACAACTACACTCCACCACCTTTTGATGCTCACTCATGCACACTCGTGCGATCTCTTAGATGGCATGCGCGATAATCCAAAATCTCTGTTTCGCACCGTAAGTAAATTTCCGGACCGACCTTGAATTAATAACATGGAAAACTATCACTGAATGTTGATTCAGTTTGGTTGTGAAGGAAAGTGGTCGGGAGCTCTGTGGAGCATTGGGATAATGTTGTAGTTGGTGATGAATATTAGCCTAGGGCTAGGTGGAGCATTGGGATTCGTGTCTAGTTGTGGAAAACTATGAAATGTGATTAATGTATATTTTTTTGCATTATTTTACTCTAATAAGCCATGCCATTCAATAACTGTCTGTCATGCATCTACATTCTTAATGTCATTTACTTGCTATTATTTTATTAATTGTGCTTTGTTTCTTTGGTTTTCCTGTGATATTGAAAAACTTGTAATTTTGGTGTTATAACAAAAATCAGGATTTTGTGGATGTGTGTGTATACGACCCCCCAAGTCGAGATTGGACATTATCTTGGTAGAGCTCTTCTAGTCACCCGGGGAGCGTGTAAAACTGAGTGACGTCCCATCGCCTGTTGCCGGGTGACAATAGGCTCAGCCGAGACGGTAATGTTCTCACTATGACTCTGTGGCCCATCTGCTGGAGGGAGTTAGAGGATGTTTGGTCATGTACACACCGAGTGTAGAGCTGGGCATCACTTGTTAACAAGTCACACCCGCCGTTGTTACCCATGGTATGAAAAAGGGAGTCAGAGTGTGCGAATGGTCTCCAGAGGAGATCATAGTGAGCATTGTAATAAAATGGATATTTTTCTATGTATATAATGTATTTTTGGTGTGAGTGAGTTATCTGCAAATTTTTCTTGTAAAGGGAAAGGAAAAAGTAAACTTTTGAATAATATCTTTTTATGCTTGTCGTGGGTGTGTGGTTGTCTATTTTCATGTTTGTATTTTTTAGTGGTTGATCTGTGGATTTACTTACTGAGATTGCAGAATCTCATTGTGGTATTCACACTTGCAATTTCATTTCACAAATCTATAGATTTTGATGCAGATGACGGATATAAGCATGGAAGACCAACCCCACCTGAGAAGTGATAACTTGGGATTTGTCCCTATTGTAGTTGATTGGGCTTTCATTTTATTTTATTTAGCTAGATGACTTTAATAACCTTATGGAGGACTTCTTTGTTGGGTTGTATTTAAATTTTCTGGTACTCATGTAGCTTTTGAACAACCTTATTATTTTCTGATCTGTTTATAACTATACACATAATGCATGTGCATACATAATTACAAACCACGTTGGGGGTGTGTGTGTCACAACCCCTAGAAAAGTCGCCTCGGGACATGCCATGACACTGCCCTTGGGAGACAAGGACAGCACCTTGGCTAAACCACAAGCATGCCTTGGCTCGTGGGGTGACACACACGGGGCGCCCAGCATGCATGCACGCCTTGGCCCGAGCGGTGGCACACACAAGGCGCCCAGATGCGGGCTAGCGAGACTAGTGAGAGCTTGCCTGTGAGCGCAGACTGGCGCCGCACGCCCATGTGAGTCTCAGTGTTCAAGGCCATGCGCACCTTGGTGGGCCACGTGGCCCTTGCACTCACCCATGCGCCGCAAGGCCTTGCGCAGCACTTCCAGCCCACCCAGCCACACTTCAGTAAGGTTAGTGGCATGCCCACCAGGCATGCCATCCAGTGCACGGCTCCAGCCCATGCCTTGCAGACTCAGCGCCTAGGCCACCAACTTAAGCCATGCCGTGCACCACCATGCCTCAACATCAGCAAGCCATGCCGCACAACCTGACCATGGACCAACCCAAAGACAGCCGTGCACCCACTAAGCCCACCATGGGCCATGCATGCCATGGCTAGCCTTGGTCCATGACCACTATCATGTTATTTATTTTATTTATTTAATTTTATTTATTTATTTAATTTCAAGGGAGCTATTGGGGGTTTCCAATTTGTTTTGCTTGTAAATAGGACATCTTTCATTTGCTTTAGGATCTTTTGGCAGACTCCTAGAGGGAAGATTATTGCTTTAGGATCTTTTGTTCTTGAGTGTTCTTCATTGTTCTTGAGTGTTCACCATTTTGTTCTTGAGTGTTCATCATTTTGTTCTTGGTGTTGATTCTTCATTTGCCTCATTTGATCCATCCAAGCACTTAGTGCCTCCCACTATAGTGTTTGCCCTAGTCCATCCCAATGCTCCATAAGGAAACTCATTCCTTATAGGAGCTTTGACTTCCTCCAATTCCAATCCCCTATTTTAAGGAATTGATAATCCTGTCAAATCCCTTAAATCCCTCATCCCCTAATTTAAGGAATTGTCAATCATCTTCAATTTCTTAAATCTCTCATCCCTTAAATCTCTCAAGTCCACTTTGACTTACCAAACTATCCCCACCAAATCCTCACGGATTCCTACCGCTTAGGAATACTCCCAAAACCCTACCTCCATCCACTCAAATCACTCAATTCCTCAAACCACTCGATCCCAAAAATCACTTCATTCCCAGAATTCCTCAAGTCAAGCAAAACCCTAAACCTCCATCCTAGCCATCCATCATACATCTTCCAAACCCTAAACCCTATCTCCCAGGTGGCGCCAAGCCTAGCCCTCTCTAGTGCAATGCGCCCATCACCATTGAACCCCACACAATCCCTTGCCCATTTCCATAACTCCATATACCCATCTTTGCCTAAACACCTAACCATACCATACCCAAGTGGTCATCTTGACCACTATTGCTCGAGAACCAAGCAAGAGAGGAACAAGGATTCGGTCGTCACAAGACCACCATTGGCGTGGAGGACTTATTGTCTAGGGACTTGATCGAGGTCTCTAACAAATTGGTGCTTTCATTGAGAGGATTGTTGTTTGGTGTTCTTGAGAAGTTCTCACTTCTCCAAGAGGTAAACAACGCGTTAACTCAACCTTGTGAATTTGATTGGGAGGTCCACGGAGGACCTCGACATTGTTTACTTCTTTCATTGCTTGTGAAATTGTAAATTGAAGTTTGGGCGTTGAGGTAGAGGATGGAGTAGTGTTCTTGAAGGGATCGACCACCCTAGAAGGTGGAGGATCCAAGGTTGGATATTTGATTGTGCAAGAGGGGTTGCCACCCACAAAGGTGGACAACTCAAGGTTGGACTTTTGAGCCCTCCCTACCATCCATAGAAGTTGCAAGTTGCTGTCCAAGGCTACACAAACCAGAAATTTCAGTTTGCAAGAGTTTCAAGAAGTTGGTTTACAAGCACCATGTCTACAAGCAATTAAGATGCCGAGTTGAACAAGAGTTCCAACAGGGAACGGATTGAAGTGCTTGAGGGGGTCAATGCTAAAGTCATGGACATTCTAAGTGAGGTCAACACCACTATGGCCGAACTTAGGATGGCTTTGAATGTGACAACCCGAGATAGTGAAGAGTGTAAAAGAACCATGGAGACTATGAGAAGAGAAACACATGAGAGTATTGAAAGAATTGAGAGAAGACTAGTAGAAGGCCAAGCTCCACGGCAAGAGAATAATGCACAAAGGCATGATGCTTTTGTGGAGGGTGCCGAGACAAGTGTGACCGAGTCTTTGCATGATGCTAGGCATGAACCACCAAGAGTGGAATTGAGAAGATGTGGACGTGTTGAGCATAATGATGTTGTGGTTGAAAGATAGATTCATGGTGGAAGCCACCATAGAAGCCCGAGCACTAGAGGAAGACATCAAGATGTTAGATATGAGATGCCTAGATATGAGGATGGCTATGTGCCCGAACATGGGTATGAAGATGAGAGGCCTTGGGGCCATGAAAACCGAGAGGATAGAAGGCCTAACTGCTATGACCGAAATGGAGGCAATCATGGAAGAAGGTTTGATGATGGAATTCACGATGAAAGGAGGGGAAACCGGGCTAATGACCGGGGACCCAAGAGACGAAAGGTGGACTTTCCTAAGTTCAATGGTGGGGATCCTTATGAATGGCTTGACAAGGTCGATCATTACTTTCACACTTATGAAGTACCAAGAAGAGAAAGAGTGTCAACGGCATGTTTTTACTTGGAAGGGAAAGCAAGAAAGTGGTGGAGGTGGATCCGGGACCAATATGAGAAGGAGAGGAGAAGATTGGGTTGGACGGCTTTTGAGAAAGAGTTCCTCATGCAATTTGGGCCATCCCCTACCATTAACCACCATGGCCAACTTGCCAAGTTGAGGCAAAAAGGCAAAGTGCATAGTTACATTGAAGAGTTTAGGCAACTACAAACTCTTGTGAGAGGGTGGTCCGAGGAGGCCCTTGTGGGCACATTTGTCGATGGGTTGAAGCCTTGGATAGCCAAGGAAATTAAGTTAAAGCAACCCTCTAAGATTCAAGAAGCTATGAGGATGACGGAGATCCTAGAAGAGAGCATTAATATGGAGAAACGTCAATATAAGGAAATGGGGAGCAAGGTTACTACAGCCTTGCAAACCAATGTTCCTTGGAAAGGCAAGGAGGAAATGGGGAGTGCTTCTAAATCTAAGCCACTTGAAGTGAAGAAGCTTTCAAGAGAAGAGGTCCAAGATAGAATAAAGAAGGGCCTTTGTTTTAAGTGTGGAGAAAAATGGGGCATAAGGCACAAATGTAGATTGGGACAAGTGTACATGTTGGTTGATGAGAGAAGTGAAGAAGAGGATGATGGTTATTTTGTAGAATCCTCTAGCGAAGAGAACAACCAAGAGGAGACCAAAGTGAAAAAAAATTATGAGGAGGCCGAGTTGTCCTTTAATACCTTGATGGGGACCTAAAAACATACCTCCATGAGGGTAATGACATGGATAAGAACAATTGAAGTCCCTTTAGTGGTAGATAGTGGCTCCACACACAACTTCATCAACTCCACCCTTGTTGCTAAGGTTGGGTTGAATCTGATTGCTATAGAGCCATTTGAGGTAAAGATGGCTAGTGGGGACAAGATGAAATGTGAAGGGCTAGTGAAAGAAGTAAAAATGAATGTGCGAAAAGTGAGAGTAGTGGCGGATTTACACATACTTCCTTTGGTGGAGCTTGATGTTGTGTTGGGCAATCCATGGTTCAAGGGCCTTGGAAGGGTAGTGCTTGACTACAACAAAAGGACCATGGAATTCAAGCTAGGGTCCAAGAAGAATGTATGGGTAACTTTAGCATCCAAGGAGGCCAAGTTGGGAGAGGTCTCAATGTTAGAAAAGATGGGCAAAGGAGGGGCACATTGTTTTGCCATGGAGATGGCTAAGGAAGAGAATGAGGAGAGGGCATGGACATTTTCAAATTTAATCCTTGAGGGCAAGGATGTTCTTGAAGAGGGGGAGAATGTTACAACCCCTAGAAAAGTCGCCTCGGGACAAGCCGCGACACTGCCCTTGGGAGGCAAGGATAGCACCTTGACTAACCCACAAGCATGCCTTGGCTTGTGGGGTGACACGCACAGGGCACCCAGAATGCATGCACGCCTTGGCCCGCGCTGTGGCACACACAGGGCGCCCAGCATACGGGCTAGCAAGACTAGTGAGAGCTTGCCTGCTCATGTAGCTTGGCGCCGTATGCCCATGCGAGTCTCAGTGTGCAGGCCCATGCGCACCTTGGTGGGCTGCGTGGCCGTTGCATGCACCCATGCGCCGCAAGGCCTTGTGCGGCACTTCCAGCCCACCCAGCCACACTTCAGCAAGGTTAGTGGCATGCCCACCAGGCATGCCATACAGCGCACAGCTCCAGCCCATGCCTTGTAGAGCATATCAGTGGCATGCCCACTAGGCATGTCATCCAGCGCACGGCTCCAGCCCGTGCCTTGCAGAATAGGTCAGTGGCATGCCCACTAGGCATGCCATCCAGCGCATAGCTCCAGCCCATGCCTTGTAGACTCAGCGCCTAGGCCACCAGCTTAGGCCATGCCGTGCACCACCATGGCTCACCATCAACAAGCCATGCCACACCACCTGACCATGGACCAACCCAAAGACCGTCGTGCACCCACTTAGCCCACCATGGGCCATGCATGCCACGGCTAGCCTTGGTCCATGACCACTATCATGTTATTTATTTTATTTATTTAATTTCAAGGGACCTATTGGAGGTTTCCAATTTGTTTTGCTTATAAATAGGATATCTTTCATTTGCTTTAGGATCTTTTGGCAAACTCCAATAGAGAAGACTATTGTTTGAGAGATCACAAACAGGTGCCTTGCACTTGGGCTTTTTGGGTGCAATTCGTGAATCCCAAAGAGAGAATCACACTTTACAATTCGTGAATAAGTGTGATTCATTCATCTTGTTATTTGCAACTTGGTGCAATCAGTGAATCCAAGTTGAGTTCTTCAATATATGAGGTTTATTTAATTCTTGTGCAATTCGTGAATCAAGTATTGAATTAGTACTGTTTATGCTTTTGTTCATTCAAGTTCATAAGTTTGTGCTTTTGTTCTTAAGTGTTCTTCATTGTTCTTGAGTGTTCTTCATTGTTCTTGAGTGTTCTTCTTTGTTCTTGAGTGTTCACCATTTTGTTCTTGAGTGTTCATCATTTTGTTCTTGGTGTTGATTCTTCATTTGCCTCATTTGATCCATCCAAGCACTTAGTGCCGCCCACTATAGTGTTTGCCCTAGTCCATCCCCAATGCTCCATAAGGAAACTCATTCCTTATAGGAGCCTTGACTTCCTCCAATTCCAATCCTTTAATTTAAGGAATTGATAATCCTGTCCATTCCATTAAATCCCTCATCCCTTAATTCAAGGAATTGTCAATCATCTTCAATTCCTTAAATCTCTCAGCCCTTAAATCTCTCAAGTCCACTTTGACTTACCAAACTAGCCCCACCAAATCCTTACAGATTCCTACCACTTAGGAATCCTCCCAAAACCCTATCCTCCATCCACTCAAATTACTCAATTCCTCAAACCATCCGATCCCTAAAATCACTCCATTCCTAGAATTCCTCAAGTCAAGCAAAACGCTAAACCTCCATCCTAGTCGTCCATCATACATCTTCCAAACCCTAAACCCCATCTCCCAAGTGGTGCCAAGCCTAGCCCACTCTAGTGCCGTGTGCCCATCACCATTGAACCCCACACAATCCCTTGCCCATTTCCATAACTCCATACACCCATCTTTGCCTAAACACCTAACCATACCATACCCAAGTGGTCATCTTGACCACTATTGCTTGAGAACCACCATTGAGAGAAACAAGGATTCGGTCGTCACAAGACCACCATTGGTGTGGAGGACTTATTGTCTAGGGACTTGACCGAGGTCCCTAACAGTATGACTCAAGTGACCCGCACTCTAGTGTCGTGACTCTTACCAAATCCCAAGTGGGGGGTCGAGGGCACCACAACCAATAACAGTTAAATAATGAGTATGATGAAAACAGTTTTTTTCTAAATATCTCTCTAGAAACTAATTTCGACCGGCAGAACACAATTATTCCCAACGTTCTAGGCTTTTATTAATTTTGATTGTGTTTCGTGCCTTTTGGTTTTTTGAGGATTTGTCTTTCTTGATTTGAAATATTTGCAAAGCATTTGATTTGCAAATACTACTTTTACATATTTATTATTATTATTTATAATATTTTTCAACATTTTTCACTGTCCAATCCCATCCTTAATTTATGCAGAAATCCGTAGCGTATATATCTTACATGAGTGGGGTCGTGTGTAGTACGTATGCCCATACTTATGAATAAAACTATCCATCCCCCGGTTTCCAAATCACACGCCACACTCCTGACGTGGCAAACCGGTTCGTCATCACGGGTTAGTGAAATTGAAACCCTCGCTACTTCATTCTCCCACTTCTCCCTCAGATCTTTGCTCCTTCCTCAGACCTCTCACTCGAAGCTTCATTCTCCTTCTTCGGCACGGGTTAGTGAAATTGAAACTCTCGTTGCTTCATTCTCCCGCTTCTCCCTCAGATCTCTACTCCTCCCTCAGACCTCTCACTCAAAGCTTCATTCCCCTTCTTCGGCACGGCATTTTGTCCCCAAAGGCCAAAAGGACTTACTTTTTACGCTACGCGGCTGAGCCCTCGTCTCACTGCAACATAACCCTTTCCTCTCGCGTCCTTCTCTGCTCTCTCTTGCTCACACATATCGACGTTTCAATGGTACGAGCCTTGGAAACCCCATTTCTACGTTCCCTCTTTTCTCTCTCTATCTCTTTCAATCTCGTTGGCAGTGTAAGGCTTTATATTGGTATTCCTACAAGGGTTTGCGGATTGCTGCTTAATCTACTAGGTTTAATTCAAAGTTTACTTTTTCCGATTCATCGGAATAAAACAGATCTTATCCAGTCTGAAAGCATAAGTGGTTTCAAATTCCAGAGTCCGTTGTCAATAAATTCTTAAGGTTGCTTTATTAAATTTTTCAATTTTCCAATTACGTATCGACCTTTGTTGTATAATAATAGTTTGCAAAGATGGAATAATGGGCCTTTGAGTACCTGGTTATTGATGGACACATTGCATTCTTTGTTTGATCTGTTTTCTTTTTCTATTTCAGTTTCGGAACGAAAACATCATAATCAAATTGAGCAAGAGAGCTAAGACAAAGGATGTTTGGTTCGACTAACCATAGGTATTATTTCTAACATTTATAACATGTTCTTAGATGACATTCTTGGATTGTGCGAAGTGATCTTTTGCTAGGGAACTTGGATTTGATTGGAGGCTCTTGTATATTGAGTATCATAAATGGTTTAAATTTTCAAATTTGATCATAGA
The DNA here is from genome assembly GCF_018687715.1 of Carya illinoinensis. NCBI lineage: Eukaryota > Viridiplantae > Streptophyta > Magnoliopsida > Fagales > Juglandaceae > Carya > Carya illinoinensis. The sequence continues at coordinate 15,197,276 of NC_056759.1, read as the reverse complement.
GCAAACAAAAAGTTTGGATTTATGCCATCAATGTTAAATTTTATTTTTATTTTTCAGTAATTTTTTTGTGCTCTTGTACCTATCAAGCAAAACGTTGTTGTGCTCTTTCTGTAGATCAAATATTCATGTTTATTTTCTTAGTGTGAGCTCTACTTGCATTTATTAACATTTTATTCATTTTTTACTACTTTTTATCTACACATCTTTGGCTATATTTAGGTTCTCGTTTGAGCTCCTTTTTGAATTGAAAAAACAAATGTGCTTGTTAATGTAACAGCTTTTGGGCAGTCATCTAGTAGCCCATTTGGGTCCCCATCCATCTTTGAGCAGAACAACATTGGTGATGTAGACTTCATTAGAGTAGAGTGATTTCTTCTTTACTTCTTCTAAAATCCCTTATTATATAAATAATATGTTTTCCTTCTTTACTGTAAAATTCTACTGGAATTGATGTCACTTTTGTCTCTATAGGATCCTCTGTCTTTGGTCAGAAGGCTTCTTTTGGAGGGTTTGGATCCACTTCTACTCCAGCAAGTCCCTTTGGAAGCACAAATCAACAATGACAACTAGCATTTGGGAGTAGCATATTTGGTTCCTCCTCACCATTTGGTGCAACAAGTCAGTCCGCGTTCGGTGCAAGTAGCACCCCTGCTTTTGGTGCTACAAGCACTCCTGCATTTAGTGCTACAAGTGCCGCTACATTTGGTGCTGTAAGCACGCCTGCTTTTGGTGCTACAAGCACGCCTGCTTTTGGTGCTACGAGCACCCCAGCCTTTGGTTTTTGTTGTGGTCTAACATGATAGTAGAGAATAGGATTGTACGTATATTGTTATGTCTATATTGGGTTGTATCTCTTGTAATAGTTTTTGGTTGGTTCTGAATGTAGATGTATCATGTTAGTTTTAAATGTAAATAGAATGATCGGATCCTAACATGTATGATATATTCTCTATGAATTATATTATGACAGCTTATTATGGATATTAGGTTCACTTTTCTGCATGTGTAGTTGGCATCTTACATTTTGAATCATAATACTTTGCTATTAGGTCTCCATTCGTGCAATATCTTCACATACAGTTGATGAATCATCACACACGTCAAATGCGTTCCCATTATCAACTTTTCTTTCTTCAATTTTTTTTTTAATCTTTTTCCTTTTACATTTTTTTAAATTAAGTGGTCTAGCTTTAGAAATCAGCATCACTAACTCGCCCAGATTCATTTGGGATTCTATGAAACCAAATTGAAGCATCATACATCCAGTCAATCTGAATCATCTTGGTATTTAAATGCTCTAACTAATAGACTATAATAATGTAGTTAAAAATAGTGAAAATATAAGCCATATTACACATTATCTAAATGGTTATTGAACCCATGCCATCACCCTCCAGGCCATACATCCAGACCATTTGTTAGAAAGTCCCCAAAACACAGGACATAATCAATGGGTGACTTCATGCTTTTAACCTGTAATATCATAGACATGGAACATTCATGAAAGAACCTGCCTTATATATTTTCATTTGCAAGCAATACAACCTTAATTAAAGCACTACAAAAAAACCCTCAAAGTATTCTCCACTTTATATACAAATTTCTCAATTGGATTGTATCTATGGTTACTTCAAAATTCATCAGTTATACAAATTCTTTACCACCAATCAAAATAAATCAAGTGGTTATACATTCCTTTCAACTTCTAATACATAACAATCTCGCTAATGCCCACTTTGTATGCTCTACCATAAGCTCCAACATCGACATCCAAAAGTTAAGACACATTCCAGAGTTGATTAGGATCAAAAAGCACCCATTTACTTCTGCACGATGATCAAGAAGATAGTAAATGCAAATAGAAACACGTTTCAATTCCTACACATATATAATAAAATTTCACAGATATTTAGACTTCCACAAATATAAAAAGCACAGTGGATGTGAACGCAAGCTTCTATGCATAATATGCCAATGTGTTAGACTTCAAACAAGACAATTGTGTTATTTATCAATTACTAGGAATTGTGCCATAGAAATGATAATATCTCTAGTACCCTACTTTCGCATTTGCTATAGCATGTGGATGTTAGGCAAACTATTGCTACCTATGCATAGACCCTCCATCCTGATCGCAAGACAAATAAAAACTATTAATCTGAAACAAACCAAAGCCATTCCACCCAATTACTACTCCCCAATCCAACCCATGCCCTGAAGTGCAGTATAAGCCAACAAAGCACCACCATAACCCCCACCCTTCCCCCCTCCCCCTTATCTCAAACAAACAAACAGAACCTCAAGCCATGCATCACCATCAATGGCGTAAAGCAACACCAAAACCTTCTTGCGTACCCGAAACCATTAATTAGAAGAAGAAGAAAAAAAAAAGAAAAAAAAAGAGAACTTCAACCCAGTATTGTTAATGCCATATTGTTGTTTCTAACAACAAATAATTGTGGACGCTTTAGTTCTTCAAGAATTTGAGACCCTGCTTATAAACCTTATACCATCTGTGTTTTTCCCTTCCAACCAATCCCAGCCGATTAATCTCGCTCATTTCAGATTTTATCAACACCCAAAAAATCAGTGCTACATACAACATCAACAACCCAAAAACCCCACAAAATACAGATCAAACAAACATCAAATCGCAGATCCATATACATAAAAACACACAATATGGGTAATGCTAGAAATGGAGAGATGAAACAAAAATAGAAAAATAAAAACCAAAACCTAGAAAAATAAAAACATTTTTCTTTAATTTCTTAACCTTGTAAGATAATAAACGGTGGGTCTCGGCAAAGGCACAACTAGCAGAGGACTGAAGCGGGCCGAAGCCATACGGAAATGGTGAACCCTTCTGAGAACTTTTCTTACAGGGTGCCGGAGTGATGGAGCCACACGGTTCTGGAGTGATGAAGCCACACGGTGCGGGTAGAGGGTCAAGCCAGCAAAAGGACACGAGCGGGGGGAGTGGGGAAGAGAATGTGAGGGAGGAAACGAATGAGTGAAGAAGAACGTGCCCCCGGGGGTTGAGTGCGGAGGTTGAGTGTATAGTGGATCTCGAAAGTTGCTTTACCACTGGAGGACTGAAACCGTGCCGAAACGGTGAAGCTGGAGAAGCTGTACGGAAATGGTGCACCCAGAGTGGAACTTTTGTTGCACTGTGACGGAGTGATGAAGCCACACCGTTCCGGAGTGATGCCGGGGCGGGGAGAGGGTCAGGCCGGCGAAGGACACAAGCTGGGGGTGTGGAGGAGAGAATGCGGGGGAAGAGTTCTGAAGAAAGTGAAGAAGAACTGGAGGAGGGGGGGAAGAAATTGAAATGTTATGGACCAAAACATGTGTTTTTAATTTAAAAAAAAAAAACAGAGCCGCTTCTAAGCGGTCGGTCTGACTTTAAAGGAATAACAGCCCTCCACTTAGAAGCTACCACCTCAGAAATTACATCACAATCACGTTAGACTCATGCACATGGGATAGGAATTGATTCACACTTCAGCTGAGAGAACTTCACTCTACTTCAGCTTAGCCCGACCTCGATCCAGACCCTGTGCGTCTAGAACCAAAACCGAGCATACCTCCACCGCTAGCATCCACCGCCAATAGTCCACCACCACCAGTCCATCGTTGTCGTCCTTGGCCGATTTCTCCCAGACCGATTACTCCAGATTTCGCCCAAGCCGTGCTGATTTTCATGGCTGACTCCAGTGGCCTTGGTGTTGCCGTCTTCCAAGCTCTCTTTCTATTTTCATCTTCGTCTCCAAGCTCTCAAGTCCATCTCTTTGCACCTCTACCAAGCCTGCCGCCGTCTTTTTGCCTCTAGCTTTCTCAGGCTCGTATACACCATTTTAAATACATAAGAGATTAAAAAAGAAGAAGAAGAAGATCATCGGAGAGATGGGTGGGAAGTCATCTTCATCATTCTCAGTCTGCAACATAAAACCTTAATTTTTTTTTTTTTTTTTTTTCCGTTTGATTTGGTAAGCAACTCACAGAAGCGAGGCTTGAACCCATGACCGCACTCGCCACTCTATTAAACTTTTCAAGGTTGGAGGTATCGTAAACCATGTGACCAAGCTAGTCTGCATCGCCAACACAAAGATGACGTTAAATCCATCACAGGCCTAGTTGTCCCTCCACTTTTAGCTATACAAAAATATATTAATTGTTGCTTCAAAGAGAAGGAGGAGATCCTCTCCCTTATAGCTCTTTAAACCTCCTCAAACTTGTACTACAACTGCCACTGAACTCTCCAGTATATCTGCTCAAGCCATGGTCATTGATCAATAAAAAAAGCCCAGAATCAGAGGGCTACGAGCTGTGAAGGTGTGGGTCTTCGAAGGGGTTTCATCACGATTCGAAGGGGCTGTGAAGGGGTGGTGTCGATTCGAAGGTGGGCGAAGGGGAGGGGCTGTCTCTTGCAAAAGGGAAGGGCCTGTGTAGGGGCTGTCTCTTTTGCAGTAGCCGAGTATTTCATGTAGTGCTGGTTTACAATAATTCTAATGGAATGTCTAGATGTCCCTCCACTATTGGCAGGCTGTTATATGAGGATGCTTGGATGGACCGTTTGTAGGAATTCTCTTAAAAAAAAATCACATAGGGTGAAGTGCAGAAGTTGAGTAAACACTGAGTGGTTGTGTAGTAAAACTCATATATAAAATAATGTACGTCCGTTCTTCAATATTTGTTTTTCTTCTGTAGTACCCAAAGGCTAGCTGGTAGGTAGGTAGCTAGCTAGGTTTTCACCCACCTTCTCTCCCTCCACTAAAGTCGTACCAAAGCGACATCTGTGCACTAAAGTCGTACCAAAGCTGGAAAGCAAGTGCAGGACGGGTGCATGCAACGATGGCTCTCTTTTTTCTTTTGCTGTTGAAGTCATCCTGTATCTATATTTTATTTACGTCGCTTGTAATTTATTTTATTTATATATATTTATTATTTGATAATAATAATAAAAATATATATACCTAGAATTCTCTTATAATTTATTTTAAACTAATTAACGATTTTCTTGCTGGACACACGAAATGGGGCTCTCTATTTGTTCCAATAATTCCTTATAAGAAGACAAAATACTGCTCATAGCCATTTCCCTAGGGAGAAAAAACAAGATCGATGCTTTTCATTAGTTAACTGCCGAAAATGGTTTCCAACGCCAAAGAACAGTACAAATTAAAGGCTCATTTTCTCTTAGTTAGGTAGTTGATTATCTCCAGGCGCCAACACCATGATCATTTTCTTTGGACGTACACATCCGTGCATATGAGGCATGCATGGTCATCCACAAGTGGAGCACAAAATAATTATTTTTTTCTTTTAAATTCGCCTTTATTTTATAATTTTCAGCATTCCTATACAATGTTTTCCACAAAAATCCATGACGAAAATATAATAATCACATAATGCTCTAAAGTCTATACATCAACAAAGATTTCAAAATGATATATTCATCTCTGGATTTTATAATGAAGCCCTGGTCACACAGTTAGAATTTTTTCATCTTCCTCTCTTCTTCTTTTTTAATCATTTTATTATCCTTATCATCGTAATCTTTTGTCCCTTACTCCTCAGTTGCTTTCTTTTTCTCATACTTAATTTGGAAAACTTTGTTTTTTAACCATGCTATGATTCAATGATACTGTTAACGTCTTATTTCGTACGCCTATGGGTCGGGCCCTCAGCAACTTGAATCTTCAATCTCAAGCCTGTGAACACAAAGATAATATAGAGACGTGGTGGTCGGGAGACTCTCCGATGCTAAAGTTAGTAATATTTTGGGAGAATATGTAGAAGAGTAGTGAGAGTACAGAGCACTTAGAATGTCTATCCCTTATCCCGATACTTGGAACTCATTTTTATACTTGGTGTCGGGGACCAGGAGCCCATGCCCTGTGGCAGGGGAAGGTGTAGCTTCTTCAGCAATGCTTATTTAATGTGGTGCGGTCTTTTAAGAGGTGCATTTGATGCTGCATGGTCTTTCCAAATAAAAGAAAGACTAATAAGAGATGATAAACAAGAATTGCATCAGTAAGAAAGTTTATTACATGAATCGAATAAAATTAAAATCGTCATTATTCAAGCAAGTTCATCCCGAATCTCACCAAGGAATTAGCTCCTCATTCGAAAGAAGAATAATTCTTTTTTTGAAAGACGAGTTTTTTCAAACCCTAGCATCCTCTCTACCGAAACAAGAATGTATCTTTTTCTTTTCTGAACCTTGGCACTCTATTTTTCTCACTTTTTCATGAGCTAATCTGCAATATAGAAAGAAAATCACATACAAACTCAGGTAGATAATACTTCAGACTTCTATGTGCATATTATGGGCCCTTTTTTACTTAGTAAACGGCCAAATTAGAAAATGACTATTTTTGGAATAAATGTTACCCATTGAGTTAGCTTTCCAACTCATCTTTAATCGCCTCAATCAGATATCCAAAGAGGAAGATATGATGATAATACTAACAGATACTCATAAAGCTTGTAGATTCCGAATATTTTTCACTAATTGCTTTTTCTTTCCTTGTTTATGACTCAAATTTCTTTGACTTTAGATGTATAAAATTCTCTATTGATTGTTCTCTTCTTCCTTATTAGCCAGATTTCAAGTTAATTATTTTTAAATTCATTCCTGCAATAAAATCATTAAACATTTAATCAAAATTTGAGCACTATGAACTTAAATGTTAAATTGAAAAAACATAATCAAAATGCCTAAATAACACGTATAATCTAGTAATTAAACTAGTAAAAGAAATATTCAAATACACTTTCATGCACTTGTCACTTGCGGCCACTGCCCTGTTCATAATGTGTTAGACATTGCAGGCATAGCTCTGGCCCAACTTTACTCTAACGCGTAAAGGATCCTCGTGAGTTGTTGCATCGTTTGGTGGCATGCCTGGGAGGAGGTAGGGGTCGATTTTGGTGGCACGCCAGGGAGGAGGTAGGGGTCGATTGGCTAGACGTTACCAGCTGAGAATTTTTCCTTACCCATAATAGTTTGAAAACGGGTGGGATTACCTGCAACTTCCGCTCTATCCAAACCTTGGCTTGCCTGAAGTTGCAGTATAAGTAGTGGTCCCCACGGTCTAGGCATTTCTTCTTCATGTCAGGCACTGGGTGGGAATACTCTCCCGGGTAGGTTGCCCAACAAGAATTTCTCATTCGGGCCAATTGGGGTGTTGTGCGAGAAGAAGAGCTTGTGAAGTCCTAGGCGACCTCGAGAGAGGTTCAACGCCTCAAGGTTGTACATGCTTGGGTGGTTGCCCACCAAGACAAAGTTTGTACAGACACCTTGCTGTTGGATGACACACCCATCCCTTCAATAGCTGGTTGGGTAGGTAACTGTCGGAGGGTTAAGGCACCATCCACTCTTTGCCGTGACGGGGATAGGGTAATGATCTGAGCACCAAGGGGCCAGACCTATTCTTCTTCGTGGGGGAGGTTGGGTTGCTAGAGGGGACTACACCTGCCTGTTGATCGGGTAGCCTGTTTAGGCAGTCCCTGACTAGCCCCGCTCACACTCGTTGATGTCACATGAAAGGTAAGTGAGGGCTAGGCTGGTGCTCTGACCACATTTCAACATGGCAGAGGTTGAGGTAAGTAGTTCAAGGGGCCGAGGGGCCAGACCCACTCTCCTCCCTGGGGGAGGCTGGGTAGCCAGGGGGCTTGACCCACCTGTTGACTCTCATGAGGAGGTAGTCTGTTTGGGCAATCTTTTACTGGACCCACTCCACTAGTTGATGTCACAAGAAATGTAAGTGAGGGCTAGGTTGGTGCTATGTCCACTCTTCATCATGGCGGAGGTCGGGGTAAGTAGTTCGAAGGGCCAAGGGGCTAGACTCGCTCTCCTCCATGTGGGTGGCTGGGTCCTTGAGGGCGCTATACTTGCCTGTTGACCTTTACAGGGAGATAGTCTATTTGGGTAGTTCTTGACTAGACCCACTCCCGCCCGTTGATGTCACAAGAAAGGTAAGTGAGGGCCAGACTGGTTCTCTGCCCACTTTTCATTGTGGCAAAGGCCTAGGTAAGTAGTTCGGGGGGCCAAGTAGCTTGTTAACCCTTGTAGAGAGGTAGTCTCTTCAGATAGTATGGGACTGGACCTGCTCCTGCCTGTTGACGTTCACTCAAAAGGTAATGACTTGCTCAAAATTGGATAGCACAAAGGCTCTCCCAAGTGCAGGAGGATATCGCGTAATAACTAGAAATAAAATTTCTAGATTATCTCTACAAGGAAAGCTTGCTTAAAATCAAACCCGTATAAAATGGTGAAAACATTTACAAAGAGAAAATAAAAATGGTGATATATACAATGAATGAAAGAGTGCAACAGAAATGAAAAATATATTGGTCGTGAACCAGATTCATATTTTTGGATTTTTGAGTAAATGGTATCAAATTAAATAAGCAGAAATTTGAAGCAAGTAAAATAAATGACATCAAATTAAACATGCAAGATAAATTGGAGAAAAATGCTACGGGTGGAGGAAGAGAGATGGGTAGTAATAATGTGGCCAAGGGGCTTTACAACTATGTTGAACTGTGGAATTTGGGGGTTGGCCGAAAATCAGTCTACAACCCTCTAGCAATCATCCGTTCTCCCCTCTCATTCTTACAAAATGAACTGGAGAAAAGACTACAGGTGGAGGAGGAAGGATGGGCAGCATCAGCTGGACCAGGGAGCTCTACAACTGCGCTGCTATCTTCCTCTCCTCACATGAGTTCTCTAAAAAACTAAAGAAAAGCTTAGAGCAAAAACATAAACTACATTATACTACACTATGGCTCTACTCGACCGAATGATCGAGGGCCCCTTTTCAGTTCTCCTTTAGTTCCTTTTTATAGATGTGCTACGTGATGGGTCAAACTGAAAAGTTCCAAGAAAAATTGGTTCCAACGCCGTCCTCTAGCTCAAAACAAAAAAAGCCTGTAACGTCTTTTTTTGTGAGAGTGAATAGCAACTGCAGCTCCCAGTGTAACATTTCTTTCCAGTTGCAAAAGTCCCCAGCGTCTTTCTCTGCTGCGTGTCTCGTCCTTGTGCTGTCTTTCATGTGTAAAAGCTGAAACAACTACTTTTGTGTTTGCTGAAAAGAAAAGCAATGCCTACTAAAGTCTATGTGCTGGTGTCTTGCGTGAGTGCTTGTTAAAACCAATGTGTCGTGCAGAACATCTGAAAAAGTAATACCTTCACCCGATGTGCTTCCAAAGCAAAGAAATGAGGGTTGATTTTTCAAAAGGCCAATAAATTTCCCACAGGGTGCTTGGTCAAATCCCAAAAGTTATGCATTTTCGTGTAACTATGTGCCTGCCTTTTTGCATAAACCATTTTCATTTCTTTATATTTCCTCTCAATTTGCACGTGCTTTTGGTAAAAAATTTGGTCACACGTGACTTTTATTTAAAATAAAAATAAGGAGAAGAAATAACACACTCAAAAATAAATTAAAAGGAAAAATAGATTATCAAAAATATCTTGTGCATGTGAGGAAATATTGCGCAATTAAATCATAGTTATAAAATTAAGCATAAACCATGATATTAGCTAATTAAAATCACAAACTCAGATTTATGCTTATTTAACCATTTTTTCATCTAAAACCAATAGTAGTGTCAATGAAATAATTAAAATATATTGGTTCTTGATATAAAATAAGCAATAACTCAGCTCAATCAAGTAAGTTGCCAAACAGTTGAGGATTGGCTAGCAGTCCTCCGCGGGGAGGATAGAGTAGCACTTAGGTGTGATCTATCCCCTTGGTATCCTTTGGGGAGGTAATTATCATTGCAAATTACATTGGTGGATATGTGCCTTGGCAGAGATTCGTGCTAGAGGCAAGTTACAAATTGGTGGAGATATCGCTTTTACAAACCCAATTTTTGAAACATTCATATTTTTTATTAACAGAGTGTATGCAACAATCAGTAAAGCAAATTATAAATTTACAAATCACAAAACCTCGATCGATAGAACATCCGTAGGTTTTCGGCGTTCCACGGGTGTTGTAGCTCGTTCCCTTAGAAGTCGCAAAGCCAATAGATGCTTGGGTGGTTGATGGCGAGGACTACGTAAGGGCCTTTCCACTGTGGTCCTAACTTTCCTTCATCTCGTGTAGTGGTCCCTATTTCCTTTAGCACATGGTCCCCAACTTTGAACTACCTTGGGTACACCCTTTGATTGAAGTAGCACTCTACCCTCTTCTTTGAAGCCACCATCGTCACTTTTGCATCTTCTCTAATCCCTTCTAACAAGTCAAGCTATTCCTCAAGTCGCCAGTCATTGGAGTGCTATTTGAAATGCTACACTCTGTAGGTGGGCATTTCAACTTTGACTGGCAGCATAGCTTCGTGGTTGTATATGAGGGTGAATGGGGTTTTCTCTGTTGGTGTCCTTACTATAACCTGATACCCCCATAGAACCGCAGGGAGCTCTTCTGCCCATGCTCCTTTCCAACCACTAAGCTTCTTCTTCATTATTCTCAACATCATTTTGTTGGTTGCCTCCACCTATCTGTTAGACTCAGGGTGCCTAGGGGAGTAGTACCGAAACCTGATTCCTAGGTCCCAACACCAGTCTCAGTAGTGGTTGAAGTTGAATGCCTCCCATTGTTTAAAATGATGTTGTGGGAGAAGCCAAATCTACAAACAACGTTTTCCACAAGAAGCAAGTGATGTTCCTCGCTATGATAGTTGCTAGCGCTTTGGTCTCCATCGACTTGGTGAAGTAGTCCACTGAGACCACCACGAACTTCACCTCGCCTTTGCCTATGGGGAGGGGTTCCACCAGGTTAACCCCCTATTGGGCGAAGGGCCAAGGCAAGCTGATTGACATCAGCTCTTCCAGTGGGCAATGGGGCACCCTAGAATACTTTAAGAGAGGCATGTTGTACCCTCCCTCTCTAGTATAGGATGCCATTAACTATGGTGTATCTCGTCGGTTGGTGCGCAACATTCTTGGACCCTCATCTGTTGTCCGGCATTTTGCTGGCATCCAGGTATCTGATGATGTCTGCAGCCCATGCCGATGCTCTTGGTTTGATCTCCATCACCTCGATCCCTACAGTAGGTACTTCGATGGTTTTGAAAACCATTTGTTTTGGGAGGGGGGCACTCTCTTGCTCGGACGCCATTCTCACTAGCCTAACCGCCTTGTGTTTCTCGACCCTTGAGATTTACTGTATCTGGAAATACTTGAAGCAAGTGCTTTCGGCCTCTATCAGCATTAGGTACTTTTTCAATTTCTCACTTTTCGGCGTGAATTATCCTCACACCTGGCTAACCACCACTTGGGTGTCAACCCGAATCTCCACCTCCTCTACACCCAGAGACTTGGTGATTGTTAGGCTAAAGAACAGTGCTTTGTACAATGCCTTGTTGTTTGTAGTTTTAAATGTCAACTTAATAGTGTAATTGTGCTCCTCACCCTTTTCCATAATGATATGCACTTCCACTCCTCCTTCAGGCCGACAAGACGGGCCATCGACAAAGATTTGTCAGGACTTCGTGGGTTGTGCATGGTCAGCTTCTTTGGGGAAGCCCATGAATTCCGCCTTGAAATCCGCCAATACTTGTCCCTTTATGGAGGTGCGTGAGGCATACTCGATGTTGAACTCACTTAGTTCCATGGCCTAGTTAGTGAGGCAGCCTAAGGCATTTGGTCTTTGTAGGATCTTCTTCAGGGGGTTCTTTATGAGGGCTTTGACTAGGTGGGCCTGGAAATAGGGTTGGAGCTTCCGAGTGGTTACTACCAGAGCGAAGGGGAGCTGTTCTGTGTGGGGGTATTGAGCCTCTTCCCCTCCATAAGCTTTATTGGTGTAGTATACCGGCAGCTAGTGTGACGCCCCCAAATTCCGTTTGGAATTGGACGAACATTTGAAGCGTCGAGACATGCAACACAAGGTTACCTGCCCCCGTTCATGACATATAAGATGCAATGTTCCTAACATGCATCTAACATTATGCAATATTCGCAGTAGATAAATTATTTCTTTAGCAATACTATGCACCAAATTGAAAATATCCCAAATGCTTAAAACATACTTGATATATAAAGACCCATTGAACAACTAAGATCATAACACTAGTCCAAAATGATTATGATCCAAAAAGTACTGGAGATGCAACTCCATCGTACAAGTAGTAATTTACGTTAACTACTATATTAACATTGACGTCGCATCGTCGCTCAGTCAACTGTGTCTAATTGGTCAACTCCTGATTCTCCTTCAGGTCCTGTAACAATATCTACTATTCGGGGGGAATGGTAGTTAGGACTACCATAGTGAGATTTGATTTCAAATCTCAGCAAGTTAACAAAAAACTTCCACACAGGCTAATGATGCATGGATGACAGTAAAAGCATAAATGCATAATCAAATTCATAAGTAATTAAAGCATAACTTGGCATACAACATAGCATAATTGACATAACTTAAATTGAAATATGAACTGAACTTGACTTGACATGAACTTGATCTGAAACTTGACTTATCATGAACTTGTTCTGAAACTTGACTTAACATGAAAAATACATACTCCACAGTTGTTGTGGCCTCATGTGTTCTACGTGTAAATACATACTCCACAGTTGTTGTGGCTCTATGTATTTTACACAAACTTGACTTAACATGAAAAATACATACTCCACAGTTGTTGTGGCCCCATGTATTCTACGTGTAAATATATACTCCACAGTTGTTATGGCCCCATGTATTATACGGAAACTTATTCTTTAACTGCTTAAATATATACTTCACAGTTGTTGTGGCCCCATTTATTCTACGTGTCACAATTGCTGTGTCTCACGTAGTGTATGCGTCACAATTGCTGTGACCCTATACATAAGTAATCAAGATGAAACGTGACTGGAATACGAAAGGACTGAAATCCTAACGTAACATAACGTGACTTGAACATAACTTGAAATACATGACCAACTTGAGATAGAAACATTTCGTAACATGGCATAACATATAATAGACAACATATTTAACATGACATACTTGCAACAGTGAATATTACATGACTTGACATACATGTAATAGATGGCATACTTAGCATGATGTACTTGTAATGTACAGTAATACATAACAGAATATATTATGTAACAGATAAAAATTGATGACAGAATAAATTCTGTATAATAGATAATTACGTGATAACTTGACATGGCATGACATATATGATAACACACATACATACACTGTAGTTCCTTTACTTAGCACACATACACAGTAGACTGCTAGTAAGTTAAAAGCTAACTTACCTCGATCTCCGCGTTTCTTATAAAACCTTAAGCACGATCACGAGGAACTGTAATTAGTGATTCTAAAAGTTAGCACTAAATCACTAATAAATTGAAATATGGAAAATACTAACTTAAAGAGTAAAATTTCTATTTTACTCTCTGCATGTAGGAAAATGACCGTTTTACCCATAACTTAAGGATTTTGCATACTAACTCCAAAAGTCACCAAAATTTACATGCCTCATGTAAATTTTATCCTCAATTCAAATATCAATTTAGAAACATTTAAAACTAATCACAACTATTAAAACTCCATAGGGCCGAAATTCTCATATGCTATTTCTATTGATTTTTGTTTCCAACTTGTTTTGATCAACCTTTTGATCTATGACTTATAAATATGTGATCTTCAAACCAAACCATCACATCGTTTAAAAAGATGTCCTAAAATATATATAAGCTTCTAATTCAAGATCACATGGTTAAAAATTAACCAAAACATAAATTTAGCCAAGAACATCCACACTTTGGCTTATCTGAATATCTCTTTACATAAAATTTCATATCTTTGAAAATAACATCAAATATCTTCAAAATAATAATGTAAAATTTATATAAGATGCTTAGGATCCTCCAATAGAATTATCAAAGTCATTAATAGGTTTAGACCACCAAAGAGTTAAACTTTCTCAAAACAGAAACTGTTTTTCCTCTTCCAGTTTCTAAGTTTCTAAATCTAAGAAAATCTTCACCAAAACCTTTAATCATGCAAAACTACTCAACCAATAGTCATATATACATGTTAACAATACTCCATAAAAATTTCGGACCAATATCTATCCATTAACTTGGTCAAAAACTCCAAACTATAACATATTCTCCAGTTTATCTTCCAGAATGACCTTTCTACAGTTTACACAATATTTGACTGATCAAATGATCTTCAAATGGGGAAAATAAGATATCCATGTAAACTAGACTCAAAAAGGAATAACTTATATGAAGGAGACTTTATGATAAAACACTTACAAAAGCTTTGAAATGGGCGTGCAAAAGAACTCTTAAAAGCTGTCCGAGAGAGAGTGTTTGATATTCTTTTAATAGAAAGTGTAAATGAAGATATTTTCGTGGGTGATGGCTGGAGATACTTATGGATGAGATATGGAAGAGATGAGGCTGAAGTGAGAGTTAAGTGTAGGACTCTCTTACCCGAAGTGAGAGTTAAGTATAGGACTCTCTTACCCAAAGTGAGAGTGGAGTGTAGGACTCTCTTACCTAATAATATCTACAAAAATCAACTCAAGATATTTTTACCCAATAATATCCACGAAATTAGCTTAAAATATTTTTATCCAATAATATCCACAAAATTTAGCTCAAGATATTTTTATCCAATAATATCCACAATTTTGAACAGACGTTTCGTCCGAAAATATGAAAAAGTGTTATTGCGCCATAAGACCTTAAATAAGCCTTCGAGTCTAATGGCACAAACCATAATACATTTAGACACTTCTAACTATCTCCAATAATCAAAAACACACTTCTAATACCGTAATGAGTAATAATACTAACTATGCAGTTAGACTAAAACCTATATGATTAATGGATTCGTGAAAGCTTATAGAGTCTTCACATGGTTCCTAAAGTCAATAGAAATTTCACAATTGAATTTCTAGCGGGCTGTTACAGCTAGACCCCGTCATTGTCTCTTACTAGGGCTGAGGAGGTTGCCTACGGGGAGACAGACAGGTACAAGATCAGTACCTTGCTTATAGGTTGGCTGAGCAACGGGGGTTGGTGAGGTATTTTTTGAGGGCATTGAATGCCTCATCGCATTCCTTGTTCCAACTTTGGGCCATCCGCAGTACTTTGAAGAAGGAAAGGCACTTGTCGATAAACCTTGATATGAAACAGTTGAGGGCAGCCACCTGGCCCGCGAGCTTCTAGACGTCATTTATGCTCTGAGGGGCGGGCATATCGAGGATGGCTCCCACTTTCTCTAGGTTGGCTTCAGTTCCTTGCTCTGACGTCATGAAGCCTAGGAACTAAGCCCCTGGAGGTGACCGATACTAGTTCCTGTGGTTCTGTCAATGTCGCAGCCTCCAGTTCAGATCGGCGTGACCTGCAGGAAAATATAGTAATATACTCTTGTGCCATTTGATTTTTCTTTCATATATTATGTTAAAGTTGACTCCTTTTTAGTTTAGTTGAAAGTAGAGTAATCGTAACCCATTATGGGAAACAATTAGTAGTCTGAATTAATTAGGGAATAGTCTGATTATTTGATCGATGAGTGGAGAAAGAAGGAAGCAGAGGAGCGTAGAGTTCTGCCATTTTCAACAACTGTTCATGCCGTGACTCGACGCCCTCTCTCCCGCCTCACACTCAATGCCTTTGTAGTAGCTTCTTATTTACCAAGCTCTCGTCTTTCTGCAAGCGCAAACCCACCCAGTTGTGCACTTTCTTCTCACTGTAACACTATCGTTATCTCTCTATGCCTCTTCTTCATTTCTTTCTTTTCCTAAAAATTGAAACTCACAACGAATCAATCGTTCTCTCAGACTACAAGTGGGAATTTTTTATGGGTTTTACTAGATATGTGGATGTGTATGCTTTGTGAAGCGGAATAATGAGGTCGATCCGACGAGCTTTATCGCCTTATGACGATCAGCTGTGCCATAACGGCGAGTACGTACTCGCCGAAGCTTTTCCCCAATTCTAGGTACTCGTTGCCATTGAATGAGTTCACAGCTCGATTCTGGCAATTCCTCGGGTATCCGCCGCGGAAATGTCAGCACAGCTGGCGATGGGTGTTCTACAGGTGCTTGTTCCTGAGGGAGAGGATGGAGGAGAGGTCGTGGGAGGGAAGAAGGGGGTGAGGGGCTAGGGCTCGAGGGATGGGTTCCTGAGGGAGAGGGGAGAGGAGAGGTCACGATAGGGAAGGAGGGGGTGAGGGCTAGGGCTCGAGGGAGAGGGGAGAGGGAGGTCACGGGAGGGAGGAAGTTGAGAATTTTGTATGCATTGCGGTCACATTGTATGAAAATGAGGTGTCTATGTGTCATGTTTTTATTAGATGCCATTTTTGAAATGAGACTGGCGTGACCTGCAGGAAGATATTCTCTTCTTTAAAATGTACCGAGCTACAGATATCCTGTTATATAACCGAATCCGTAACTGGTTCAACATCTATAACCGGTTATTTTATTTGCCTGGATTTAATCTAGGCGGTTGATTAATCTGGATTTCTAGTTCCAAACCAGATCCAGAAAAAATATGACTTAGATGCATAGCCCTACTTCTGGTATTTCCTCTTCTCTTCACCTCTGCCTTTTAGTCAGTTTCTTTAGTTCTATTCTTGTTTTGGTAAGGTTTTAAACTCACTTATCAAACGGGGGAGAAGAAGAACAGTTGCCTTTTTTTTATAGTTTTTATTTATCATGCATGACACTTGAGAAAGCAATCTCATTTCAGCGTGGCCTCATATTCTATTGGAACTGGTTGGGCTCAAGGACTGTAGTGGGCATATCTTTTTCCTTTTTCCTGCAATTTCAATTGTTTCTTGCGGGAAGGATAATGGATTATGCTCTATGATCCCAATTGAAATGTAAATTTTAATGTATACATTAATTCCAATTTATATGTAAACTTAATGTCTACGTTTATAGTCTAGGAAGAAATGATTGAGAAGAAAGTCACCTGTTATTAAATCTTCGAGTTTGATGCCTATGCTATCACTGATTATTTAAATTCACTACAAGAAAAAGCATCTATTGTGGCAATTTTTATTTTATTGCAAATAAAATCGCTGCAATACGTCACATTTTGCAGCGATTCAAAATTACCTGCGGCCTTTTAACCTCGAGTTGCAATTACTGAACTCATTTGCAACAATTTTTAAGATTATTGCGATGATTTTTTTTCGTTGCAAAAAGAAAATACATCTTACAATGGGCTAAAAGTCATTGCTACTTTGTATGGAGTGGGAAAACGCATGAAATGCTTTATTTTCCCCCCAAAGTAGCTTAGCCATTCCCAAGTGTTTTCATTCTCCACTCCTCTATTCTTCCCCATTCCCGAGTATGTACCAATGCAGTGTCCACCCACCCCCGCACGGCGAGACCAGCATTTTCAATCACCACCCAAGCTTCTATTCTGCCACTTCATTAGCCTTCCTAGCGGAAGCTAGGGTCATCTTCTCCTCCCCATACAACTGGGTGCCGTGCGATTGGGGATTTGATAAATTTGGTTTTTTTCAACAATTTTGAGCAAATCAGAGGTGGAGATTGTCAACCAAGACTTTGGAATATCTTCCGTCACCACAGGTATGGCTGGAATGAGTTTGTCTATCTGTCTCCCTTCATCCGTCCTTGTTGTAGTATAAAAAATTGGGCTTTTTGTTTGTAGACTAATTTATAGGTATTTGAGTCTAAAATCATGAATTTTTGGCACGAGATCTTTTTGTATACCTGCATTTTGTGGACGTGTTCATGTGGGTATTAGGTGTTGAGAATTTTTTATTGATATTTTTAATTTGCACACCAAATATTTTCCATTAAATCATTAAATCCCTACTTTCTTAATCACCCATCAACAATCCAATTGGAATGTACATAGATTAGCCTTTTATTACCCCACAATAGATTGCATGTTGTATAGAATCTACCTGCAGGCTCAGAATTTTGTTCTCAATTGCAAGAAGAAAGGTATCAGACTTAATAGATAACCCCACAAATAATATTCTAAACCAAAAGAGGAAAAGAAATGCAGTACATGAACCACGAGGAATTCTAGCTAGCTAGCCGATCAGCATCTTTGTCTATCTTTATTATCGCCTAATTAGAATTATAAGTTGTTGATAGAGTGTATGGTACTTAGATTTTTAAAACAAGTGATATTTTTCCATCTTTGATTTTAACGATCATGGTCTTATAATATATGTCAAATGTTTGACCGATGAGTAAAAAATAAATAAAAAACAGATAATCTTTTTGTTGTTCTTCAATCTATATTTTATTTTCTAATTTTAGTTATACATAATTAGTGTTGTCCATTTGAGATATAATATATAATTTGTAGACGTAATTAGAGATGACAATATTTAAAATAAAAAATAATTATCATTCTTGGAAAATCACAGAAAGTGCTAATTAAACAACTTTGTTGAGAGTGAAGAATGGAGCTTCTAGATAAAAGATTAGAGGGAAAAGATCCTCAAGTACTTGAATCATGGCAAAGTACTGAAGTAGATGGGTTGCTTCAAGAGGAACTTTCAGAGAGAGAGGGAGAGAAGGAGAGAGATCCAAAATAACGAATTTAATTGTGTTAAGGCTTTTGTGTATGCATGGAGTATAGCATTTGAGGAGGGAAGTAGCTTATGCAGGTTTCTTTGTGTTGTTACACCATTTCAATTTAATAATACAATCCATTTCTCTCCATATTTATGTATTATGTGTGTGGTCCCGCGGGGGGGGGGGGGGGGGGGGGGGGAGAGAACAACACAAACCAAACATATATAGCCACATGTACCCAAGCTGTCCGACTTATGTTCAATTCTTATAGCATTATGTCCTGTTGTCCTTGAGTAGTTGGTGTTTCAGATTTGCACCAACTGATAAGGAAGCTCAAAACTAGTAATGACAGTAATAGAATAAAAAGAAGAAGAAAAGATCAGGTCTCATTGGACAAATTGATGCATTTGATACACTAAAAATGCATCAATGGTGGGCTTGCAATGGCATGCGTCAGGTAAATTTGTTTGAACCTTTATATTAGAAAAAAGAAAAAGAAAAGTGGTATAACGAATGATGCATGGGTAGGTTAATGTTACAAAGCATTCTATAATAGTCGGTGGTAGAAGGACTACAATTGTTTGGGTCTTGATAACAGGTGGGACTAGACATTGAATTCATAAATATAGTAGAAAAACATTTGTTAGTAGTCATGTCCATTCTGTGATTAGTTCTAATGAAGTCTTGGAATGAATTGCCGGCCGGGTGCAAAGATTATATATATGAAGAATGTATATTCTATGCACCATGCGAACCAGTTCATTTATAATGTATTTCCAGTTTTTTTTTTTTTTTCAAGAGAACATAAATTGTACTACAAAATTCTTTCCAATAATGATAGAGTAAAAGGAATACGATAGTATTAAAAATAAGTACTGATGTCCTCCTCTTTTGATTTTTTGTTTTCTCAAGCCATGTAAATGGTCACTATTCTAACTATAGTGAGTGTTTTTTGTGAAGTGGACCGGAGCAATGATATATGGCAAGGATAGAGCAGATGAAAAATCCATTATGCTCCACTGGATTTTGTCAGGTATGGAAAGATCATGTGATAGTTTAGGATGCTAGAACAAATTAATTTTTGGAAAGACATTGGGGAAAGTGGGGAACCATTTTCTCATTAGTCAGATATTTTCAACAAGATGACTGTCTGAGCATGCACAAAACTAAATTGAAATTATCCCATATGCTTTGGTTTGATTATGTAATAACATAATAAAATCTTGTTAAGAAAAGTAATATTTATTGAACCACCAAAAGGGGAAAACAACCATTTCATATATAGTAGTACAGCCTCACTGTCATTATGATTGCAAGCACACCCTCATTTGCTTTCATTAATATGTCTTTAAGTGCGGAGAACTTAGTAGGCCTTTAAAGTGCATTGCCTGCATTAGCAACATATACTTCGTTGTATTAAGTCCGCAAAGAATTATGACACTTGTAGAAGAAACAGTAGGGCAGGGTGAAAATTCTCATGCTACTATGCAATTGAAGGTAGCATCTAATTATGAAACTCCTGGAGAAGAGCTTTATGCACTAAATTCCTTTTAGTTCTATTTAACGGGCTAATCCTTGGCAAGCATCGGAGGCCACAGGTATTGCTGTATTCCATCAAGAGGAGTATTTGTAAAGATTTTCTTCTCTCATACCTATAATATTTTAGTTCTTTTTAGCATTTTGCTACAGTTATGAGAAAGTTACGGAGAGTTGGCAAAATTGGCTAGTTCGTAACTAGTGTCGTTGTCAATGAGAAGCAGGTATATATAAGTTCTTCTAAAACTATCATTTTAGGGTAATGATACACCTACAACCCTCTTACTGCTCTTTAACAACTCATTTCAAAATCAATGCAAGCATGCCACTACATTGAAAATGAATTTCAATTTTATGAAACTACCCTTCATTTAGTATGGAGTTGTAGGTTTATCATTGTGTTGTCCTATATATTTCATCACTAGATGATATGTTTTCATCCTTTAGAGGTGTAAAAAGTTTTATGTTACAGATAGTGCTACATAACCAAAACATTGGTGAGAACTAAAACTTAGCCAAAAAAATTGGTGATGAGAACCTGCGAAATTGGAATCCCTTGAACCTACAATCAATTTGAAAACTTACCCAAGAAAGTCAAAATCAAGCCAATAGATAGAGAATCTAGACCTGTTGAGAACTCGTTTCAAGAACTTAGATTATATTAAAATCTAGACCTATTGAAGAACCTGTCTCAAAAATCCAGATTACAAAGGAGGAACACCATAAAGGTTGTGATTTACCTTTAATAAGTTCAAAAGTTCATTTAAGAACAAGAGGAGATAAACTCAACTCACAATGATTAAAATTCATCAAATTTAATAAATTTTCATATATCAAAATGAGGCAATAAAGAGTATTTAAACTGAAACCTCACAAAACCTTAGATAAAATAAAACCCTATTTTTCAAAAATACACTCGAATAGTGTGGCTACAGTAATCGTGAATAGTGCCATACTACAGTACCCTTCCACT
Source organism: Carya illinoinensis (assembly GCF_018687715.1). Lineage (NCBI taxonomy): Eukaryota > Viridiplantae > Streptophyta > Magnoliopsida > Fagales > Juglandaceae > Carya > Carya illinoinensis. The sequence goes on along the minus strand of NC_056759.1, from coordinate 15,176,221 downwards.
AAACAAGATAAAACTCTAAACTAAACATTTAAGAATTTTTTCCAAAATACCCCTGGGCGAAATGCAAGGCCTTCTCTAAAGAAACCATAGTTGAAAATTAAAGCAATCCCTAAACTACTCTTAAAAACTTCTCCTGAAACCCTATTTCATAAAGACATATGTGTGGGCTAGATATCCCTCAAGCCTAATTATTCTAGATTAATTCCGTATGAATAATAAAATAAGACATTTTAATGAAATAAACAAGTCTAAGGCCTTTAATAACAATAGGCCTAAGTCATGTCTTCTATAGCTTGTTGTATCACATGAATGAAACTGGATTTTCTTCCTTTAAGCCCAACTTGAATGTTGGGCTCTTGCTAGACACGTCCTAAGTGGATTGCTCCAATCTTTGCATCGTTTCCTTGACCTTCTTAGCTCTTGATCTTATGATTGCTCAATATGGAATTCGAAAAGGATCTTTAAGACATGCCCCATTTTGGTGCCCACCATTCCCCCTCTTCGCAAAAGGATTCGACCTCGAATCTCCACCTGCGTCAAAGGGAAAAAGATTAGTAACATTGAAAAGAGCAGAAACATGATACTTACTTGGAAGATCCACTTGATATAAATTATCATTAATTTTCTAAAGAACTTGGAAATGTCTATCCAAGCTACTCCTGTCAACAACAAGCAAAAGTATCAAAGTTAAATGAGTTAGTGGATTAAAACCATAAACAACTTCAAACGGAAAATATGAAGTAGTAGTATGCGTGGTCCTATTATATGCAAATTCAATAAATGGCAAACAATCCTCTCAAATTTTTAAATTCTTATGAACGATAGTGCGTAAGAGCTAAGTTAAGGTCTTGTTAACTACTTCAGTATGGCCGTCAATCTGTGGATGGAAAGTAGTGGAAAATAAAAGCTTAGTAGCCAATTTTTCCCACAAAACCTTCGAAAAGTAGCTAAGGAATTTAACATCTCTATCATAAACAATATGCCAAGACACATCATGAAGTCGCACTATCTCTTTGAAAAACAAGTCAGCTATGTTTGTGGCATCATCAATTTTATGACATGGAATGAAGTGTACCATTTTGCTAAATCTATCCACAACTACAAAAATAGAATCTCTACCCCTTTTGGTCCTAGGCAGCTCCAAAACAAAGTCCATAGATGTCTACCCATGACTCACTAGAAATGGGTAAAGGTGTATACAACCCATGTGGCAAAACCTTAAGTTTGGCCATTTTACATATAATGCATCTGCCACAAATGCGATTGACGTCTCTTTCCATCTTAGGCCAAAATAACTATTCATGCAACAAGTCAATAAATGACAAATGATACTCCCACAAACGTTCATGAAACACATTTTATGTTTTTCTTTCACCAAAATAACCAATCCAATTATATGCGACGTCAATGAATGGGAAACAATACTCCCACCAATAGTCATGCAACACGTCTAAAATCCTTTTTACACCAAAATGATCCATTAAACCACATCCATGCAAAAGCAACTCACGCATAAAACTAGTAGGCTCACAAAGTCTATTCTCTTTAAATAAATACTAATCTAGTCTATAATACTGACCAAACGATGCTCTCTCAGGTACTCCATATACACTAGCCAAGCCATCATCATTAGCATGCAATTTTTTATCATATTCAAATCTCAATAACTTTGCATTTAAAATGAAGATAAGGACATACCTTTTTGATATTGCAACAACTACAAAATGTTCCTTACCTTGTGTGTATTTGATTACATGAGGAAAAGTTTCAATACATTCCTTCCACTTGGTATGTATTCTAGTTAACAACTTATCTTGTCCCTTCAAGTACATCAAGGACTCACGTTCTTCAAAGAAAGGTCGGGTAGGGATTGTCACACCTGGCACAAAATCAATGTAATGCTCTATCCCTCTAATAGGTGGCAATCCACTAAACATCCCACTAGGAATCATGACCTCATATCCCTGCAACAAATAAACAATAACACTAGGCAAAGAGTCGTTAAAGTCGTTAGTATAAAACCTCGCCTTAACGTAAAAACACACTTCTCTATTTGTTTTTCTCTTACTTTCTTCACTATCACTTTTCTTTTTGCTCTCTTTTTTTCTTGAGGTTTCAGCCTCACTCTCATTTCTCTTCTCTCTCATATTTCTCTCTCTCTCATTTTCTGTCTTACTATTTCTTTCTTTATCAAACTCACTCCCACTCTTTCTTTTTCGCTCAACCTCACTTTTACTCTCTCTTTTTTGATCAATCTCACGTTCACTCTTTCTTTTTTGATCAACCTCACTTTCACTCTTTCTGTTTTGATCAACTTTACTTTCACTCTTTATTTTTTTTATCAACCTTACTTTCCAGCTTCAGTTGGTCCTCATGGACCTTGGTTGGAGTTAAAGGAGCAAGCTTGATTATTTTCCCATCATTTTCAAAACTATACATGTTCCTGAACCCATCATGGACCACTCTCCTATCACACTACCATGGCCTCCCTAACAAAATATGGCCAGTATGCATAGGCACTACATCACAAAGCACCTCATTCTTATACCTCCCAATTGAAAAAGAAACAAACACTGGCTTATTTACCCTAACCTCCCAACAATCATTCAACCATTGCAATTTGTATGGTCTAGGATGTTTCAAGGTAGGTAAATTCAATTTCTCAACTAAAGTAGTGCTGGCCACATTAGTACAACTCTCCCCATCAATGATCATAACACATATCTTGTTGTTGACGTGGCATCTAGTATAAAAAATATTCTCTCTCTGCTGCTCTGTTTCATTTACCTTGATTTGTGTATTGAGAGCACGTCTAGCAATAAGAGACTCACCATACTCCTCATTCTTTTACTCATGTTCAACACTAGGCTCACATCTCCTCCTATCTCTCACGCTTTGCAAATTTATAATCAATGCACCTTATTGATCCATCCTATCCCTCACTTCCCCCAATGCCAAATTTAACCTTTCAAACTTTTGTTGCATTTACTGCAACATAAAGAATGAGTTGTCTGCCACCCCCTTCGGTGTTGAGTCACTATTATGAGACATCGTAATGCGCTGCACAAAAAGAATGTTAGTGGTAAAACCCTCACACACTCCCTTACGTGTTCACACTCGAATAATGGCACTCTACTCGTGTTTCACTCTTAATTGTCATTTTCTCGATGATGATCTCACACTCTCTTACCTTTTACCTCAAGAGTTTTCCCACTCAAGTTCTTTAAGAGCTAATTGAACTCAATCAAGATAATACAACCTTGTTTTATTCCAACTAGTAATTAGGTCTAAGAAACAAGAACAAGAGAAAATACGAAAGGAATAAAATGACACGAGAATCAAGGAAATTATACGAAGGAAAGAGCAAATACAAAACAGGTTACCAACTATAGTATTGTATTCAGCCACTTTAATGATAAGGCTCAAGCATTTTTTTTTTTTTTTAATGTTCTTTTTTTTTTTTTGGAATTTTCTTTTCCTTTCTATTCTTTTCTTTTCCTTTATTTTCTTTTCTTTCCTTTCCTTTTCTCACTAATTCAATCACAAACAATAATATTCAATTGTGAAAATTAAATAATTGAATTCAAATACACGAAATTAACAAGGAAGTAATTGAATAACTTAGAGATGCAAGAAAGCCTACACTTTCAAAACCCTAGGACAAAGCAAATTTTAGCCAAACCCAAGAACCCTAAGATAAAGAGTAATTTGGCTAGCCCTAGGATGAAACAAGGCAGCCCTAATAAGATGGAATTTTGGCAGCTCCTTGTTTCTTTTTTTTTTTTCTTTTTTTATTTTAACCCTATAACAATGAAGCCCTGGAATTAAATTTAAAAATGCAAGAACTAACAGATAGAATCAGACTTGATTGAAAATCTTGCTCTGAATACCAAATGACATGAACTCGCGAAATTGGAATCCCTTGAACCCACAATCAATTCGAAAACACACACAAGAAAGCCAAAATCAAGCCAATGGATGGAGAATCTAGACTCATTTAGAACTCATTTCAAGAACCTAGATTATATTAAAATCTAGATCCGTTGAAAAGCCTGTCTCAAAAACCCAGATTACAAAGGAGGAACGCCACAAAGGTTATGATTTACTTTTGATAACTTCAAAAGTTCATTAAAGAACAAGAGGAGATAAACTCAACTCACAATAAATAAAATTCATCAAATTTCATAAACTTTCATATATCAAAATGAGGCAATAAAGAGTATTTAAACTAAAACCTCACAAAACCCTAGGAAATAAAACCCCATCTTTCAAAAATACCCTTGAATATTGCAGCTACAGTAATCGTGAATAGTGCCACGCTATAGTACCCTTCCCCTAAACAAGATAAAACCCTAAATTAAAAATGTAAGAATCTTTCCCAAAATACCCTTAGGTGAAATACAAAGCCTTCCCTAAAGAAACCCTAGCTGAAATTTAAAACAATCCCTAAACTACTTTTAAAAACTTATCTTGAAACCCTAGTTCATAAAAACATATGTGTGGGCTGGACATTCCCCAAGCCCAATTATTCTAAATTAATTTCTTATAACTAATAAAATAAGCTCTTTTAATGAAATAAACAAGTCCAAGACCTTTATAACAACAGGCTCAAGTCATGTCTTCTATAACTTGTTGTATCACATGAATGAATATGGATTTTTTTCCTTTAAGCCCCATCTTGAATGTTGGGCTCTTGCTAGACACACCCCAAGTGGATTGCTCCAATCTTTGCATTGTTTCCTTGACTTTCTTAGTTCTTAATCTTATGATTGCCCCATCTGAAATTTGAAAGGAATCTTTAAGACATGGCCCACTTTGGTGCCCATCAATTGGGCCAAAAAATACTTAACCAAAAATAACCTTGAAAACAGGCCACCAAGTGTAGTTCTTGTCATTGGTTAAAAGGGCCATAAATAGGGCCCTAATTAGTTTGGCAAGGGATACACTACAAGAAATTAAATAATTGGTTAAAACGGCCATATACTCTATTCCAGCGATTTTAACTTCCTTGCACGTTCGCCACTATTATCGCATCTTTTTTGCTCGAAGCAGCGATAAAAAAAAAATTCGCTGCTAAAAATACATTTACCAGCGATTTTTTTTCCTTGTTAATACTCCCAACATCGCTGCAACTGTCCTCAAACCCATAAAGATATATCGCTGAGAAAACTTAATTACAGCATCTTAAATTCTTGCAAATACTCTATAAATCGCTGGAATTGATATCTGATATTTACAGGGAAAATTTTAAAATTGTTGCAAATACTATTTTACAGCGTAATAGGGACGCTGAAATAGGACCAAAAGCGCTGCAAATAGAGAAAAAACTGTTGCAAATGTGATCACCCAAGTATGGAAAATCGTTGTTAAAAGTATAATTGCAGCATTTAAAACCGCTGCAATTACTATAAAATCGCTGGAATAAGCTCATCAATTCCAGCGATTTATTTAAAAATTGTTGCAAATAATTTTTTCCAATGTAATAGAAATGCTGAAAATAAAACCAAAAGCGCTGTAAAAAGGAAAAATTGTTGCAAATGTGGTCATGGCTGTATCGAAAATCGTTGTTAAAATGTAATTGCAGCATTTAGAATTGCTGCAATTACTATAAAATCACTGGAATTAAGCTGATCAATTCCAGCGATTTATTTAAAAAGTGTTGCAAATAATGTTTTCCAGCGTAATAGAAACGCTGAAAATAAAACCAAAAGCGCTGCAAAAGGAAAAAATTGTTGCAACTGTGGTCATTACTATATGGAAAATCGTTGTTAAAGTGTAATTACAGCATTTAGAATCGATGAAAAAGCTATGTAAATCGCTGCAATGGCTTTTTTGGTGCATTTTTTTTTTCAGCTCTTGCCAAAGATGTTGGTTATATATATAAGTGTGTCATTTTCACTATGATCGAAAATATATTATTTATCTTATTAATACTTTTTTTTTATCTTGTGCATATCAATCACTAAATAATTATTTTATCAATTTATTAAAAAACCTGAAACAATAAATTAACTTTTTTTAATACCTTAAACTGCACTTAAATTATGTCATTTAAATTAAGATTAATTCATCATTTATTGTAGAACACTTTTCAATCATAATCCAAATTGAAATAATCACCACAAGTTTTCACCTACATGAAACAATCACACAGAATCCTATGATTCTTTCTATTCTATTGCTATATAACACTTATAGTGTTTATCTAACACCCAATTTTTTATTTGGGAAACATAAATAAAAATTCTGGAACTTTCATTATAAATCAAATCTTTGAGCACTTTTTTCATCTAATATAATAAATCAAACACATTCTCTCATCTAAACCCAATGGAAAATTCACATTAATGTAGTTATGTGCTATATACATTGGGGTGGACCAATTTGAATCCAAAACCTACAACTTACAATCCCTTAAATATATAGGACATATTTCTTGCTTCTAAACATTAATTGAAAATGTCCACATTCATTCAAATTTTTCAACTGTCCTGCTCCTCTATGGACTAAAATTATATCATGTCATCTATAACAATGTGCACCTGGGCATTGTGTCTTGGGTAGAACAGTTTCAACACGTCTGCATCATGTGGAGGTGGGGGGGAATTCATTGTTTAGCATTTTTGATATTTCAATCTCTCCAACTCCAATCTGTCAATGAATAAAGAGAGTCGTTACGTAAACCCTACAATTAGATCAGTAGAGCATACATTGGCATGAACAAGAAAATAATACTCAAATTTGAAAACTAACTTTAATGTTCCTTCATCATCGCCAATTGCCAAAATGGCAAACATAAAGTCAGGCTGAAAACAGTCATATATAAGTGTGTTTTAAGCAAAACGCTCTTCACAAGGAAACTAGCACTTTTAGCAAAGTGCCTTGTAAAGAAATAGACTGTAAAGATGTTTGAAAAAAATCTGTCGTTCTATATATTTTAATTGTGCTATACATGCAGGATATATATAAGTGCATCTGAAACCAATTGATGTACAAGCAATTACATGCAATTACTCACATTTTACTTGTATAGCTGTACATATTTAAATTAAAATTTAAATGTTGCTGATCTTCAGCAGTGATTTCATTTGAAATCAGTTGATCTTCTACACTGCTAAACCCAAAACAGTGGAGTAAATACATCAAGCTTATATCAGCTATATTAGTTTTAGCGTTATGCATGGTTTTGTTTTCTTGTTAATGGATGTGTTTTCAACCCCAACCTGGCTGTGATTTTAGACAATGTGTATTTGTAATAATCAACATGTTCTGTCAATTTTTCTTATTATATTGTTTTCCATCAACATGTAATGAGTACTCTACCTAGGTGTCTCTCATGTATACTACTTGTGTATAGGGGTTGCACCATTGCACTTATTAATAAAATCTTCTTACTTAAAAAATAAATAAAGGGAAACTCAATATCAGAATGTATTTAGAGAAGTTCTTTTTAGTGACTAACAGTACTGTCTTGAGGCTATTGGAAATTGGACCAGTTTATCATGTTTGAGATGAGATTTTGTCTTCTCCCTCTAATTCTAAAATGTGTATAGAGAAGTTCTGGAAAAATATGTAATATCAATAGAGTACCGAACTTAGTTACAAACAGAACAAAGGACAAAGGTTAAACCACACTATACCTTCCACATCAGGTTCTTTGGATGAGTAACTGATGGTGTCTGCATAATGAGGAGTACTTGATGTCTGATGTAGCCAAATTCATCAAAGGATCAGATGAAGTCATGACACCCTATAATAACAAACCATTACTCAAAACCATGAGAATGAAAGTGGTTGGTTAGTCACATATAGTGTGGGATAAAAAATGGAAGAAAATGCAAAAGAGGATAATGTAGAAGAGCTTGGAAACATCAAAATAGATATAGAAATATAAGGTACACAAACTGCAGCTGGTAAAGGAAAAATATAAAAACTGAATTATCGAATTTATTTCATTAATATCAAATTTCTAGATACTATATATGCATGTGAAACTACAAAATTTATTATTTCAACCCAAATTATCTTAGCTGACAATTACTAGCACATACCCAACAAAAAACATGGTATAATCACCAATATATATATATATATATATATAAATGGAGGCATTCAAATTAATGGGACAGAAAGACATGCACTTAAAATTTGCAGCAATTGATACATTCCTAGACTTAGAGGCCCTGGGACAAGTTTTGAAAAATATCTACCTTTATAACTGAAAAAAGTAAGACTCTTAACTTCTATGGGACATGTTTATGACAATATCAAGACTCAAGGTATTGCAACCAAAAAAGAGATGAAGTTAGAAACTAGTACCACAACTTTCTACACTAAAAAAACTTAGCACTATCTCATGGCTAGTGAATAATCTCTTTTGGAAATCTAGAATAAGGCCAGATAAAACTTAGCACTATCAATATATTGTTGTCTGGAGTGTATTTGGAGGATTGGAAGGGTGATAGTGTTAATATAAGTTTAGAAGATAGATGGCTTCCATTAACTTGGAAATCACATATAATCACTATTTCTTGTAGTGTACATATAATCACTATTTCTTGTAGTGTACATTAATGCCTCTATAATTAATGATATTACTTGCTCTCTCTGTCTCTGTCCCTCTCAAAAAGCCTGAAGTGTTGTCTCCAAGGGTTTGTTTCTTGGAAATGTAGAGCCGGAGAAGGTAGAAGGATAAGTTAAAGCAGCCCTTCTAGCTTTTTGCATATTAAAAAAACTCTATCTTCAGAATATTAGTTTAGAACAATACTCCTACATAAACTAGAGGGCTGAACCATAGACAAACTTAACCAAGCCCAATTAAAAATAAAAATATCAGAGCACCCCTTAATGTATGTTAGTTTGTGTGACAGCCATAACCTGATAATACTTCTTCATGAATGTTTCTTAACTCCAAGAAGAAGATGTTTGGAAGAAGCAGATTCTTGGGCTTCAAAAAATACATTATGGTGCTAACAGAAATTAGTTTTCAGGAATCCCACAACATATACAGCCCAGCATTCTTCCCCAGCATGCAGTCCTTACTTTCAATATCATAACTTTGTTCCTTGCTGCAACGAGTTTATATAAAATGCTTCCCATATTTTTCTCTCTTTTGCTTGGAAGGTGAGGTAGTAGAGTTTGAAAGATATTCCCCATTATGTAGGATGTATTAATAGCAGTATAGAGCCATGAAGAGAATGGCATGCTAACTGGTAAATTTTAGGAATCTAGTTATCTGTTATTGTGCTCCCACCCTATTTCAGAAAAAAGTTTATTTCTGGCATCAATTAAGAAAGTGTGATGTGAACACAAACAGAGTTTTATTACAAATTTTGATTATTACCTAGTATCAAATAGATCAACACCCCTAAAATCAACTCTATATATAATTAAACCATTTATAATGATATGTAGAATTTCCATATCTTTCACCACCTGCATTGAATAATTTTAGTTTTAGCAAACTTTGACAAATGTAACGATGATCAATTAATAAATTGAAAGACAATGTTGAGTTAACAAATGTAAAGAAAGCTGCATTCTTGACTTCGTCAGTGATGAGGAGTTTTGTAACTTAAGAAACTTCAAAGATTATTGATGAGGAAAAGAAGGTTTCACATGCTTCATTAATGGATGACACAGAGAAGGCCATATTGGAACCAGCAAGAATTAAGGTCAAGCTGGATGCAAAGAATGTTGATATTTGTTACCCTCCAATTTTTCAAAGCAGAGGAGATTTTGATCTGAAACCAAGTGTTTCAAGCAACGATGAGAACCTTTACTATGATTTGAATAGTGTGATTATATGTGCAATTGGATCTCGATATAACAGTTATTGCTCAAACGCTGCTAGAACTTTTCTGATCGATGCCAATGCCTCACAGAGCAAGGTTTATGAGGTTCTTCTCAAGGCACAAGAAGCAGCAACTAGTGCTTTGAAATCTGGAAGCAAGGCCAGTGCTGCATATCTTGCTGCTCTCTCAGTAGTCGAGAAGGATGCACTCAATTTGGCTGCAAGCATGACTAAAACTGCAGAGACTAGAATTGGTCTCGAGTTTCATGAGTCGGGTCTTAGTCTTAATGCTAAGAATGATCGAATACTAAAACCAGTGCATAGTAGTTAACGTGTCACTTGGATTCCATAACTTACAGGCTAAGACCAACAACCCAAAAACTTAGAATTTCTCGGTATTGCTAGCTGATACAGTTATTGTTGGTGAAGAGGTCCCAGAGATTGTTACTCTATCAAGTTCCAAAGCTATGAAGGATGTAGCGTATTCTTTCAATAAGGATGATGAGGAAGAAGATGAGGGGCCAAAAATCAAAACAGAGGCTAAAGGTAGTATAGCAACACTAGCATAAGCGACTTAACGAATGTATCAATACTGGTTTTTTTATTCCGTATTGCAAGGTTGTTATGCTCTTTATATTTACATTGTTTGGGGTTCATTGGGTTATTCCCGAGAACATTATTGAAGTATATTGATTAAAAAACAATGATTATTGAGGTATATCAGCATTTTTTGTCTGTTGTAGCCCCTTCTTTTGTCCCTACTTCTTTAATATTCCTTAATTCTATGTGTGTGTGTGTGTCCCAATGTGACGTCAACAGAGTTTTATTGGCTTTATGCAAGAGGCCATAATCAGTATGGACTATAGAACCGAAAGAACATTATAAAGGTAAAAAAATACCAGCTGTAGCCTTTAAAGTAAGACTATAGCAGCTAAGTCAACTCCATATTAAAAGAACATTCAATATCTTAAAAGAACTTTAGCACCTAAAATCAACTCATTCTAAAAGAAATTTACATCAGGGAATCATGATATCACCTGTTCATCCAGCCCACGGCGAATTCTTAACGACCGTCACAACTCAAACTTGGCAAAAGACTACACCAGTTACCCAGCAAAAGCATGCAGTCAAGATTTTGACAGCAATGGCATACGACGACCAACACCATGCATTGATTTTGCTGATATTGTATACCAAGTAAAGGAGTTAGGGTGCATTCCAATACTAATGTAATAAATGCAGAAAAGTGGTAGGTTAGAAACTTACATGCTTCAATTACCTTGACTGCTTAATTTCGTCACAAATATAGTTTGCCCCCTATTATTTCTTAAAGCAACATGGACACTAGATAACCCAAAACATGAACCTTAAAATCTCACTTGCATTTAGGGATATGTCAAAAACCCAAAAATCCAAAACCTGCCCACTTAGCTCCAACAAAACAGCAATCTATTGAACCGCCCAGTGAATGTAAATATATATATATATATATATATATATATTGCCCAGCCACCATCTTGACTACCAAAAAGCACCCAAAATAGACAAAAAATAGTTTCCCATAATTGTTAATAGGGCAAACATTTATAAAAATTTCATTACCAAAGCTGCTATCATCAACTGGAGCCACAACTTAGAACCACAATTCGATGGCATGGTCCCAGGATACTTGGCTGCCTAAACATTAATCTACTAGATGAAGATCATTGGGCAATTTAAAAGTATAAAATCTAAATGAACCTTGTTTATGACATTATGTGAGTGTTTTTGGTCAAAAATTTATATAATAAAATTTTTCATCTGCATTAAGGTGTTAAAAGTTCGATGATGACTCTAGTTAATTGGTCTCCAGTTGTCTATATAGTAATTTTCAACCATTTACCTTTAAAAAAAAAAAAAAAGCTCTATATAGTATATTGTTGTTGGTCTATACTAAGCATATACCAAGACTATTATTAGAATCAAATATCTAAGTGAATAACGAATATTAAGGAAACCTGAAGAACCAAGAACAGCTGCCAGTTGTTTCTGAATCTTACTTAGGCATCTTGAAGGTAATTAAGGGGAAGTGCCACTCAATCAATGATGCCTCAAAGGGACTAATCATGTCTACATACATACGAACATCATCACCCAAAACATGAAACCAATTCCAATACACTATGGTCAGTAAAATACACTTGACTTTCAATGATTATCTAATAATCATCAAAGATGAAGAAAAGCCATAACAATTAAAGCAAAAAGTTGAGTCGTAGTAGCTAGAGAATTACTCGAAGAAGAGACAACATAGATAAGAAAGAGTAAAGTGATTTGGAAAATTTAATAAAGGGGACTAATTGTTTTTATCTCCCAAGTGCCATCATTAATTAGTTACCAATTAGAACAAGAGAAGAGCAAGAAGCAAGGTTACATTACTTGAACAAATAGATAACACATCCATCAATGTTTAGAGAATTCTTGAAACGAAAAAAAAAACGAATTTCCAACTGCAGATGCCGTCATTACCTTCAATACCCAACTCAACCAGTTTCCCCACCATGGGTAAGCAAGGCCTAGAAAGATGGTATGGGACAGGTATTGCCCCACCATGGAATGAACTGCAAAGCATGTACAAAACTTAGGATACTATCCCATTATTTCGAGGGAAACATGTATGTATCAAAACAGAGTCTTAATCAATGAAGGAGTCATTAGAGTTCTGATGGTTACATGGGATTGAGTAGAATAAAACATGTCTTGTTTTATCGCCATTTACAGTTTCTTCCATATGTATGCGAGTATGAAGGGGTAGCTAGCGTTGCTAAAGTGATCAAGTATTTAAGGAAATGCTTGTTTTGGGTCATCATGTTAGTGTTAAACAAACTGGTAATGATCTCTAGTTTTGGAACACTAGCAAATGTGGAAATCAGAGACAACTATACGTGGGACCTGCCATGTTTTATTAATTTCAGTCAATTCCTTTTGAACAAGTCCCAATGTTTTGGTGACCATGTCAAAAAAAAAATGTAAAATTAATAAATTAGGAATGATTACATGATTTTACACATTAGGAATCTATTGGGGAATCTTTTTGAACATCATTTATCAGGATTCTAAAACTTGTAAAAATAACAAAATATTATATATATATAAAAAGAACAAGCATTTCTATAGTAAATGAGAGGCTGATTAGTATCATAGAAAGTGGTTTCATCAAAATATTCTGGTTTAGGTTGATAAGACTACAAAGGTCAGGACATAAAGTTTCATCAAATTTTTCTATCTTTTATCTTTTGAAAAGTAAGGATAAACTGTAGATCTGGCCCTAAAACTTGATTGTTGGATGATGATGGGGATCATCAAAAGATGGAAATAAGTTAATACCAACATGTTTGACGGTACAATAAATAGGTTTGACAGATGGAAAATTGATGCATAATGGCTTGACCATTTAGGTTGTGGTTTGAGCAGCTCACCAATTCCCATAATTACAAAAAAATACAATAATTTTTTTTAATTTACCTTGTAAGTTTCAACCATTTTATTTTCCAATTTGCTACTAAAATGAAAAATATTTCCCCTACTTACAAGAGTTTAATGAAGAAACAGTTTTTTTCTCTAGAAACTAGAAAGCCTTTCTACATGTCATTAATTATCATCTTTGAAAATCACATGACATCAATACAGATTTTCATTTAATTTCATCCTAAAAGTATGTTATTAGGAATTGGTTGAGATTTTAATTGTTAATAAAGTATGAATTCGTAAGTCACTTGAAAGGAAGACAATTGGGAGTGTTTCTAGAATGAAGTCTTGCTCTGAAGCCCAGTCAATGAGAGATTGTCCTAATTAGAGTTCTCAAGTCATCATTGGCACAACTGCAGGGTTGCCAGGTCTGCTAGTGGAGGTCCAAGTTAAGAGTGCCAATAAAAGCTCTTAAGAGTAATGGAGGCTCTAAGGAAAGTCCTGAGTTTATTTTGAATTAATGGGTGGAGGCTGTTTCTTTTGGTACAGGAAGAAACAGCCTCCATGTAATCTGCTTACTGCATGGAAGCTCTTCTAATATACTACATATATTGAAAGAAATTATGTAGTCATATGAAACAGTCATATTTGAACCTGAATGTGGCAGCTTCTTACTGCATGGGAGTTCTAAGTGATCTGCATAATAAGTATGCTAATATATACTGGTGAAGTTTTCCTTGCCATCTAACTCATTCAACCGATTAAATTATGCTCTTGAGTTTGAGTCCCCACAAGCATTAATATCAATTCAAAGTAACAAGCATGAAAATAGATTAGATCAGAAAAAACATGTATAAAAGAAAAGAAAATAAAAGTCAAGAGTCTTGGTAAGTGGCCAATGACAGCAACCAACTACCTCCAAAACAAACCCACAACAGATGCACAGAAAAGAACCACAACTCAGATTCACAAAACAGAACCACAAATGTGGATGCGAACTAAAATCCCACTGCACATCCACAAAAACGACACAACAGATTAAGTTTGTAGTGCTAGCTGTCACAAAGGCTAGTAGAATGCAGAAAATACAAGCTGAAGGCCACTTCTCTTTTTTTTTTTTTTTATATTCTCAATATAAGTTTTACTAATTTGAAATATATGCAGCATGTAGAGGATCTGAAGGCATGACATTCATTGATATAAAAATAGAGAAAAATCCTAAAGATATTTATAAATATCGATAGGTGGAAGCTCATCTTATATATGTATAATGGGAAGCACTAATATGAACAATATTTAGTAATATTATTCATCTGCACGAAAATGTTTAAGCTTCTCACTGCATGGGAGTTTTCAGTGATCATCATAAAAGTCATAAATTTATATATAAGGATTTATCATTCGTTGCCTTTAAGGCATTCAATGGACTTAATCCTAGAACGATGATGTATACGAGGTCAGATTATTAGTGTAAAACCCTTTGTCCCTACCCCGAATAAAATCACATAGTATTTATGTAAAATCTTCCAGCTTCAAAAACAAAACAAAAAAACAGAATAAAAAGGAGAGCTTGAGAGAGTGAGAGAAGGATGATTGAAGTTAGGAAATCCATATGTACTCGTTTCTTAATACCAACCACATGTCTCACACTTTTCCAAGATAAACCCCCACTACTCTTTCTCCCATATCAAGGTCAAGCTTTGCTGAATTATGGGAAATATTCGTATGTGTGTGAGAAACGTCTAATACTCACATCAACACCCACACAAAATGCAGATATAAAGGGTACATTTTCTGGCAATCTAACCTTCAAGCTTTTTGACTCAAACAGATAGAAATTAGTCTACAAGAAAAGTGCATTTGCAGCTATGAACTTTCATTAGTATATCATCACTTGTTTCATCGAATAAACACTATGTTTTGATATAATGTATAGAATGGTTGGTAGGCTATGCAAATTTCAGGTACAGTGCAAGAAATTAGGTGTTTCTTTACTATATTCCCTATGTACATGGGCATCGCCTATTAAAATCTTTGAATAAAATTTATACTTAAAAAAAAAATTCCAACAATCTGTCATAGGGGATATATAATTGTAGTGATGAAAGTGAATTAGCATTCCAAAACTGGCATTTAGCAATTTTATAATTTTTTGGTATGAGGCAATCCCCTTTTTGTTGCACCCACAATCTTGTGCTACTATATATATACTACCATATATATAGCTGGTAAGGATAGATGCAAATGAAGATTTGACCAGTTGGAAAAATATAAAAACGGAGAAATGACTATTAATACAGCAAAATAAGAAGCTAAGTAAAAAAATTGAAAAAAACTATAAATTGACAGAAATTTACAGAAGTCCAGATTGTTACTTGATTTTTGATATCCACAGGTCACCTTTTATTGGAACTTAAAAGTCATTGTACAAGTCAATTTACTATTGCTATGATTGTAGTCTAATCTTATTTTATAGACTGTGGTGGTCCTTAGGCTTAAAGATGTCAGAGATAAATATGAGCAATGCATGACTATTAGCTTCCGCCAATGATGATGGATAAACAAAGATATGGGAGAGGGGACACTATCCAAAAAGCCATATTAATATGATGTCTACATACACACATAAATTAAGTCTGTGTATATACACACAGAGTTTATTTAATAGAAAACAAACAAGAAACCATCAGAAAAAAGTTCTTACAAATCAAACTTTGAATCACAACACAGAGCATACAACCAAACTTCACCAAGGGATAGGGAAACAAATAACCGGAAAGTCAGCTAGTTCGGTTTTAAGTATGCACAAGATGCATGCCAACTCCTTGCAAAAATGGAGTACTAATAATTACATTTACTGATTAGGTACTTAGAAACAAACCAAAATAAATTGTTGCAAAAATTTAAGTCCATATCAAGTGCTAGATGCCTGATCTAGATAGAGGAGGTCTTCAATTTAGATCAAAAATCATAATTTGGACAACTTACTAGCTTGTAAATAAACCAGAATTTGCAAAAGTTGCCCCCTCACAAATTCAAGTGAAAAAAGAATTGCTGTTTTTTTGAAGACATTAGAGAATCATGTTGTTCACCCTACCAATTTGAATAATTAAAATGATTAAAGTGGTAATGAGTTTATCGAGAAATTAGTTTATGCACCAAAGAAGTTGTAATGTTAACTTATTCAAACTAAATCTATAGCACACTGAATGTCAATATGAAAAGAGGTTAGGCCATAGGAAAAATGTGCAAGCTAAACACAAACTATGTGTGTTGTCCCTACCAGATAAGTGGGTTAAGTTTTGCCATAATTGAGGTGTGATACTCAATCATTCTTGGCTTTATAAGGTTGAGCTTTTGACTGACTCTAGCCTTAACAGTTTTTGCTGCAATTCATTAGGAAAGCCATAATCATTATATGTATGGTGAAAGTACATATAATGACACACACTGAACCTAGCTATATTGATTGAAAGAGATGCCCATAGTGGGGGCAGAAGGATACATGTTATTCTAAGTTATTCAATCCCTCAAACTTTTTAGCCAATGTTTATTTGTAAGTATTTAGAGCAGCATAACACCCAGAAAACAATCAAGATGCTCCTATCTTATTTATAGAGTATGGCAGCTTGATCTTCTTGGAAAAAAGTTGGGGCTTTCCACATTTCATTAAAGAAACATTTAATTGATTGGCTCTATAAATATATCACTAAGTTACTTATTTAAAAAGTTGGAAAAACAGGACCAAATCCCACCAGTCATGAGATGGAGAAAGGAACATTCTTTAATTAATTGGCACAACTTGTATTGTAGCGTTTATCTTTTTTAGCATGTCTTACTCATATTTTGATGTTATGTTATTGAGCTCCCTCTTATACATCGCTGCAAAAGCCCTCTAATTCTTGTAGTGCCATTTAATTTGTCAAAATCTAATATATTTTCCTTTTCTTAATCACACTACTCCAATCAAACATGAATGTATGGAAAACACAACATAGCCTCATGACACAGATTATTTTTTACCTGTGTTAATAGTTTACTCAGATTTTAAAAACTGGTACTATGATCTATCAAACATATTTTTATTCTTTTATTTTCTTACTCTTTGTTTGACTTGATGTATGTATGACTTTGAATTCTTAAAAGTACGTTATTATTTTCTTACAGAGCTGTGAAGTAGTTGTGAATTAATTTGTATTTCAATTCTCTTTTTAAAATATTACTAATTGGGGCCAAAATTGAGTCAATTAATGCAGATTTAGGAGAAAGGAATTTACATTGAATGTTTCATTGACCCAAAATGAAGATATTGCATGTGGACACCAATTTGTATTTATAGCTATGATCGATGTAAAACAGGGATATTAGATCTTCAAGCTGCGTGGAGAGGGATTCGAAGGCTCAAGTTTTGTTTCTGGAGGGCTTGTTCACTACCAAGAGACATGATTAATATACTGACATAATCATCTAAAATAGTCACCCAAAACTTTAATTAAACACCTTTATTACAAGACTTTTTCTGGGTATTGTTGTTCAATGAGTAGCTTCTGGTTCAGCAAAAAGAAGTTCTATTTAGTGAATACTCAAAACAGCGTAATACCTACAACTGATTGAGCAATCCAAACATAAGAGGCAGATACACAACCAATATACCTCAAACAGAGGCACATGCAAATCAGTTTCACAGAGGAAGAAAAAATTTGTGTACATCTAAAAACAACACCTTTTGTAATGCAACCTACTCGTAAAGGGGAGAAGATCAATTCAATGGCAATAGGAGATACCTGGAGCCTTGATTGATCATCAGCGAAAACAGATGATTGATATCTTCAGACTAGAAATCGCGGCACGGAATCGTCTAGGGTAAGCGAAGGTGGAAACATAGGACCTCAGGCAAGAAGAGGAGGAGCTCAAGCCGTCGTTGTACGCTGGGAAGGGTTTTCGTGGTAAGGGATTGAGAATGGACTTGGAGTTTGTCATGGGAATGGGTCGAAGAAGAGCTCAAGTCTCAGTCGAAGTGGGGGAAAATTGGGAGAAAATTAAAAGTGAAATAGGAATATTTGGCGCGGCACTTCAATCCTAGCGAAAATTACAGTGCTGCAAAACAAGAATGTTACTCCCAACAACAAAAATCGCCGTAATAACACTAAAATTCGCTGCATATTAGGCAATGAACAGGAATTTTATTTTGCAGCGATTTTTTTCGTTATAATAACTTAAAAATCGCTGCAAATAACCAATAAAGAAAATTACTGTTTTAAAAGTCTCCAACGTATTGAAATCGCTGCTTTTGATAAGTTATTGCAACGATTTTATTTTCAACAAAATTATAATCGCTGCAAAAGGTCCATTTTCTTGTAGTGATATTGGATTTTCAATTCTGAATGATCTGTTATGTGCAAATTAAATATTGTTTTCATATCAAATACCAAATGGGCTAGAAATATTTCGATTATGTATGTTTAATAGTATAGCAACATTGATGTGCTATCTCACAGAGAAATGGATCCTATTGCATTGACAGATTAAAAAGGTGGGATTGGAGTGGATTTGGGGTTTGTTTTGATATGTATATGCCCCCAAATGGCATCCTATGCTATTCAAGAGCCACCAAAATGGTTGTTGATTAATGGATGTGAAAATATGGGAGAAACTTTTAATCCTGAAGCTGAATACATTCAAACTGGTATAGAAGATCAATAACATCCTTATCATGGATCCTTATATACCTATCAAAAAATACAATGAAATTCTTACTTACCAAAAAAAAAAAAAAAAAACCAAACAAACGATGATTCTCTTCTTCTTATCTGTCCAAACACTGTAAGACATTCTTGGAAGCGTTTTTCATTATTCATTCTGTAAATGAAAAGTATCCATTGTAGCAACGTTTTGGTTCTGGTTACAATCTACTTTTGTTTTGCTTATAAAAAAAATAATCTGCTTTTGTTTTGCTGTTTTCACTGTGATCTGTCTTTATTGGCTTTTTAACAAATCCATTAGGTTAGCTATGTAATCTCAAGGGGGTGATTTTATGTATTTACTTACTTTTCTTTATAAGATAACATTTTATTAATAGAAGTAAATAGTCATAGCTCAAGTACAGGAGGTATAGAAACAGCATACACCTAGTTACATAAAAAGGATATAACATTTTATTTCATTACTTCCCTCTGCTACATTTTTTTGGTGCATTGCTGACAAGGGCATATCAAGGATCAAAGAACATCATATGAGAGAGTTGTTGGTAAGCGTGGCATATGCCTTGTTCTAAATAAAAAGATGAGTATATCAAGCCATTTTTTTTTTCTGTTTAGGATGGAGTTCGCACCTTTGATGATTTTTTACGGGATGGGTTGATCGAGTATCTTGATGTTAACAAGGAAAACAATGCTTTGGTTTGATACTTCTAATTAACTTAAAAACTCCTTCAGTGTTTTGTTGCTATACTTGATATACACTCTCTTATTGCATAATATCTACTTCATAGATTGCTTTATATGAGGGACAGGCAACACCAGAAAGCACAAATATTGAAATAGAGCCTTTCACCATCTTAGGTGTTTGTGCTGGGCTTATTCCATTTCCTCATCATAATCAGTCACCCAGAAATACTTATCAGGTGTTTTAATAACTAATTTATCCTTACGATCTCTTAAATTCTGCATTTCAATGTTACTTGTCAAAAACAAATTCTGCATTTCAATGTACTAGGATCTTCCAATGTATTTTTGAATTTCTTGCTTTACATCTATAGTGTGCAATGGGGAAGCAAGCCATGGGGATATTGCATATAACCAGGCAAGAGATTTATTCTCGACTGTTGATTTTGAGTTTTGAATCACTTGTCATGTCAATTTTTGTGCTTTTTCAGCTGGGTCCAACTGGTCTTTCTTTTGCCTCTCGGCATGTTGTTGATTGTGAGATTAACAAATTGTTCGTAAAGAAGTTACTGATGGCATTGTTGTTCTCTAAGATATCACAATTCTATTTGTTCATGTATGTTGAATTGTTTAGATCATGACATAGTGCAAATATATAAACGTACACATAGACACGAGCAGGCAGATTCATTTATTTGGATCTAATACATGTAACGTCTACTAGCTTTGCGTTTAACCATTTTAATTCAGTATAAATGGTCAGGGTTCACAAGTATTCATTGTCAATCCTATACTGCCTGTTCTATTGGCACGTGTCATTAGTTATTTCTGGTTCTGACCTTGTTTGGCAGATCTTCTCAATTTATTTTATTCTTTCAGTGATCATTTCACTTTCCTATGGAAATTTCTTATTTACTGATAAAAAAATATATATATTTCACTTTCCTATGGACTTTTCTGGGTCTTCAAGTTATAAAGTTAGCAGATACATTAGTTTCTTGGTGGCGTTGTTGTAACAAGCCCTCATATTTCTTTTTTGTCATTTCCCTTCTCTGGTTATGCATAGTTGCTCAGAGAGACACTTTTATAGTGGCAACTCTGTTTGGCTTATAACTAAAACAGCCTTAATCTCTTGTGTGTAGTTGTCTCGGATGGACACCTTACTTTACCTACTGGTGTATCCTCAACGACCTCTGTTGACAACAAAGACAATTGAGCTGGTTGGTATGAATTCTTTTGGAGTATTTCAGGCAATCATTGGCAATGAACTAATCACCTTTCTTTTAGGTTGGAAATGATAAGCTTGGAGCGGGGCAGAATGCCACTGTTGCTGTGATGAGCTATAGTGGCTATGATATAGAGGATGCAATTGTCATGCACAAGTCATCTTAAGATCGTGGATTTGGTCGCTGTATCGTTATGAAAAGGTATGAGTCATTTCATTTAGTGATTGCTGAATTTATTGTCAAAATGTCACCTTGCATGTTTTTTTATTGCCTAAGTAATTGTAATAGCTGCGGTTCCTTATTTATGATGTTTCTCTAACAAACAGGTGCTCTGCCATTAGACAAAAGTATGAAAATAACAGAGGACAGGATAATTAGACCCAATAGAGAGGGAGACGGTGCTGGAAGGATGCAGGTAATATCATTGTAACAAGTGTAGTTTCTTTGGAAGCCATATTATCTCTGCAAATCCTTATGATACCATTCTTTATCATTTTGCTTTGATTATTTTCTTGTTATGATATTCTTTTAATGTTATACTTATCTTAAAAATTTCCGGTATACTTGGGCTTTTGCCTACTCTTTTGATCAATAAGAAATTATTTATTAATAAAAGAAAATTATACTTATCGGAAAAATTATTCTATGAATACCTTTTTCATAATTAAAGGATTTTATTAATGAGGATAGGCATAGCCCAAGTACAAATTTATTCTTTGAATACTTCCTGTATTTTCATCTCTTCTGATAGATTTGTACATATTTAGATCCTAGATGATGATGGGATTGCTGCACCTGGGGAAGTCATTCGGCCTGGGGACATTTATATCAATAAGGAGTCCCCCATGATTACAAGGGGGCCAATGGTTTCTCCAGCTGGACTACCAGATAGGTTAGTTATTCACTTTTGTGCATTTTTAAAAAAAAAAAAGGTTTCTGAATACCCTTTTCATCCCATCATTGCAACGATTTTTGTCTATTGCTGAAATTGATAAGAAATAATGCCTTAATTTTGTCGAACATGCAGCGAATTAAAAAGCACTAAAATTGATCAATTGCAGCGATTATTGAGAATGATTTTGAGTGCTGGAACAACCAGATTTCTTGTAGTGTTGGTATGATACGTACGTTGGGTAGTTTTAATATTTCTTTCTTCACTTGCCCCATTCTTTTAATTATTTGTTGTTAGTGTAATTGATATGTTCTGTGTGATCAAAGAGTTTGATTGCGAAAAAGTGGCTAATTTAATTTTGTGGCATAAAGCTTCCACTTATCTTTTAGATGATCTGAATGAATGGCTGCCTTCAGATTTTGGTAAAAGGAAATATGACTTTTTAGATGAGTTGGATGGAAAATATAGGTATTTGGTTTGTAATTATGACATTTCTATAAAATCTTTTAAGAGTTTAAACAAACATTTTGGTTATAATAATAATTTAAATAATAATAATTAATTAACATATAGATAGAGAGTAAATGATTATAGGAAATATGATAATTAATCAGTAGAACAGTAAAATGTGACAAAAATTAAATAGAAATTATTAAAAAACTAAATTAATAATATTTTATTATTAAATAAAGAGTAAATAGATAATCCAATATGGTGATTAAATTTAAATGGAATAGGCAAAGTCAAACTTATGTGATATTAACCAAAATGTGATTTTTCCTTTGGCTATTCCAATAAGAGTGCTTTAATTATCGAATAATGTTGCATACTACTCTCATTTTACCATATAAAAAATGATAATTATCATCATTGAATCATCTTTTATTTTATTTTGAAAAAATAAAAAACCAAAGTTGATGAACTATACTAACTCAGCGTAATGGAATGAAAATAATTGGTATGTAAAACTTTCAATTGTTGAGATCAATTAAACGGGAGCTCCCTTTTACATATGGCTTTCAGTGATAAACCTATTCCTTCAAACCCAGTTGAACTAAAAAACATTCACCAAAAGCAAACTAGCATAGCAAAAATAAAATTTCTTATTGATGAGATTAAAAAGAAAGTTTGGTTTGTTCGACACACATTGAAACCATGAACATGATACAGCTGTAAATTTTCATACATAAAAAACCCCCAGATCTATATGGAATTATTTCCTATCATCAAACAAAAGCACCATAGCCTTAATCCTTCCAAACACTCCCCAGTCTCAAAATAGCCCAAAATCATTGCATTCGAGGAAATCCTATTCTCTCTTGGCATTCTATCAAGCACCAACCGTGCATTTATAATAAAATAATGCTATATACAATCACTTTTGCATACTTCTTGCACACTTGACTGATGTGATTAGTTACATATTTTTTTTAATATATAACCAAACATATTAGTAAAGTACACAAAAGTTCTAAAAAATGTATGCAGAAGTGACTGCACATAGAGTTTTTGTTTATAATATTGCCACATTGCGATCAAAACATTACACAAATTTCAACAACTCCCCCATGCGTGTCGTGTGTTTTGAGAGGAAAAACTCCCTGCTACTTCAAGAAATGCTACTTCTCTCCATCAAGCCAAAAGCCTTGCGTCCAAAAGCAAAAAAGAGAGAGAAATTCCTCATGCGTCCATCTCCCCACTATTTCTTTTCTTTCTTTTCAAAACACCCATGTGCAGCCAGCCTTGATGCACCTTGAAAGTAGACAACGTGCTCCGTCCTGTGTGTTGCCTTTTATTTTCTCCCCACAAATCTTCCATGGGTGCTTTTCGAAGAAATGCTTTTGTCTATAGAACCCCCATGTGTGTCATGTGTTTTGAAAGGAAAAAATCCTTGTTGTTTCAAGAAATGCTGCTTCTGTCCATCAAACCGAAAGCCTATTGAGTAAAAACACTCTTCGAGTCCGTCTGCATATGTCAATCACCATGGATTCAAATGTCGAACAAAATAAAAAGATGAAAGGTGCCTCCTGCTCTGCCAGGGTCTCACACACCAGCATCAACGACTTGCACATCATCCTTGGAATACATTCGAAAGCCTGCCAAAAAAAAAAAAAAAGAGGAACAGGCTATAAGAGAGAGAGACAGAGACTCAAAAATGGCATGCTGAGAGAGAAACCCCAGGCAAAGATGTAGTCGGTCAAAATTCTAAAGGTGGTTTTTGTGGAATGTGAAGAACCCTAGGTGAAGAATCAGAAGCCTTTTCTATTGAGCTGGCTGCCATCGATCGTGGAAAGGTGGTTTCCATCGACCCGTAGGAATACATTCAGAAGCCTTGCATTCTCTCTCTATATGGGCTTTTAGTTTCGTTGGAGAAAGGAACATCTGACAACAAAGGAACAAAACCCTCCTATCCAGCATGCGGCTGCTGACAGCGTGATGGAAGCCTCACTCTCACTCATTTGTAATTGGCGTGTTGGGTGATTAGATCTAGGGTTTGTTGCTTGTTGGTTGGCTAGATTTAGGGTTACCTCAAGGCAACACAAAGATCCAAGTTGGTTTGTTGGTGAAAATTAAGACTAACTCAGGCTAGCACTTAACTCTTAAAAGAATTGAAGAGAAAATTCCCATTCATTGAATAACATAACATAATTGATGAAATGACAATGCAAAGCAACATATAAATAGAGGATCCCCCTAGGGTTGGCGCCACCTTGCCTCCCCCCATCTTCCCTTATCTTAGATCTAGATCTGGATCTCACTCTTGATCCACTCCTTAGCTCTAGGAATCCTATCTTCAGAGAAACAACATCAAATAACTAAAATAAATTAAATAAATTAGGAATTAAATTAGGAAATAACAAAATATATTAAAATGAAATAAATCCCTAAATATAAGGATCATGGCCGGTCACCACCATGGTTGGTGCCTCCACCCCTATTTTTTTGGATCTTGTCATCTTCTCATGCAACCTTCTTGTCATCTTTTCATGCAATCCCTAAAATCAAGGAATTGGCCACACATGAAACTCTTCTAGTAGCACTTGCCTTGGAGGCCCAACTTCTCATCACTCGAGCTATGCATGCTACCCAATACAATCCTCCTTGCTTTGGCATGCATAGCCCTCCTAGTAGTATTATGAATGGCTCGTCTTGCATTTCCAAGAATCCTCCCCCTTTCAGAACTGACCTTGTCCTCAAGGTCCAAATCTAGAAATTGATCATTGAGAACCCGAACACTCTCTCATGTAGCATCCTCGGACGAAAGCCCCTTCCATTGAACCAAGGCTTTGGTTCTCACTTGGCCACCCTTTCTCACAAGCCTATACTCCACGATCTTCTTAGGTTGGATTGCCATTCTTCCCACTTCGTCTACCATGGGAATCTCACTCACCAGCTTGGTTGGATCTCCAACCTTCCTCCTTAACCATGAGATATGAAAAATAGGGTGAATGTGAACCCCAACTGGTAGATCTAGCTTGTATGCAAGCTGTCCGCACTTTTCCAACACTTGACATGGGCCAAAATACTTAGCCATCAACTTGCTTAATGTTTCTTTGGATAGTACCTTGTGCTCTCTTGGTAGGTACTTGAGAAATACCCACTCACCCTGTTCAAAGGACTCCATACTCCTCTCTTTGTCAAAGTGCTTCTTCATTTGGTCTTGAGCATGTGCCAAATTCTTCTTCAGATCCTTCAAGACTTCATCCCTCTCTCTAAGTTCTATATCCACCAAATCATTTTTTGAACTGCCCACTTCATAAGCTACAAGCACCCCATCACAACCATTTGAGAGTGGCAACCTCTCCACAAAATCCATAGCAACATCCTCCCAAGAGTGAGTAGGGATCGGTAAGGGTTGCATCAATCCCTTGGGTTTGCTACTCTCACCCTTCACCTTTTGGTAAGTGTCACATCTTCTCACATAACCCCTCAAATAAAGAGGCACCTTGGCCCCTAACTCCCTCTCCAAGCCGCCATCTTCCACTTCGTGGTCCTTATTCAAGCCTCTCGGTTAGGACCCACGGCCTTATATCCTCCTCTTCCACTCATTCTCATGGCCACCCATTTGTCCCCCATCATGAACTCCATAGTCATTTTTTTATGATCCGACACAATCTTCCCTAACTCCTCTAACCATTGCACACCCAACACCACATCCAACCCAACAATAGGCAAGGAATACAAGTCTACCACAATTTCAAGATCTTGTGTTTTCAAACATACCTCTTTATATACTTCTCTACACATCATTCTCTCCCCACTAGCTACATTGACCTCAAATGGAGTAATAGAAGTCATGGACAACCCCAAGCTCTCAACCACCTTTGACTTGATGAAGTTCAAAGATGAACCATTGTCAATAAGAACCGTTACCTCCATCTTGCCAATGTGTGCTTGTGTTTTTATTGTTTTAGGCCCGACAACACCCACCAAAGCATGAATAGAAATTTGAGGGTCTGCCCCCATGGCCACATGTTGATCTTGCTCCTTTTGCCCTTGCTCTTCCTCCACTACACCTTCATCTTCCTTGGATTCCACCTCTATGAAATAGATTTGCTTGGTTTTGCATTTGTGGCCCATAGTGAACCTCTCATTGCAATTGAAGCAAAGTCCATTCTCTCTTCTTCGTCGCATCTCTTCCCAAGATAGCCTCTTCAACCCCCAGGTAAGGGCTTGGATCCACTTAATGCATCTCCACTAGGACCTCCTGGTGAGAAGTCATTGCAAAAAGTCATGTTTGCATCACTCTTGGAAACCACTGAGGGTGACTTCCTCACTTCAAACCAGCTACTCTTCTTTAAATCTTGGAGTTGATCTTCCTTGATTCGTGCAACCTCCAAAGCTTGCATCTAGGTCTTTGATTTCCTAAGCTTCACTTTCACCGCCAAATCACTCTTCAATCCACCCACAAAGGTCTTAATAAGGTCCTTTTCTGATCACCCATGTGCTCTAGTAGACAAATACTCGAACTCTTTTTGGTAATCTCTTAAAGATCCGGCTTGCTTGATCTTTGAGAGAATCTCATGATAATCCATATACTCGGTTGGCCCGAATCTCCTCAAAAGCTCTTTGATGAACTTCTTCCACTTCAACTCCCTCCTTTGAGCCCCATAGATCTTCCTCATCCATTGCCACCATTGGTTGGCCTCCCCTTCAAGGAAGTAAGTGGCATAGGATACTTTTGCATGGCCCTCCATGTGATTGTGCTCAAAGTATTACTCAACTCTACTAATCCACGTGCTCTGGTCATCACCACTAAACTTTGGAAAGTCCATCTTTGGCTTGAGAATTTCCCCCCTACGTGGTCCTCTCCTCTCTCCATGGTTCCCTTCTTCTCCTTCACTTTTCCCGGTTGATTCCACATGAGTGCTTGAGGAATCTTGAGAAAATGAATCCGAATCATCCACCTACTCATGGCGTTGGCTTCTTCTAGATCCAACGAGACCCTCGGGACTATGGGCTCGTCTTTTATGGCATATTCTCTCTCCATTCCTCCTTTGACCTACGAATTGGTAGAGGACCTTCTCAATCCTTCCAAGCCTTTCATTGGTGGCAGTTTGTTGTGCCTCCAAAGCGGCTTCAATATTCCTCCTTTCATTACTTGATTTCAGCTCCCCCTTTTCTCTTCTATACGGTATGTTTTACCCAAATGCCCTTAGGGCTTTAGTTCTTCCTCTTCCTCCTGCTACGCGACCACTTCTCTTACTTCTTCCTTCAGTTTCATTTCTTTTCCTCTACATTTTTAGTGTTGCCACTGCTGTTTCCACCCTCTCTTTCATTTCTTTTCTCTTGTTTTATTTTCTTTTCATCTTCTCTGCTATGTTGTCTATTTCTCTTCCTCTCCATCTCATTTTCCTGTTTTTCATCTACAAATATGGGGCTGCCAAAGCTCTCATCCTCCTTGTCCGTCTAGTAATGGCTTGCATTTTCATCTCCATGTTTTTAATCTCTCATTTGCTGTAAAAACCTTGTCTTCCTTTTCATTTCTCTTGATTTTTTTTCATGTGTTTCTCACCATTTCGTAGGTCAGCCATGAGCTCCATTCCCATCTCCTCCTCTCTTCGTTGTTCCCTTAGCATTTCCAAAATTATGCTTGTGAAAAGCCCTTGCTTATCTTTTGTTTTCCCTCACTCATACCTTGTTTTTAGCCCTTATCCATGCTCTGTTTTTGGCCTCAATCGGTGCCATGTTTTGATCCCGGTGAACTTGATATGATATTTTGCTTGGTTAATTTCTCTACCGTGAACCCCCTTTTATCTAGCCATTATATTCCAATTTTTATCTTGTAAATCAGACCCTTTTCTCTCACAAAATTTCACTCGAATTTCCTTGTTTTTGAGTTCCATTTTCTATCAAAAAAATGGTGATTTTATTCCAGGTTTGCTTTTGGTGATTTTATTCCGGGTTCTTTTTTGGAATTAATTGGGTGATTGTGCGTTTCGATCTTCCAAAAATTTGCTTTATCATCATTATAAGTGATTTTTCAAAGAATTTTATTAGATTTAAATATATTTTTATGCTAACATATTTTCTACAATCTATTTGATTGTATCGGGCCTTGAGTCAAAGGAGTTTGGATTTTGGGTCGGATTTCGAGGTTGGGTTGATTTGTAGAGTTGGGTTGTGATTGGGTATTCTATTTCGTTGCTTTTCCTGTCATGACATTTATTTCACTGTCACATGCATTTTCATGTGTTATGTATGAAAACTAGGTTTTCATATTGAGAAAATATGTTTGGATGCATGCGTATCACAACCCTAAGTTAAGATGGGGTATTATCTTGGTGGAGCTCCTCTGGTCACTTAGGAGAAAATAAAACTGAGTGACGTCTCCTGGGTTGTTGTCGGGCGACAACGGGATCGGACGAGATGGTAACACTCTCATGCCGACTTCATGGCCTCTCTTGCTGGTGGGGGCTAGGGGTGTTTGGTCACAAACACGCTGTGTGCAGAGTTGGGTATCGTTCATTACGAAGTCACATACAAGGTTGTTACCCGGGGTGTGATGAAGGGAGCCAGGGTGTGCCGATGGTCCCTAGGGGAGATCATGGCGCATACGAGATAATTTGGATAATGGAAAATTTTTTGAGAAATGGCAGATTTTGATAAATGGATTTGTGGACCATTCTCTGTGACTTTTTGTTGTTCACTTTTTGCATGTATACACACTTAACACTTGTCACTTGGGGTGCGTGACCTGTGTTGTCATCATCCCTGTGTTCACTATTCTCACCTTTCTATATGTGGGAGTTGGGGGCGCCACAGCCACGAACCCAGGATGAGAACAAGTTCTCACAATCATACAAAGGACACGTTAAGTCTATAGGAGATCCCACAGATGATGCCACTGTTAACATCTTGTTTTGTACACCAAAGCCAACTCAGGACAAGGTCCTCTTATCTACACACTAGAGAAAGCAAGGGTGGCTCGGTGGGATCTGGCGAGCCTTTGATGCCAAATCATCTTAGTAAGTGATGTGGGAATTCTAGAATTTAGAGAGAGACATTTGTACCTGGCAGACAACTTAAGACGAGGTTCTGGGGGAAGCAGCCTGTACTCTATGTGAGGGGATTCACTTCAGCCCCTATAGTAGCTCAGTTAGGATCTTTTAATGTAGAGTGGAGTCTGGGGCTAGTGCCATTGACACAGAGTGGAGTTTGGGGTTGGCGTCATTACTGCGGTGTGGGTTCCTGAGTGACATCTAGCCTGTAGATGATCAGCTTGTTATTCTTCATACCCTTTGTCAGAGAATGAAGGGCTATTAGTATTTACACCTTGCTTTTCGGTACAGATCTTTTATTTGTAGCTGTCGCAAGGGACGTCACAGGTGGCACATCCCATCTGTCCCTATTGATTGGCCTTCTTGCACTAAGCTACCTTCTCTAGCTGGTATAATTCATAGGTTGGGTTTCTTAAGGAGCATTAGGGTCATTCAGAGGCTGAGGCTTGGGCCAAGATGGGCCCCTGATGTCCTACATAGGCCTGGGAAATCTCCCTTTCATATATTTTTAATTCTTATATTATATTATATAAATTATTTGGTAAATTGCTAAGTAATATAACAAGAAATTCTAATTTTATTATTCATATCTATTAATCTTATAATTTAACATTTGATGTAATTTAGACACTACTTATACCGGTATAATTAGACACTATTTATACTATTTTAATCTTATTATTCAAGTTTATAAATCCAACTAGTTAGACACTACTTATACTAATTTGTTTTTTGCTAGATATACTAGTATAATTGAATATTAATGAATTAGTAATTATTAATAATAAATACTAAATTCTAACAATTAATTTTATTATTGAAAAGATTATAATACTAAACTTATATAGTGCCACATGCGTAAAAGGTAAACCGAAAACTAGATTAGACCGAAACCGGAAAAACCAAAAGTTGCGGTTTTGGTGATGAATCGATCTATATCTATTCTTAAATTTCCAAAACTGGTGTATGCCTGTTCGATTCCAAAATTTGTCTAAAAGTAAACTAAACTAGACATTTTATATCTTTTCTCTCTCTCTCTCTCTCTCTCTCTCTCTCTCTCTCTCTCTCTCTCTCTCTCTCTCTCTCTTTTGTTTTTGTTACAACCAAAGTCTATCGTCATGCCCATGGCCACCAATAAGCTTTGTTGATCTTCAAACCCATTTGGGTTCAAAACGCCTAGCCTCAGCAACACCCTTTTCCCCTTCGGTCACCCTCGTTATTGCCTCGCCGTGCCAGTCTTATTGCTGCAATAGTGAGTTCATCGTTTTTCAGTCTTTCCATTTATCTCACTCTCCCAATCCCGTAACACCAAACCCATTTTCAAGTTCAAAACCTAAATCGTGCCTCTTTCCTCCAACCATCGTTGCACACCTCACCTCCTCTCCTCCTTGATCATTCTCTCCCTCTATGCATGTTCCTCACTTTCTCTCCCATCCCTTAGTCTCTGTCACCCTCTATTTCTCTCTTTCCCTCTCTATGTAACACCCTGATCTGGTACTATAAGGAAAATTGGGATAATTATTTTGTATCAGGCCTAAATTAGGTTTAATGAATGCTATTGAAGATAAATTCAAGTAATAATTTATGCATCAAATGGGCCTAAATAATTAGAGTATTTTGAGACATGGATATTTTGATTCTCTAATTGCTAAGTAATTAGAGTATTCAGTAGATTTATTATTTTATGTTGATTTGAGTATTTTTAGACGTGGATATTTCTCGGTCTTTATGATTTTAGTTTGTTATGTTGAGATCTTTCTTTGGTGTTCTTGTGGATGAACATATATATTTGATTTTGAACAAGTAAATTTATATTTTATGGAATCTTTGGAGTATATATAATTGTGATATGGGAGATAATCTTAGGTGACAGGAGCAAACATCGTGGACCTCCAAGACTAGGGCGTTATAATTTGTATCAGAGCTAGTTTTGAGATTCTACAAACTTTATGGATTGAGTTTTTGGAAATCTGAGGTTTAGATATTTTTCATACTTAAATAGTATTTTGATGATCTCGTCACTAGAGTAGAGGTTTCTCTCTCGTCTGCGTATGAGTTCCAAAGGAAGAGATGATGGTTGAGGATTTGGATTTGCTGTATGTGTCGTTGTCTTTAATAGAAAAAGGGAGTGAAGAGGTGCTAGTTGATTCCAGTATGGTGGAAGAGGTTCTTGCTAGAGGAGAGCACTGTTTGATTATGAGATTACTTACTCGAAAGCACTATAATCATGAGGCTTTCAAGTCTACCATGAAGAAAGTGTGGAGACCAGTGCATGGGCTCAAATTTGGGGACTTGAATACCGTTTTCACGTTGATTGAATTTGAAGATGAGGGAGATAAGTCAAAAGTGTTAAGGGACAGGCCATGGCATTTTGACAAACAGTTGATTCTCTTGAAAACGTTTGAGGGTTCCATGCAGATCAGTTAGATCCAAATAAATCATGCAGCTTTTTGGGTGCGAATTCATGATCTCCCATTAATGGCTCGGAATTCTTATGTGGGAAAGCTGGTGGGTAGTATGCTGGGAGAGGTCATTGAAGTGGATTTAGAAAAGGGGGAAGTGGAATGGGGAGAGTATATGCGGGTGAGGGTTATGTTAGACATTACCAAACCTCTCCAATGGAGGAAACGGCTGAAGGTGGGTGACGGTGTTTCTTGTTGGGTTCAATTTTCATACAAAAGGTTTCCGGATTTATGTTATTCCTATGGAGTTTTAGGCCATACAATTCGAGAATGTGGAGTCTCCTGAGCATTTTCCTTATGGCAAATGGATGAGAGCAAATTTTGTTTCAAATTGGCGTGAAGGGAAGTGGGGCTCAGGACCTTGGAGAGGGAGGTCATCGGTAGGGGATTTCGGCACTACTACGGCGGTGAATTCAAATAAGACGGTGGAACCGATTATCTCGGAGCCAACTCAGATTACTTCGAAGCAAAACCAGATTATTGATGACGTGGTCCTTGTTTCAAATTCAAAAGAGGATAGTTATACTCTTCAAGGTTCAAGAAAGGGGGGATATCCAAATTCTCCTAATGATGTTATGGAACAATCAATTTTGAAAAAGATTCGGGTGGGTGCTAAGGATACGGTTTGCGTAGAGGACGGTACCGAGGATGAAGGAATGAAGCCATTGGTTGCGGAAGCTTCAATAATTTCGGAATGGGATATATCCGAATTGATTGAGGTGCCAGTCTTGGGTTGTATGGTTGCTGAGTCGGGTCCCTAACCTCCTGGGCCTATAGCCTTATGTGAGTCAAATTTAAGTAGCCTTATTTCTCTAAGGCCTAAGTCTACTCCGAGAAAGGCCCACATTCATAATCGAAATTATCAAGCAGGATCTAAAGTTCCCGAGTTAGGGCACATTTCTACTAAGGCAAATACACAGGTTGTGCGTTTGAGCGGTCGAAAGAGGAAGGAAGGAGAAGTTGTGAAAGAGGAAGTTGAAAGAAGAAAGAAGCATAATGGGTTGGGGTCCCTTACTCCTAAGGTCACAATGAAAATCTTCAGTTGGAATCCCCGTGGACTTGGGAACCCGCAGGGGGTTTGCACTCTTCGTGACCTACTTACGAAAGAAGATCCCGATGTGCTTTTCTTGCAATAAACTCGTTTAAAGGCTTCTCAACTGGTTTTCTATAAGTATAACCTTGGTTTCAAAAATTGCTTTGTAGTTGATTCTATTGGACGTAGTGGCGGTTTAGCAATGTTGTGGACAGATGATTGTGATTTGCATGTTCTTAATTATTCTATGAATCATATACATGCTTCAATTAAGGATTCAATTTTTGAAGGAGGTGTGGGTTTAATCATGGGTGTTAATGGACAACCGCAAATTGAAAGGAGGGAGGAGGTGTGGTCTCTTATTAAATCTCTGGGGGTGGGGGTGATTTGTCCGTGGTTGGTCTTTGGGGATTTCAATGAAATCCTTAGTCAATCAGAAAAATATGGGGGAATTACAGGTGCGAGAGACAAATGGTGGGTTTCAGAGCTGTGTTAGATGAAGGGGGTCTTAGGGATTTAGGTTATTCTAGGAGGCCTTTTACATGGTGTAATAGGAGGGAGGGAGGTGTTATATGCGAAAAATTGGATTGGTTTCTAGGCAATTCTATGTGGTGTGCGGCTTTCCCTTTTCTTCATGTTCAACATGGAGTGGCAACATATTCAGATCATACTTTGTCATGGTTGGATACTAATGGTGGGTTAATAAGATGGAGGGGTAATCGACTATTTAGATTTGAAGCTATGTGGGTAGGGGAAAGGGATTGCTCAAACATTCTTGAAAGGATTTGGAGTGGGGGTGAGGGACCAGTTCTTTTAAGTTAGCTAATGGGTAGAATCTCTAATTGTGTATCTGAGTTGACGATGTGGAATAAAAGATCTTTTGGAAATGTTCAAAAAGAATTGGCTTTAGAAAAAGGGAAATTAAAAGAAATTGAAGAATTGGACCCATCTTATCAACAAAGTTCTCTTCACAAGAATGCTCGTGAGGAAGTACATAAGTGGCTGGAAAGAGATGAAATTATGTGGAAACAAAGGTCAAGGGTATTATGGTTGAAGGAAGGAGATAGGAACTTGAGGTTTTTTCATCACAAAGCGAATGCTAGAAGGAGGAAAAATTGCATTTATCAGTTGATAGACGATAATGGTAATTGGAGGAGAGGAGATCAAATGGGTGAGTTGATAGTGGGGTTTTTTTTCAGAATTTATTCTCTGCTGAAGCACACACCGATATCCCTAATTTTCTATCAGAAGTGGAAGGGAGCATCTCCTCTCAAAAGAATGAAACCTTACTATCTCCTTATGTGGCTACTAAAGTTGAAGAAACTGTTCAACAAATGCATCCCTCTACAGTTCCTAGCCCTGATGATATGTCTCCTATATTTTTTCAAAAATATTGGGGATTGATTGGAAATTCAGTTACTGTTTCTGTGTTGAATGCCTTGAATCAAGGGAATTTTCCTAAGGATCTTAATCATACCTTTTTAACATTAATCCCAAAGAAAAATAATCCCTCAAAAGTGGCTGATTTTAGGCCTATTAGTCTTTGTAATGTTTTTTATAAGATTTTGTCTAAAGTCATTGCAAATAGGCTTAAAACAATTCTGCCTATGGTTATTTCTGAAACTCGGTGTGCTTTTGTTCCCTGGAGGCAAATAACGGATAATGTTTTAGTTGCATATGAAATTTTACATTATCTTAGAAATAAAAGGGTGGGTCAAAAGGGTTATATGTATCTTAAATTAGATATGAGTAAAGCTTATGATAGAGCCGAGTGGGGATTCTTAAGAGGGATGATGAGTGCTCTTGGCTTTGCTCAAACCTGGATTGATCTAGTTATGAAGTGTGTTTCAACAATATCTTTTTCAGTTCTTGTGAATGGTAGTCTTGAAGGCCCAATTTGTCCAACTAGAGGTCTAAGGCAAGGGGATCCCCTATCCCCTTTCCTCTTCCTCTTGTGTACTGAAGGCTTGATTAGCTTATTGAAAAGGAATGCTGGTCTAGGGATGGTGGAAGGGATTAGAATTTGTAGAGGGGCTCCACGTGTGAATCATCTATTATTTGCTGATGATAGTGTTATCTTTTGTCAAGCCAATGTTTCTACTAATGAAATTTTTTTATCTCTATTGGACACTTACAAGAAAGCTTCAAGGCAATGTATTAACAAAGAGAAGATTTCAATGGTTTTCAGTAGAAATGTTCATGAAGATGTGAAAGAAAATATATGTTAATGTGAGGTGGTAGTAATGCTCAACAGTTTGAGAAGTATTTGGGATTGCTACCCATGGTTGGAAGATCAAAACAGAGAGCTTTTGCTGGAATAAAGCAACGGTTATGGCAAAAAATTCAGATGTGGAAAGGAAATATGCTATCTCAAGGGGGTAAGGAAGTTCTTTTAAAAGCCGTAGCTATGTCAATCCCGACGTATGCTATGAGCTGTTTTTTATTTCCCAAAGTTTTATGTCATGAAATGGAAATGATGATGGCTAGATTTTGGTGGGTAATCAATCTCAAGAGAGGAAAATTCACTAGGTTGGATGGGAGAAATTAAGTGATTCTAAATATCGAGGTGGTTTGGGTTTTAAAAATGATTCAATATGGCCCTCCTAGCAAAACAGGGTTGGCGATTACTTACTAATTAGGTTGATTCTCTTCTCTACAAAATCTTTAAAGCTCTGTATTTCCCAAAGTGTTCTCTGTTTGATTCAAAAAGTGGCTTTAGTTCCTCGTATGTTTGGAAGGGTATTCATAGTGCTCCTGTTTGGTTAGAATCTGGTTGCTCAAGGAGAGTGGGTAATGGGACTCAAATAAAGGTTTTTTCAAGATCATTGGATTCCTAGAATCCAGCCAACTGATTTACAAGGTGTCAATGTTGGTCCTAGCCAGGAAAATATGAAAGTTAAGGATTTACTGGACAGTATAACGGGTTGTGGAATGTTGATTTATTAAGAGCTCTCTTCAATCCAAGGGTTGTGTCTTAGATTTTGAAGATTAATGTGTCACCCAATCATGAAGATTCCTAGTATTTGGTAGCTGAAAAGAGTGGGCACTATTCAATTTGAAGTGGCTATAAAAAGATTCAGATTGCAAATGTTCAAAGAGAAGGTGAAGGGTCCCGAGTTCAACAATATACTCCCTTTTGGAAATGTCTATGGCAGTTGAAACCTCCTTTGAAGATGAAGGTGTTTGTATGGAGAGCCTGTTTGGAAATTTTACCTACTTACCAAAATTTAATGAGAAAGAAAATTTTGGGGGAGGATGTGTGTGTGTTTTGTTACCAATGTAGAGAGGATGCTGCACATGCATTATTTTATTGTTCAGCTGTCTATTCTTTTTGTATTCAGGTTCTGCCTTTGTTGGGGGAGATTAGACCTAGGAGATCTTTTTGGGAGTTAATTTTAGCAGTGAAGGAAAGGGGAAATGAGGAAGAGTTCATGAGACTTTTGCAATTACTTGGGGGCTATGGTATAGAAGAAACAAATTTATTTATGACAATGTTGCTCTTCAGTTTTCTTCTATTATTTCTACAGCCTTGTCTAAGTAGTCTGCATTTAAGCAAGTGCAGATCTTTGATAGTTGTAGCCGAGAAGCTCCAAGAGTGCTAAGCTGGAAATCTCCTCCTGAGAGTGTTTTGAAAATGAAAGTGGATGGTGTTACTTTCGATGATATTGATAAGGCAGGAATTGAAGTGGTTTTAAGAGACCATGAGGGAAAGTTTCTTGCGGCATGTAGTAAGCTAGAAAATGCTGTCTCTAATTCAGAGTTTATTGAAGCTACAGATGTGTTACGTGGGTTACAATTTGGTTCTCAGTGGGGAATCTCCAAGTATTGGTGGAAACCGACTGCCTTCTATTAGTGAAAGCTTTAAATTCTCCTTCAGGTTTCTTAACGGACTTTGCCTATGTTCTAGATGAAATTAGAAGATTGATTCATAATTTTCAGAAAGTATCTTTCTTGCATGTAAATAGGCAGGGTAATAATGTTGCTCATTGTTTAGCAAAATATGCTAGGCATGTTGAGGATGTAATTATGTGGTGGAATGTTTGTCCTTCTTCTGTTTCTCAAGCAATTTGGCTTGATAGACAACTTCTTGTAAGGACTTGATTTATTAATGAGAGTTGATTATCAAAAACAAAAATTGATTTTGATGAGATATGAGATTTTAGATTTTTTAGATTTTAAGAACTGATTCCATGAAATTTATGGTTTTAGATCGGATAGATTTATTGTGTAGACTATAGGAAATGATTTTGAGAAGATTTAAGGTTTAGATTTTGAAGGTATATATAAGATTGATCGAAGGTCAAATTTGAGATTCTGTAGATTTTATAAGTTGTTTAAAAAAAAAAAAAAAAACTTAAAAACTTGAGGTTTAGAGATTCTGCATATTTTAAAAATTATTTTGATGAGATTTAAGGGGTTGGAATTTTGCAGGCTCCGTGATGAGATTTTGATGATATTTAAGGCTTTAACATTTCCAGACTTATGGAATGTGTCCTACAAAATCTGAGGTTTTAGATTTTAATGATTTTAAGAAATGATTTTCATGACATTAAAGGTTTTACGTCAAGGGTAGGCTTATTATGTGAACTGTAGGAAATGATTTTGATAAGATTTAAGGTTTAGATTTTAAAGGAATACATAAGCTTGATCGAAAGCCAAGTTTGAGGTTCTGTAGACTTTGAAATATGCGGTTTTGGATTTCTGCATACTTGGAAAATAAATTTCAGAATTTATGTTTAGAATCTTACGGACTTTAAGAAATAATTTTGTAGGTATTTAAGGTCCTATGAAATTTGGGGTGTTAGATTTTGCAGATTTTATGAACTGATTTCGTGACAATTGAGGGTTTAGATTCTATAGGTTCATTCTGTAGATTTTGAGGAATGATTTTGATAAGAATTAAGGTTTAGATTTTGGAGGCATATATAAGCTTGATTGAGTGCTAGGTTTTAAGGTTATAGTCTTTGCATATGTTTGGGCAATTGATTATTATCGGATTTGAGGTTATAGGTTCAACAAGTTTTAAGAAATGATTCTTTTCATATTTAAATTTATTGGTTGTAGCTAAGAATGAAAATGATGAGTATTTAGGATTATAAGAGAGTGTGCATGGATTTGGGAGACAATTAGTCGAGTTGCTATCAAAGTGTGATAAGAGTCATCTAGGTAGGTACTAAAATGGATTAGACTCTCAGTTTTAGACTTTTTGGTAAGGTTGCTAGAGTGCAGCATGGGTTTCGGCTATGTAATGGTGTGAGAGTAAATTTTGTGTAGGTTCAGAAATTAATGACTTGAGATCACTTAGCACTTAACTTTAGAGAGCTTTATTTTACTATTCATATGAGGTTAATATTTATGTTGAGGGTTCTATTTACTATTTCATATGGGGTTAAGCTAAGAATTTTAGTGAAATTATTACTAAGCTTTTAATCGAACCCATTCTAGAGGTTTACACTTTGAATTGAATTGGAGACTAAAGTGTATGATAATTCATACAACGTGTACCAATGTGTATGCCAAGGGAGGTATGTGAAGCACAGACTAAACTCTATGAGGAATAGAATTTTGTAGTAATAGGTTCGACAAGATGATTGATCATTAAAATAGACATGGAATCGATGTAATGGATAAGTATTTAGGATATGATCGAGATAATAGCAAATTTCAAAGACGGAACTTTAATAAGAAGGGGAGATTGTAACACCCTTATTCGGTATTATAAGGAAAATAGGGACAATTGTTTTTTCTTTATATATTGGGCCAAAATTAGGTTTAATGAATAATATTGAAGATAAACCCAAGTAATAATTTATGGATCTAATGAGCCTAAATAATTAGAGTTTGGCCCAATAAATTCTCCGAAAGGCCGAAAGAAATTTTTGGACAATGAATTTATTTTGGACATGAGGATTAAGCCCTGTTTATTTATGAAATCCAAAACCATGAGCGTGGCCAATTTCAAACACAATAGGGTTGCAGTTTTAAAGTCCCCTTCGTGTTAAAATTTCTTAAACCCACTGCCTTTTATGTATTTAAACTTCCATGTAATTATTTCCTCATCCAACCTAGGGATTTCAGTTTCACAGTAGCCCCACGTCGCACATCTTCCCCACGGGCAAACTATGTTGTATTGTACTACAACCTCCCCTCCATGCCAACCCAAACCACAAGCCACCATATATATATATATATATATAACCATACAATGTACGCTCATCTCTTTTAAGCTCTACGCTTGACACAACAAGCGCCACCCCCATGTATGTTGCGACCCAATACTGCCTTGCCCCAACCACCGTCAAATCGGATGGAGAAGAAGAGCCCCAACCATTCCCAATGCATGGACAATGCACACTCAAGCCATGGAGGACTCTCAAAATTCATCATGCTCAACACCACCACAAACTTGACGTGAACTACATTACTCCTCCACAGCACTGCCTTATGCCACCACCTTTCAAGCCAAACCAAGCGGCAGAGAAAGCTCCAGCCTTCCCAAGCACATGAACCTTGAGCCACGAAAGCCTCTATTCTAGATGACCTAAAACAGAGCATTGTTAGAAAACAATTAGAAAAACATAGAATTGAAGAAACTTCAATCAACGACCTGTTTGATTGATTCTTAATGTTCTACCCTTTACTTCTAAGGGTACAAGTTTATATAGACACCTTGTAAATAACATAGCATTAATCAAAATAACTTCCAGGATAGGCCAATTAATAGCATAGTCTAAATATAACAAACTAGGCTATTAATAGAGTTTATTGAAAAACTGCATTAACTCCAATACACATTAGCTTCAATACTACTCTTTGATGTATTTTTCTAAAATCCAAGCCTCATTCTTAGGAACTGAAAGTTGTCTCTAGGAATAGCTTTTGTGCTATGATAAACTATATTCTTAGCCATAGCAATGGCAGGTTTATTGTCATAATAAATCTCCACTAGACTTTGCTATTTTTCTCTCATATCTCTAAGAATTCTATTCAATCAAATGGGTTGATTCATAGCTCTAGCAGCTACAACGTACTCAGCTTCTATAGTTGACTAAGCAACAATAGCTTGCTTCTTTGATCCCCAAGAAAACACTCCTGCTCCCAGATTAAAACAAAATCTTGAAGTGCTTCTCATGTCATCAACTAAGATAGCCCAATCATTGTCAGTAAAGCCAGTTAATTTTTAGTGGGTACATGACTTGAACCATATGCCAAAATCCATAGTACCCAGCACATATCTATGAACTCTTTTGGTAGAACCAAAATGAACTTGTCTTGGAATTTGCATAAAGCTAGACAGCAAACTAGTAGCATACCAAATGTCAGGTCGAGTGGTAGTCAAGTATAGCAAACTACCAACCAAACTTGTGTAAGCTGAAGCATCTGCTTTCTTAACCCCATCTTTCTTTTTCAGCTTTCATTTGCAACCAAAGGTGTTGCCACTGTTTTGCATCCTAACAGTTTGAATTTCTTCAACAAGTCTTCTGCATACTTTCTCTGTGATATGAAGATGCCTTCTCCTTGATAAACTTCCATTCCAAGAAAGTAATGCATTAGCCCCAAGTCACTCATTTTGAAGGTTTTCATCATATCTTGCTTGAACTCTTCAATCATTTTAAAGTTATTTCCAATGAAAATCAAATCATTAACATACAATGAAACTATAAGCAAAGCTTTATCCTTGATTTTCACATAGAGTGTAGGCTCACTCATGCTTCTATTAAAGCCTTGATCACTAAAATAACTATCTTTTTCCATACCATGTTCTAGGTGCTTGTTTAAGCCCATATAAAGCCTTCTTCAATTGAAAAGCTTTTCCTTCTTCTCTTATGAAGACTTCTGGTTGATCAACATAGACTTCTTCTTCTAAAATTCCATTGAGAAAAGCTGACTTGACATCAAGTTCAAAAATCTGCCAACTTTTCTGAACTGCAAGTGCACAAAGAGTTCAAATTGTATCTAACCTTGCAATTGGTGCAAAAGTCTCATTATAATCAATTTCTGGCTGTTGTGAATAGCCTTTAGCAACAAGTCTTGCTTTGCATTTTTTCAAGGATCCATCAAAGTTAAGTTTTTTTTTTTTTTTGAAAATCCACTTAACCTCAATAACTTCTTTGCTGTCAAGACATGAGACAAGCTCCCATGTATCATTTTTTCTATCATTCTAATCTCCTCCTCCATTGCATCAACCCAGATTTTTCTTTTACAGCTGTTGCAAAATTCTTAGGTTCTACAGAGAAGTAGTTGCAAGATTCATAAACCTCACTTAAAGACCTTAACCTTCTAGGTGGAGATTCTAGTGAAGTATTTTTTGTTGAAAATGTTTCATTAAGACTGCCTTCTAAACCATGTGATGAAGTTAGAGTCATTGGCAAATCTCCATGCCCTTCATCCCCTTCATTTTGAATTTCAGAAATAGGAAGCTGAGATTCTCTTCTTTCTAGTATATTGACAGATTGATTTGACATCTTTTCTTCATCTCAATTCCAAGTGGCTTGTTTATCAAACTTGACATCTCTACTTGTGACAAGCTGTTTTGACTCTAAGTTATAGAGTCCATACCCCTTGGATTGAGTGCTATATCCAAGAAAAACTCATTTCTCAGATTTTCCTTCAAGCTTGTGCCTTTTTTGTGAAGGAACATGAATAAAGCAAATGCAACCAAAAACCTTCAGATGACTTGCAGTAGGTTTTTTACCACTCCAAGCCTCTATAGGAGTTTGATTAGGAACTGCTTTTGTTGGACATCTATTAAGCAAATAAATTGCTATGTTGATAGCCTCTGCCTAGAACTTTTGTGGAAGTCTTTTCTCTAGCATCATTGATCTGGCCATCTCCATTACAGTCCTATTTTTTCTTTCATAAACTCCATTTTGCTGTGAAGTGTAAGCTAGTGTCAATTGATGTTCTAGCCCTTCTTCTTCACAAAAATCATCAAAGTTCTTTGAGTTAAACTCAATACCTTTGTCACTTTTCAAAGTCTTGATCTTGCAACCGCTTTGATTCTCAACTAACAGCTTATACTTTTTAAAGATGTCAAAAACTTCAGATTTTTCTTTAAAGAAATAAACTCATGTCATTCTCAAAATCATCTATAAACAAAATGAAGGACCTATTTTGGCTTTGAGGGAGTGTTCTCATTGGACCACACACATCAGTGTGAACAAGCTCCAACACTTTTTTAGCCCTCCAAGCTTCACCTTTAGGAAAAGATCCAAGCTTCACCTTTGGGAAAAGACTGTCTGTATTGTTCTCCAAGTATACAACCTTCACATACTGGCATGCTTAAATCCAGTGGAGGTAAGTTACTTATCATAATCTTTTGATTCAACAATCTCAAGGTATTAAGATTGTAGTGTCCAAACCTTTGATGCCAAATAGGTGTTTCATGAAACTTAGCCATCATAGCCTTTTGAAACTGCCAATGAATAGGAAAATTTCTACAATTTCCCATTTTCACTTCTACTACTACTTGTTTATGGTGCTTCAAATCATAAATGGTACAATCCTCCCCTTCAAAGTGTAGTGAATACCCATTTTACATCATTTGACCAACACTTTGTAGACTTTGATCAAGACTTGGAACTAATAGAACATCCTTGATGAATCTAGTTCCTTTCTTAGTCTCCATAGTGATTGTGCCTTTTCCTTTTTCTTTTACCAATTCACCATTTCCAAGTTTAACTTTGACATTGACAGATCTATCAATTTTTGAAAACATACCTTCATTTGGAGTCATGTGATTACTACACCCACTGTCTAGAAACCATTCTTCACTCTTCTGATCAACAGTGACTTGACATGCATAGAACAAGTGCTCCTCCTTGTCTTTTGTATAAATGGCCTGTTGATTCTTGTTTTTGAACCAACAGTCTTTCTCTACATAGCCAAACTTCTTACAGTTTATGCAATGAGGCTTTCCAAGATGAAAACAGTCCATTTCCAAATGATTGGTCTTCTTGCAGACACCACAAGGGGGAAATTCTCATTTAGAAGTTTCATTTTTCTGAGAACATTCTCCTCCTTTTAGTCTGCCTTTGTACTTCTTCTTAGCATCTTTTTGTTTCTGGTTTTTCAAATTAGCTTTCAGCCGAAATGCATTTTCTAGAGAGACTTCACTCCTTCTATCAACTCTTTGTTCATGAGCTTGTAAAGATCCCATCAACTCAGTAATAGTTAAAGTTGAAAGGTCTCTAGATTCTTCAATTGGAGCAACCATATGATCAAACTTTTCTGTTAGACTAATCAAAATTTTTTGGACTATTCTTTCATCAGGTACCTCTTCTCCATAAGCACGCATCTAATTTATAATCTCAATGAGTCTAGAACAATAATCTTTTGCATTCTTAGATTCTTTCATTTTAAGATTTTCAAGTCCACTTCTCAAACCTCAAAGCTTGATTGTCTTAACTTTAAGATTTTCTTGAAACTCTTGCGGCAGAATCTCCCAGGCCTACTTTGAAGTTGTTGCTCTCATCAGTCTTGGAAATATTGCTTCACTAACAGCCTGTTGTAGAGTAAACAAAGCTTTAGCATCTCTTTGCTTGTCTATTTTGTTTCGGGTTGATTATGAAGTTCCTTCAACTGAAGTAGAGACTCCACTTTCAACAACATCTCAAAGATCAAGTGACAGGAAAAGATTCTTCATCTTGATACTCCAATAGTCATAATTCCCACCACCAAGTGTAGGAACTATGGTAGAAGAATCAAGAGCAGCCATAATGCCCTTCACAGGTTGAAGTAGATCTGATGCCAATTGTTAGAAAACAATTAGAAAAATAAAGAATTGCAAGGAGAAACTTCAATCAACAACTTGTTTGATTGTTTCTTAATGTTCTGCCCTTTACACTTCCATGGGTATAGGTTTATATAGACACCTTGTAAATAACATAGCATTAATCAAAACAATTTCCAAGATAGGCCAATTAACAACATAGTCTAAATATAACAAACTATGCTATTAATAGAGTTTATTGAATAAGTGCCGTAGGGTATAAGTGATTATTGAAGAGTCATATTCAGTAGATGTATTATTTTATGTTGATTTGAGTACCTTAAGGCATGGATATATTTTAGTCTTTATGGAGATTTTT
This sequence comes from Carya illinoinensis, assembly GCF_018687715.1. Lineage (NCBI taxonomy): Eukaryota > Viridiplantae > Streptophyta > Magnoliopsida > Fagales > Juglandaceae > Carya > Carya illinoinensis. The sequence continues at coordinate 15,132,393 of NC_056759.1, read as the reverse complement.
GTTTGTTATGTTAAGGTCTTTCTTTGATGTTCTTGTAGAGGAATATATATATATTTGGTTTTGAACAAATAAATTTATATTTTATGGATTCTTTAGAGTATATATAATTGTGATATATATGGGAGATAATCTTAGGTGACAGGAGCTAACACTCTAGACCTTTGAGACCGGAGTGTTACACTCTATCACACACACACGCTCTCTAACATCCAATGCCTCTACCTACTGTTTGACCACTGCTGAACGGTTGTTATGGCCAGCAGCTGCCATGTGTAACAACCATATTGATAGTACTTGTGATTATTCCGGCCGTCACGGACAATGAAACCAGTCCACTACTACTCTAGAGCCCGATTAAATATATCATCGCCTATTAAACTTTTTTCTGGCACAACCTCATGAACTTATCCAACATCTCTGTTATCCTTCCCATTATCATAATTTAAGTATCTTAATTATTACAAGCGGTTGCCTTCAAAACCTCCGATCATCAAGATGTGTATAATTTGTACGACTAAAATGATTTTGGAGAAAAACCATAAAAAGGGTTCGTTGAAATACAGAACCGGCCAAAAACAAAGAAGCTTGGGATTTTTCGGAATAAAAGAACTTAAATTAATTATTAAGATTAGAGAATAACATTATTTGAAACAAACAGATATATATTGATCACTAATTAAATAGAAACAAACAGTGCACAAATGCATTATAAAGTAGTTGATCGACATCATATCTTTGAAGAATTTAATCACGAGGATTATCTAGGATTACTCCATAGTTAATTATTCTCAGCTGCACGGTACAACGCCAGGAATCACTGTTTTGTTACGTTGTGGCTTCTTCACGAGGAATGCCCATACCAGCCTATAGTACATCTGCAATGAAATTAATTGTACTAGAATAAACAGCGGCATCAGTATGCTTCCACATGCCCGGCGATATGCAGGTATCTCTGGATCGGAACGTAATGGGAAACGTCTATAAGAGCACATGGGAGAAATAAAAGAATGAATTGAGTGGGCTTGAAACAGATACAAGCAATTCTTTCCAGGGACAAAAATACAAGAGACCACCAAGAATGAAATAAAGAAAAGAAAAGTAGCTCTCATTTCTTTGCTTTGGTACGTGAGAAGTAAAGGTTGGCTGCTTTTGGAAAACACGCATACGGACTTTATTCTTTCTTTTGGTTTTGAGTACGCCTTGTTGCAGAGTTGGGCAGTGCAACATGCTGCCAAGGACTTGCTGCAGCTACAGAGTGCCAGACGGAAGAACAGCAACACAAACAAGAAGCCGCAGCTGGAACGAGAAGGACAGCAACACAGCAGAGGAAAGCATGCCTGTAGGAGCTCTGGGACCCACGTTTTTATTTTCTTGCTTTTTGGCCCGATGCACGCGTGAAATGGCTATAAAAAGATTCTTTTTGACACTGAGTATTAGTATTTTTCGCAGTTTTTGAGAGAGAATTTTTTCTTTGTTTTTAGTAATATTATTATTTTTAGTTATTGTCTATTAGGTCTCGTATTTAATTACTCACTTCTTTTAAAAGAATTGTAAGACACTTGTATTATACTGTTGTAAATATCATTTTTCTCTAAGAAGGATGGATATCATATTTTTTTTTTCCTTTATTGATAAATGCTACTTTGTCCCTTGAATTTGTCCTGGCCTTGGATATATGTAACTGCTAGTGTATTTTACCTTTTATTATTTAGAAAAATGATCACTAATGAATCTGTAGGTTTTCATAATATTTTTAAAAAATAAAAATAAAATCTGATTGTGCTAGTGGGCACACCCATTGATATATATTGGGCGGTATAATAGCATTACCCTTTTTTATTTAACGATGTTATTGATGTTTCGGCACTTCCTAATAATTATATATATGCACCGCGTTGCGCCGTTGGCCTACTAAACTTATTCAATTATTATATATCATGTCCACTATACTTATTCAAGATCGAATAAATTAAATACGACATAAACGTTGACAACGCTTACAAAAAAAATATATGGACAATAGAACACACAGAAGGCATGCTTGGTGATAAACAAATAAAATAACTTTATTTAGAACTAATTTGGGAATTAAATAACTTAAATATGAATTAAGAATAGAAACAAACAGGTACATAGATCATTAATTAAATAGAAAGACACAGTACACAAATGCATTATAAAGTAGTTGATCGGTACTAATGAGCCGGAACATCGTATTCTTGAAGAAGTATAATCAGTAATGCTTCTCTGTAAATAATTATTCACACAAACGTACAAAGCCAGCAGGAATCACTACGTACTCTCGTCAAACGACGCGGATAGTCCTCCTTGCATGCCCGTACATAACAGCATCCCGTATGCCCGTACGTAACAGCCTCCCGTAACTCGGCAATGGCGTTTTTGGTACTAGACAAAGCCCCAGAATAATTATTATTGAATAAACTAGCCATATCGGCCATGGGTCGGACGTTGCAACATGTCCATAAAGGAAAGATACCAAAGAAAGAATCACAGATGCGTAAAACGCAGTGAGCCCACTAAGAAACACCCTCAGTGTGTTTTCTCTACGAAAACTCCTTTCACTGTAAGATGAGGCAATGATTAGAAGGAAACAAAGCACTGCTGTCGCTGAAAGGACGAAGGAGATTGAGCTCGTCGAGGAAAAAATAGTATATCGGAGAAGTTCTGCGTCTCGCTTGTTAGTTTCGTTTAATTGGACATCCAGTTTCGTTAACGAGGAGAAAGCAACGGCGACAAAGACACCCGTTGCAACCGGGCATGCCTGACTGGAAATGTCAATCATCCACTTTCTCCCTTCTTCGACAAGCACCTCATGTGATTTGGTGAAGACCTCCGTTGGCGTTTCGCCCGCCTTATTGCGAAGAAAAGGGTAACTTTCTGGCATGGATTTTTGTACATCCTGCATTGATTAAAAGGGAGCTAAAATATTATGATTGCTGGGATACGTATACAACAAAAATCTCTTTTCAAACATAAATTAAGGAAAATCAAACAATCAAGCCTAGCTAGGATGGAATATATTTGACCCTGTACGTGCCTCAAACCATTTGATTTCCGATATCATTTGGAGCTCTGGTCCATCAACTGGCCAAGGATTAGAATTCGCTACCTTCGCAGCCAAATGCAATGCAGTGTTCCCATCGTTGTCCACTTCCCAAAACACACTGTCATGAATAATATTCGTCTTCTTCTTGTCGAGTAAGAGCTCATAAACTTGACGTTGCTTATGCTCCACAGACAATAACACTATATTCTTCATATTAGAATCCGCGTCATACACAGACTCAGGAAAGATTTCGAGGATCTTCTCAACCATTTCAGTAATACCGTTCTTTGTTGCAATCAGTATGGGTGTCTGTTGTGAAAAACGATGACAATGAATTGAAAAATAACACCGAATGAGAAAACGATCACACACGCAATCACACACGACACAAGATGTACGTGGTTCGGCAAATTGCCTACGTCCACGGGAGCTGCAGAGGATTTTTATTATTGAGGAATCACACTACAAGATGGGTCACAACACTGTTCATCCACAGTGTTTTCGTAGCTGCTCTATTGCAGACAAAAGAGGCAAAAATCATATATATAGTTCAAACGGCGGAATCCCTAAAACGCATGTTCGCTCGAGCGGCGTGTCGAGCGCGCGTCGAGCGAACTTCCCTTCCGCATCCCGCTCGAGCCCACTGTCGAGCTGACGTCGAGCGTTCGACTCTGCCTGATTTCGCTCGAGCGGCCAATGCCTCCGCTCGAGCGAACTCCTCCCGCTCGAGCCCACTGTCGAGCTGACGTCGAGCGTTCGACTCTGCCTGACTTCGCTCGAGCGGCCAATGACTCCGCTCGAGCGGTGTGAACCAGACTCCACATTACTCAACAATTCTCCCACTTGGAGACTGGTACACTCGCTGTATCACCGTCTTCCTCAAACATGATATCCTCCACCTCTGCAACTCACTGCTCCTGTCTTCATTTTAGAAGACCAACTGAAGTTGCGCACAACTTCAGTTTCTCAAGCGTAACACCCTTTGTCAACATATCAGCAGGGTTCTTGCTTCCACATATCTTTTCAAGTAACAACTGTCCGTCATCTAACAATGACCGTATGAAGTGATACCTGATCTGAATGTGTTTGGTCCTGGAATGGAATGCTGGATTCTTGGCAAGGAATATGGCACTCTGACTATCACTGTGGAGAGTGCCTTTCTGATTCTTCTTACCCAATTCTTCCAAGAAGCCTTGTAGCCATACCATCTCCTTTGCAGCCTCTGACACTGCAATATACTCAGCTTCTGTTGTAGACAAAGAAACTGTTTTCTGTAAATTAGAACCCCATGACACTGCAGTACCACCAAGTGTATAAACAAAGCCCGTGGTACTCTTTCTACTGTCAATATCTCCAGCTAAATCAGCATCAACATAGCCCTGCACCTCCAAGCTCTCTCCAGAGAAACATAAACAGGTTTCTGAGGAACCCTTTAGGTACCTCAAAATCCACTTCACTGCTTCCCAATGTTGCTTTCCTGGGTTACTCATGTATCTACTCACAACTCCCACTGCATGGGCAATATCCGGTCTTGTACAAACCATAGCATACATAAGTGAACCAATGGCTGAGGCATAAGGAACCTTACTCATGTAATCTCGTTCCTCCTCTGACTCTGGTGACTGATTCTTGCTGAGTCTGAAGTGACTTCCCAAGGGTGTGCCAACTGGTTTGGCCTTGTCCATGTTGAACCTGCTGAGTACCTTTTTCACATACTCAGCCTGTGAGAGTCTCAACGTACCTCTGACTCTGTCTCTGACAATTCTCATGCCAAGGATTTGCTTTGCAGCTCCCAAATCCTTCATTGCAAAGTGCTCTGACATCTGCTTCTTCAGATTATTGATCTCATCAATACTAGCCCCTGCAATAAGCATGTCATCCACATACAATAGCAAAATAATATAAGAATTGTCAAAATGCCTGACATAACAACAGTGATCTGCCTGACATCTAATGTACCCTGCACTGTGCATAAAGTTGTCAAATTTCTTGTACCACTGTCTAGGAGCTTGTTTCAGGCCATACAAGCTCTTCTTCAGTCTGCAAACTGAACCTTCCTTTCCCTGTACCACAAACCCCTCAGGCTGGTGCATGTAGATGTCTTCTTCAAGGTCTCCATGAAGAAAAGCTGTCTTCACATCTAACTGCTCAAGAAATAGATCTTCAGTGGCAACCATAGCCAGTACCATCCTGATAGTTGTGATCTTTACCACAGGAGAAAAGATCTCAGAGTAGTCAATACCCTGCTTTTGCTGAAAGCCTTTTACAACAAGTCTAGCCTTGTACCTCTTACTGCCATCATGCTCAGTTTTCACCCGGTACACCCACTTGTTGTGTAATGCCTTCTTCCCTGATGGAAGTTCTGTCAACTCCCATGTCTGATTCCCTAGCAAGGAATCCATCTCGTCTTTCATGGCCAGCTCCCACTTGCTAGAATTCTCATCTTGCAAGGTTTCTTCATAACTCTGCAGTTCTCCACCATCTGTCAACAGAATGTAATTCAAAGTAGGTGAGAAACGCTGTGGGGGACGTATAGTCCTAACTGACCTGCGAATTGCAACTGTAGGAGTAGACGGTTCTGAAACTGCCTGCGGAATAATAGGAATGGGTGTACTGGACCCACTCTCCCCGTCACTCTCATCTCTACACTGCACTGTGACCTCTGGTAGGTCATCCAATCCTACAAACTCGGACTCCTGAGGAGCTACTGCAGGAACTGTACTCGACTTATCCTTGTACATCATTTTCTCATTGAAAATCACATTCCTGCTTCTTATGATTTTCCGACCCTGATCATCCCAGAAACGATAGCCAAATGCCTCGTCTCCATAGCCAATGAAATAGCATTTCTTTGACTTAGCCTCAAGCTTACTGCGAGCATCAGAATCAACAAGCACATAAGAAAGACAACCAAAGGTTTTAAGGTGAGAAAACTTAACCTCTTTCCCGCTCCAAACCTCCTCAGGCAATCCACAATCCAGTGGAACTGATGGCCCTCTATTTATCAAATAAACGGCAGTGCTGGCTGCATCTGCCCAGAAAGTGGGTGGTAGTCCAGCGTGCAACCTCATGCTTCTAGCACGCTCATTAATAGTCCTGTTCATACGCTCAGCAACTCCATTTTGCTGTGGTGTCCCAGGAATGGTCTTCTCCATTCTGATACCCTGAGCTGCACAGTACTCCTTGAACCCGCCATCAACATACTCACCACCATTGTCAGACCTCAAACACTTCAGTTTCAAGCCTGTCTCTGTCTCAACCATGGCTTTCCAAATTTTGAAAACATTAAATACTTCAGATTTATGTTTCAAAAAATAAATCCATACCTTTCTACTATGGTCATCAATGAACGTAACATAGTAGCGAGAACCTCCAAGAGATGCAACTGGAGAAGGACCCCACACATCTGTGTGCACAAGATCAAGTCTTCCTGTCTTTGGCGTCCTGCCACTTTTCAAGAAGCTGACCTTCTTTTGCTTCCCCATAACACAACTCTCACACATACCGAGATCAACTGTCTTCAGTTCTGGTAGCTTGCCTCTAGACAGAAGTTCCGTCATGCCCTTCTGACTCATATGGCCAAGCCTACAATGCCACAAATCTGCTGTGCTCTCTGCAACGGTAGTAGCAATAGTGTCAATTAAACCAGTAGTCATATAAAGTGTACCAGTTTTCTTACCCCGAGCTAGTACCAATGCCCCTTTTGTGACCTTCCAGGTGCTATCTGAGAACACCACTGAATGACCACACTCATCAAGCTGCCCAACAGAAATGAGGTTCTTCTTCAACTCAGGAATGTGCCTGACCTTTTGCAAGGTCCATTTGTTCTTGCCAGGGAGTGCAATGTCAATGTCTCCCATCCCCACTACGTTCAAAGCCTCACCATCAGCCAAATATACCTTCCCAAAATCACCTGCAACATAATTCCTCATTAGTTCCCGGTGGGAAGATGTATGGAAGGAAGCCCCTGAATCCAGTATCCAGTCATCAACTGGACTATGAACTGCAAGCAATAGTGCATCCTGTACTTCTTCAGTTACCACATTAGCACTATCATTCTCCGTCTTCTTGGGGTTTTTGCAGTTTTTCTTTATGTGGCCAGCTTTGCCACAATTCCAGCAAGTTGCCTGCTGACCAGGCCTCGACTTGCTCTTGCCCCTATACTTTGATTTTGATCTTCCTCTGTTTGAATTCCTGTCATGTGATCTCCCTCGAGATTCAACATTCAGGGCTGAACTCAAACCCGAGGTCTCGCCTGAATCTTTCCTGCGCACCTCCTCAGCCAAAATCAAATCACGAATATCATCATACTTCAGTTTATTTTTACCAGCAGAATTACTAACAGCCATTCTCATGGCTTCCCAACTATTTGGCAATGAAGCCAATAGTATCAGTGCACGTATCTCATCATCAAATTCAATTTCAACAGACGACAATTGATTTGTGATAGTATTAAAATCATTCAGATGTTGTGCAACAGACGTACTATCTGCCATTTTCAAATTGAATAACTTTTTCATCAGATGTACCTTGTTATTCGCTGACGGCTTTTCATACATACCTGACAAAGCCGCCATGAGATCCGCCGTCGTCTTCTCCTTGATGACGTTGTGTGCAACGGATCTCGACAGGGTCAATCGAATAACCCCCAGAACCTGTCGATCCAACAGATTCCAACTAGCATCATCCATCTTTTCCGGTTGCTGCCCCAATAGTGGAAGATGGAGTTTCTTCCCATAGAGGTAGTCCTCTATCTGCATCCTCCAGTATCCAAAATCCGTGCCATCAAACTTCTCGATCCCCGATACCTTCAATTCATCTCCAGCCATCGTTTCTCCTCAGACCCGAACCTTGGCTCTTGATACCAATTGTTGTGAAAAACGATGACAATGAATTGAAAAATAACACCGAATGAGAAAACGATCACACACGCAATCACACACGACACAAGATGTACGTGGTTCGGCAAATTGCCTACGTCCACGGGAGCTGCAGAGGATTTTTATTATTGAGGAATCACACTACAAGATGGGTCACAACACTGTTCATCCACAGTGTTTTCGTAGCTGCTCTATTGCAGACAAAAGAGGCAAAAATCATATATATAGTTCAAACGGCGGAATCCCTAAAACGCATGTTCGCTCGAGCGGCGTGTCGAGCGCGCGTCGAGCGAACTTCCCTTCCGCATCCCGCTCGAGCCCACTGTCGAGCTGACGTCGAGCGTTCGACTCTGCCTGATTTCGCTCGAGCGGCCAATGCCTCCGCTCGAGCGAACTCCTCCCGCTCGAGCCCACTGTCGAGCTGACGTCGAGCGTTCGACTCTGCCTGACTTCGCTCGAGCGGCCAATGACTCCGCTCGAGCGGTGTGAACCAGACTCCACATTACTCAACAGTGTCTCCCTTGCCATTGAAACTAAACAACAGAGTCATAATTATTATATACACAGAAAGCTGGATAAATGCATATACCCGTACATAGGCGATGTGCATACTGCGCATGCATGGGCTAGATTTATTTTAACTGTGATGACATTAGCACAGCCAATAGAATAAGGGTCGACTCATACGAACCCTCGTTCTATTGAAATTTCACAAGCCTAAATTCAAGTAGACTAAATGATAAACACTGGTAAATGTAATATTAGAGTAGTTTTGTAAGTATATGTCCTAGGCAATGTAATATCAGATCTTTTAGGGTATAATGTTTCTATTTTAGTTGTACTTAATCTTTGTAATATTGTACATAATTCTGATTAGAATCCGGAATTCCATGTGCAATAACATGAAGTCTTGTTCGTTAACTATATATATGCATGTAATAAACGTCATGTCATATATATGTAGCCAATAATAAGTACATACATCATGTGATTCTTTTTTTCTGCATGATTAATTAGTAGATAGGAAAAGCATTTTACATCGTCATTCAACAAAATTCCTTTGGGACGTCCCTTAGTAGTTTAAACTTCTATGTGTTAATGGAAAAGAATTAAGTAAGAAGGGTAAGGACATACCCAATCCACTAGTACTCCCATCGGTTGGGCTTTTTTGCTTTTGATCCCCCACCATTTCAAGCCCAATGATCATGTTGGAGTCCGTTTCTCCATCTAAATCTAAAATTTCTAGTTCTTTCATGACTTTACAAGCGGCCAATTTGCGCTTCTGTTTATCATCTCTTAGATATCCGGCAGCGCAGGGAAAACCTTATGAACATAACACAAAATCTTACAAATTAATGACAAATGAATGCACATTGTAGATAGGTATATTGTACAGTACACCCATGTATGGTTTTTTATACATTAAGAGATTTAAATGAATTAAATTAAATTATTGGTATATGGATGGAAGAAAACAATTACTGGCTTGTGTCCAATGTCCGTATAGGAAGGATTAAAGAGTGTGAGCCAGCAGCTTCGTTAGCAATTAAATTCCATACTCCAGTACATAATTCACTTGATAAATATAATTGGGAGACAAGATTGTAATGTCTTACAGCGGCGGGTAGACACTAATGAAAAGAGTCTTTAGGGGCTTAATAACAGCTTGAACGACTTGATGGATATGCTGCTTCATTGGGTGGTAAAGCAGAATAATATTCCTAATTGGTATGCTGTTAAGGAAAAATTAGTGAGATTAAAGGTTAGGAAACAAAAGCCAGTGGTAGTTGAATACCAGGAGGACAAAGAAGATTTGGCAGCTACGGATTCAACCGAGGAGACACAAAAATCGTTAGTGCATGCAGAAAAGGGGACAAAGGATGAAGATAAAGTCGTTGAAGAAGGCGTAGAAAAGGCAGCAGCGATGGAGGAGAGTGTGGCAGTGTCCAGGGAAGTTACTCCCGAAGAAATCCCTCATTCATATGTTCCTAGAAATCCAACTCTGAAATTAATTCCTAACATCTTAGAAGAACAAGTATCGCGACGGATTGCTGAAGAAAAAATTATTTAATGGGAAGCCAACATTGTCCAGTTCCATCTCAAAACTGGCAATTATAAATCTAGCGGTGATGTTCATCAAGATGGCGAGTACCTTCGAGTTCTTCATATAAGGAGAGTTGTTGCCGGATCTAATCAGGTTTCCCATTATGGGTTGTGGAATTTTGATCCGGGTATTCGCACTTGCTCTTTTTCCCAAATTCAAGTTCATCCGCTGTCTCACTCTGATTACTATGTTGACTCTAAGGCCTTTGTATCAAGTAGTAGCCTCAGATCGAGCCGCTACGGCCAGATCCTTCGCCCCGATAAATTCGGGTTCATCTCCACTGGATTGTGGTTCCTACTGAAGTGCCATTTAAAACCTCTAGTCCTCAGAGACTCGGGCACCGCAGGGGTGGGTCGATTCTAGTGTCACACTTGATTCTGCCCCTTTCGGCACCATCTTGCTTGGCATCAATGTTGGCACCAGCAGTGCCCACACAGGTGTGTTGGATGAGAATCGGAAGCTTCGGGGTTCTTATAGTAGCCTGATATAGATTTGGAAAGATGGCAACCGCGATGAGCACCTTGCCTTCAGGGACATCCACCCATGCAAGTGTTGTTTTCATTTCCGGTTCCTTTGAGATTCAAGGGCATCGCAGGAGGTAAAGAATGAAGGAACGTTAAGGGCACTGTTCCACTCGTCGTGGTCCTTACAGGGTAAGGGCCGCAACTGCTGTTGGTGGAGGCTCTCATTCTCTCTGATCCACAGAAGCTTGGTGGCCCCATCTCTGAACTCACGCACTACAACTCCATCTTCATTGACCCTGCAGCGCCACCTCCCACTGCCACCAACAATGGTTTAACACCCAACCCTCTTTCTGTTGATTATACCGCTAGCCAAGCTATGCATGGTTGACAGGTTGTACGAATTTTGAGCTCAACTTGTTCGATAAAATGCATAAGCGAATTTTTTGTGCTGGGATAGGAGGAACACAGGAGGGACCTATTAAAATTGGGGTTTTGTTAATCTTAAGGGAAATGCCCAAATTGAAGGAAGAATGCGTGGGTAGGGATTTTTTGCTGCAAGGGTCGCTCTCAATGATGAAGACACAAATATCCTCAAAACAACCTGATTCAAGCAAAATGGGAAGCTGGGTTATTTTTGTGGCTGGAAGTCAGTTGGAAGGGGTTTATCCTTTTAGCGGAGGAGCACATTCATCAAAGATTTGCTACCCACACCGCAAGAGGTTAAGGAGCTTGGCCAATTTTCATACCGTGTAGGCCCTGGTAATTTCTACGTAGCTCACATCAGCCTTGTCCCTGCTCTCAATGTCGTGGGTGAGCATAAATTTTTTGACAAGTTGCATGATCCAGTTAGAATTGCCATGGTTGGAAAATACACTTGCCTTTCAGGTTCTTACCTCTCTGTTTTAAAGGCTCTTTTGCGTGCTTTGTCACTTGCCATTGGAAGCTTATTGTAGAATGAGAGGCTTTTTACCACATGGGCAACATTCACAAGCAGCAAAACTTAGCTTCTCCCTCCTTTGCCAAGCTTTGGAGATGTGCGGAATACGTCCCTTCTATCTCTATCATTTCCCTCATCCAGCATACACATGGACAACTAGATGCTCGCACGCTGTACCAATTCCCATAGATGTGACAGAGTGCCCTGTGACACCAGCTCCACAAATTATTTGCATGTCACTCAGTCTCTCCCTATAATCTGTCTTCTGCAACATAGAAATCTCTTCTTCTCTCTCACACACTCTCTCTCTCTCTTTTGCCCTAACCTATGCTCCAGAGAACTATTAGGAAATAAGTGTAGGAGTAACCACACTCACTCTAAATTATAATGAGACAGGCAATGAAAAAAATACAGAAACACAAGAATCAAGAACACACACACGACACTCAAATTTTACATGGTTTGGAAACTTGCCTACTTCCATGGAGCTGTAGGAATTAAAACACACACAATGAGTTACAAGAGCTTCACTCTACTCACACAATCTCAACTCTCTCTCTCTCTCTCTCTAGGGCTTTTCTTATTTACTCTAGCTCTCTCTAACGCCTCTTGCCTCTCAATCTGATTACATTCTGATGCGTATAATCCTTTTAAAACATTACACATATATAGGCAGGTCTGAGAAACCCTAAAGCAAAAGAATCTAGGTTCTTCACTCTACCTGAGTATCGAGCGAACACTAGGGTTTTCCTTCGCTCGAGCCCACTGTCGCATGAACCTTGAGTGAACAATTTATCTGACCTTTGCTTGAGCCAACTGTTGAGAGCACCTCAAGCGAATAATCTATTTGAGTTTCGTTCAAACTAAGGTCAAGCAACAGTCGATCAAACAATCTGCCTGGTGCGTTTTCAACTATGAAGAAGAAACCCTAACTCTCTAAATTTCAACACCCACCCTCTTGGACCCATGAATTCACATCGAATAGCAAGAAGCCGAAGCACTGATAACCAAGCTTAGAGATTTATCACTGCTCGAGCCTTCAATTCCAAAGTTCCAGACTCATGCTCAAAATGTGCAAGGACAGCAGGAGACCTAGTGTGGAGTTTAGAGCACTAACAACCAAGACTTTCACTACTCAAGGTAGATGACCTCTCTTATTGAGCTTGAAATGGGTGAGATGGTCATAACGCTAGCATTCCTTTCAGTTTATGTTACCTTTTTTTTAAGGTTGAGAAGGGTAGAGTGATGATCCTATTTTTTTGGGTTTTTCTAATCACTTTCTCATTGTTTCTTGTCCTCCACGATGCTCCTAATAAATTGTTCTTCTATTTGGATAAGCTCATTTCTTGGGCCTTGTTCGTTGCCTGTGCAGTAACTTGAGAGTAGTAGAATATGGATATATATTTCTCGATTACATGGATGATGGTAAACTGTTTTTTCTCTTCATTATGTTTTTCGGTCTTTTTCTATATCTCAGGCAAGGATCATGGATTTTTGGGTTCTTACCTCAGTTTGTTGTTAATCGATTTTACCAAAGCATGTACACAATTTTGGATGATTGACCCACGTGTAAAATTTTGATAATTTGGGTTGATATGCTTCTTGAGTTATGCTTTTCATTTTCAAATAAAAGGATGATATATTTTTAACAAATGGTTGATGTTTTTAAGCAAGAGGAGTACGTGGGTGTGTGCCAAGTCGAGATGGGGCATTATCTAGGTAGAGTTCCTCTAGTCACTCGGGAGCATGTAAGAACAGAGTGACATCCCTTGGGTTGTCTTTGGAAAAACAATGGGCTGAGACAGTAATGCTCTCTAATCCAAATCGTTGCCTCTCGACTGGCAGAATCTATACAACGTTGTGGCCAAGTATGAACGATGTTGTGGTCAAGTACAGACACGAAACCAAACATTGCTCATAACAAAGTCACGAGTATGGTTGTTACCTGTGGTGTGGTGAAATGAGCCAAAGTGCATGAAAGACCATTTTAGAAGTGGTCATGGTGCACACATTTAATCTTTCTTCTAGTACTTATGCATGTAGTATTATTCATACCCTTTTATATTTTCGCTGTGAGGTTCTATGCTAGTATGCTATGCATATGAGCACATAAACAAGTTATCACATATTTATGGGGTGTGAACCGTGCATTGCAAGTCCCCATTCTACAACTCCCGTCAAAACACAAGTGCGGACTAAGGGCGTCATAATTTAGAGGTCAAACTCTGTCACCTCGGCCTTACCTGTCTCCCCACCACCTCCTTCCCGTCACCATGACTTTCTTTTTGTTTTGTTGTCTATAATTTCTCGCTTAACGTATTAGATCAACCTATTGTTGACCATTTTTATGCTGATTGATCATGTGATATGCTTCCTTATTTGTAGTGCATGTGTTTGGTGCTTTAATAAATGAACTTGCAAATTAAATTTTTGGTAGATAGTATGTTTACCTCGGTGTTCCTGACGTGGAGAACTCCGTATTTGAGGATTCTCTAAATCCTCCGTCTCCCCTCCTTTCTCTTTTGATCCTATGGTGTATTTAAGAAGAGATAGTTCAACCACTAGCACATACCATATATATAAATATATAGCAAGAATGAAAAAGCACTGCTTCGTCAGACCAACTTCACAAGTAAACAATAATCAAGGTGGTTGCGGCCATATGGATAGACCCCTAACTTATGAATTGATTAATTTAAAAACCAGCAGATCGGAGATGCATAAAGGAGGCCTAGATTTGAACATATATATGGTTTCTTAGTGAAATAAAAGATTTCCAAAAGGTATATCTAAAATTTAGAAATTAATCAAGATAGAAACCTTATCTAATTCTATGTAGTATGTATGATTGTCGAATCAGGAAAGAATAATATATATATATATATATATATATATTCACACACACATATAGAATCACAGGACATTTTATTTTTCTATCTCAAAATCTGAGTAATATATATGATGTTTTAGGGTATAATGTTTCTATTTTAGTTGTACTTATTCATTTTAATATTCTACATAATTCTGATTAGATTCCGGAATTCCATATGCAATAACATTAAGTCATGTTCGTTAACTATATGCATGTAATAAACGTCACGTCATATATATATATAGCCAATAATGAGTATATACATTATGTTATCCCTTCTTTCTGCATAATTAATTAGCAGATTAGAAAAACGTTTTACATCGTCATTCAACAAAATTCCTTGTGACATCCCATAGTAGTTTTATGTGTTAATGAAAAAAGAATTAAGCAAGAAGGATAAGGAAATACCCAATCCACTAGTACTTCTGGTTGGGCTTTTCTGCTTTTGATCCCCCACCATCTCAGGCCTAATGATCATGTTGGGTCCATCTTGATCTAAAAGTTTTAAAAGTTCGTTCATGACTTTACAAGCGGCCAATTTGCGCTCCTGCTCCTGTTTATGATCTCTTGGATATCCGGCGACGCGGGGAAAACCTTATGAACATAACACACAAAATCTTACAAACTAATGACAAATGAATGCACATGGTATACAGGTATATTGTACAGTACACCCGTGTATAGTTTTTTTACACATTATGAGATTTAAATGAATTAAATTAAATTATTGTTATATTGATGGAAGAAAACAATTACTGGCTAATCTCCATTAATGTCTGTATAGGAAGAATTAAAGAGTGTGTGCCTGCAGCTTCGTTAGCAATTAAATTCCGTACTCCAGTACATAATTCACTTGATAAATATAATTGAGAGACAAGATTGTAACGTCATGCTTGGGTGTATATAAGTAATTCATTGTAGTACCTAAGAAAAAAAAGTTTCTCCAAAATTCTACATTACAAGGACATATGCGATATTTAAAGATTAATTAATGACGATAAGCTTTATCGATCCTTTATTGATTCACTTACTTAGTTATTTATTTATCTTTATAAATCGAGAGAGCACTGGTAAATTAGACAAGTTAACCAAGATACAATTTAAAGAAGAGGAAAGCAACTGTGGGGATCTAAGAATTCAATTTGGAGGTGGTGGTGGGGACAAACTTATTATTTTTTCAGGTGTAGAACCACGCAAGCTATCTACACTAAACCCAACAAACATTGAAAAGTACTACTAACTATAATGTGAGAAGAAAAAATATTGAGAAGTAGTCAACTAGTTGTGTGAGGGCCTAAGTTTGTCTTGTGTTTGTGTTTGTTTAGTGGGGTTGGAGTCCAAATTGTGGTAAGTGGGTTCTTTATTTTGTATGTTGTGGCTTAAGTTTTTTGCTGGGAGGGCCCAGCCTGTGTGTATGAAATCCAATCCCTGACCAAACAACATCGTTTTGGCCTAAGGTAAGTAAAAACCCTAAAACTTCAACTCTTTCCCATAGAAACTCCTTGTTTCCCAGGCTTCCCATTGCACCTTTACCAATGGTACAATTTTGGATTATAGACTTTGTTCCTTCCATTCTGCAATTCATATCGTCTTTCTTCATAAGTCAGATTTGGTTGCGATGGAACTCATTTTGGACTAATTATGCAAGGTTGTTGGTTCTCAAAACTTTTCGTCAATGAGGAAATGTGAAACACATTGTGGATCCCTTCCTATTACCTTGGTAACTCCACTTTGTATGCTATTGAGCCTACCTTCTCCAATATCTAATAGAATCTAATGTACCTTGGTCTTAGCTTGAACCTTTTTACCCCTTTCTTAGGTGATACTTTAAGCTACACCTAATCACCTTTTTCAAAGGACAACTCTCTCCATCTTACATTGGCGTAACTTTTTTTGTTTACTTTGAGTATTTTCCATTCTTTTCAATATGAGTTTGGTTTGCTCTCACATTTTCTATACTATCTCAAGCCCAATTATCCTAGCCTCTCGAATATCTTGCCAACAAGCAGGCGATCTACACTTCGTTTCGTATAGGGCCTCATATGGGTCATTTGAATAGTCGCCTAGTAACTATTGTTGTAGGCAAACTCAATGAGTGAGATGTCGCTTTCCCATGAGCCTTTAATGTCCAACACGCATGCCCTTAGCATGTCCTCTAGTGTCTGAATTGTCCTCTTTGATTGTTCGTTGGTCTATGGATCAACCCGTCCATGATGACGACACATGGTAAGACTCAACTTTTGGAAACCACCACATCATTGATTCGCATCATTCAATCTCATCTTCTCAAATTCATTGCATAAAGATAAACAATAAATATAATGAAGAAGATATATTAGTTTCATGTAGAAAAGGGTTAGGCATGCAAAAGCTAATCTTACAACAGACTCACAAACATTTATTACCTATTCCCAATGATTGTAGGAGCTAACCTACCTGAACAATATTTCCATTATTACGGTAGCATTGGTGCTACTCCTTCCGTTGCACCCTTTGAAGTCACTTGCTTTCTTGGAGACTTTGACTAGATGCAAGGGTAAATACTTATTAATCACAAAAGTAAGATTTTGATTTTTTTCCAATGCCTTTTTAAACTAGGGAACTGTCGGTCATATTTTTGACATTCTCTGACTCTAGAAATCCTTGAACAACAGTCCTTTATTCTGGTCCATCCATTTGCCCCCTGGCCTTGCAAGATGGCAGAGATTGAGGGAAATAAGGCGTGGAAGTCCTCTGCACTTTGCCTTCGGTCAAATCCATAGTCTGTCTCCTAATGAGGGTCTCCCACATGGTGCTAAAGCATACCTTTGAGATTAGATGATATGGCCTTCAGATTTGTAAACTTTTTTCTGTCAGCTCACCCTAGAGGTGACGTCTCTTATGGAGTATGGGTCTCTACATATGAAACCTACTACGCCAAAGCACCTCTATGTTATGTTGGGGAACTCTCACATCTGTAGTGGTTTTGTCCTTACCATTGCTCACTTTTGTACTACGTGGCATCATTTTTTTAGAGCTACTAGCCTCTTTAGATCCCATCCTTGTACGGTGGCATAGTGTTTGCCCACCTGGCACATGGTGAAAAGTCCTTTTTCACCAAATATTGGATCGTATCAGTCAGGCTTTCTACAATGTTTTGCTCGCCTTACTCTAGGTGTGGCTGCACGTTGCTCGCGCAGTTGCCTCCTCTTCGCCAACACTTTGCTCACAGCAGAGGATCTCTAATTCAGTGTGATTTATAAATTTATTGTAGAATTAGTAGAATCATGATGTGGTCATGTGTGATTGGTAGATGTAAAACCTAGTTTAATACAACATCATGCTAATTCCCATGTTCCTTCCAATGTCGTTTGGTTTTGAAAGCTGTCATCCTAGATTTTATTTCTATGAGGAAATGTGCCTCACCACTCTAGAAAAACAATAAAAAATACCTCTTTGAATCTTTATAAAGACACTGATAGTCTCAATATTTAAAGAAACATTATCTCCTTGAATCTTTTTAAAGAAACTGAAAGTCTCAATAGAAGCACAAACAAAAGGAGAATGAAAAAGTAGAAAGGGGGAAGAAGTTATATATTTCTAGGTCTCGTTCAAACTTCTTGGCAAAAAGAACTCCAAAATACATATATCTACCCATGTATATATTATATCTAGGTAAAAGACCTTTACATAAGTTTGATGGGATGTTTATAAAAATATTATTATTGATTCAAGGTAAAACACTTGTAAATAAGAGGCAAATAAACTGATTATTTGGTGCTAGAAGCCGCTTTCGTTCTTTCAGTTATAGTAGTATCCGTTGATTTTTTATGGTTTCAATGTTTTTTTTTATTTATTTAAATGATTAAGCTATAAAGTCGTTTAAAATGTGACACATTTAACCAATGTAACTAAAACTAATTTGATAAAATATATTGAGGACTTTGTGCATAACAAAAATTTAGAACCCTTACATTTAGCAAGGAGCCGTACTACGAGTTCATACATGGTAGGCTTGGTAGCACTTTCAAATGCGGAAGGGTCGCTCGCCAGCACATGGAGAGGGGAGAAGCCTTGCTTATTGACGAAGTGTACTAGTTCGGGATACAGTTTAATTATTTCTAATGCCAAATCTGCAAAAATAAACTCGCATTAGCATTTATGTCGTAGTCAATACCTATTCGTGATAAACATGGATCAATTCAAATTGTTTTATATTTACTTGAAATTTGGATTAGAATTCAAACATTTTCTTTCAAAAATAAATACACATTTTCACAATTTGGTGTCAGTTACACTTTTACTATAGACCCATTATATTTATAAAATGTGTTAAAAGTATCAGTATATTTTTATATAAACTGATGTGACAGACTCGGACATCAACAGTGTTTGGTGTATCAATATATAGACTTGCGAACAGATTTTCAGGATTCATGAGGGCATTAGCCTGGGGTGAGAAACGTTGAGTTGATCCACCTGTTTCCTAACTGCTGCATTCGAAATTCTAGATTTATGGAAACGTTACTATACGACATTTGATAATGATCAGGAATCTAATAGAATTATTTAGAATCAGAAATTTTCATCATTAATTTATTCATATAAATTATGTAGGAATTATTTCTTTTTACGAGAATTATGTAGGAATTAGTTATGAGTCTGAAAATGTTCTTATTTTTCTCTCTTCAAGTGCATAAGCATATTAGAAACAAAGAAATTGGAAAAATAGAAAATTACATTTAGCCGATGATAGGATGCGTTTTTCTTTCATTCCGAATTAACACATTGTTTCTTTTATTTTCTTTAAATTCTATATTGAACTGCATAAAGCCTACTCATTTCCATTTTTGTGTAATAAAATAGATACCATACAGAAATCTTATTTATTTTTTTGATATATTTGGATCCGGAGTGGGGGTTTTGAACTCCAGACCTCCATTTTAGAGGCTAGGGGTTATGCTTATCAAATCACAGGCTTTTGGCATATAGAAAGTTTTATTACATGGTCAAAATCAAACAAAAACAGAGCATATATAAAAATAATTATTATATCTAACTTTTCTTACATAAATTAACATAATAATATACAACAAAAATAAACACATATAGTATCAAAAAGTTGATATATTATGGGTGGTTGGAAATGCTTGGTCCCTCGCTCTCTCTCCTTCGCGAGAAAGTGTAGGGTGTTGGTGCCGCTGTCTTACGACAAACGGCGTGGTCTCACAGGTGTTGTGAGTTTTGTTTCTTAGTTTAAGCTGGATTTTGATTTCCTCTCTCTCATTCTCTGCTACGATGGCTGAAGAGGAGATTACCAAACGATGGGAACGTCTGAACCTATCAAATGAAGAAACGGATGTTATTAAAATACAAGCAGAAGAAGCACGCACCAAAGATGTTCGAAAAAATGCCTGTGTGGTTGGCCGAATCCTCTCAGAAAAAGGGGTAAACAATGAAGCGTTTAGAAACACAATGACCCAGGTCTGGAGGTTGGAAGGATGGGTACGCTTTAAAGATCTAAATGATCAGTGCTTCCTAATAGAATTTCAAAAAGTGCAAGACAAAGAAAAGGTGTTGAGTGGGAGACCATGGTGCTTCGACCGAAACCTATTGACTCTCCAAGAAATTGATGCCAAAACTTCAATCAATGCTACCCAGTTTCGGTTTGAACTGTTTTGGGTGCAATGCCATAACCTTCCACTAGCTGCCATGAATGAAGACATAGGTGAAAAGCTGGGCAACTGTATTGGACATGTAATAAGGGTTGACACAGATTCGGATGGCTCAGCTTGGGGCATATGTCTTCGGGTAAGAACAGCCATAGACCTTCACAAACCTCTCCTAAGAGGTAAATGGATGGAATTTGAGGGACTAAGGCATTAGATCTCATTTAAGTATGAACGGCTGCAAGCATTCTGTTTTCATTGTGGGGTATTATACCACAAAGGCAAAATATGCTCGAGATACAACCTTGAAGTCTACCCCGAGGAAATCCAATATCAATATGGATCATGGCTTCGAGCACAACCTATGAACTCATCTATATTTGATAGGAGGACGTATGGTGGCAATCAGGCAAGCGAGGAAGTGAAAAACCAGAAAACCTCGGCTAAGGAGGACAAAGGGGAAAGGGATAGATGGGGCTATAAGGAAAGGGAGCTGGCCAGTTCTATGGAAGAGAGGGGCTGTAAGCATAATAACTGTGAAGAAGTAGAAGCAGAGATAATAAAAACAGAAAAACCTGATGATGTGCTTGAGGTGGATGGGAAAAAAAGCATTTCAGCAGCTATGATAAATCCGAGTATAGGGGAGGACCATAAAAAGAGGCAACCCGAGGAAGAGTCAAAGAGCATGGGTACACAAGAAGAAGAAGACGGATTTCAAAACTTACCAAGTATTCAAGAGGCTCCACCTACTATGATGGAGTTGGATATTAGTAATGCTGCAAAGGACACCTGTACTAAGCAAGAGGACATTACACCTAACAGTCTTCAAACACCAACTAGTCAAGAAAGAGAAATAGGGGAGTCTGAACAAAATGGTAACAACACAGGTTTATCCGAACCCAACTACAACCTCTGTAATGTCAAGATTGAAAGGGACTCGGATAGGACAGGTGCAAGACTGGATGAGAATCATAAAGGGGGCAGATGGAAGAGGAAAGCAAGGGGAGAACCCACTCCTTTTAATTTACAGGATTTCACCAACATACAAATCCAAAGGGGCCCTAAAAAGAGAAGCCTAAGGGGAGACAAAGAGGTGACCCCTCAACAGAAAAAAGCAAAGAATGATACTCAAGATCCCGAATCCAAAAACCTAAAGGCAGTGGCTGGTTCCCAGCACTGCCCTCCCCAATGAGTCTTCTAGTGTGGAATTGTCGGGGGCTTGGGAACCCTCGATCAATTCGTATCCTTAGGAAATTAACTAAGGAGAAGTTTCCCATGCTAGTTTTCCTTGTGGAAACTAAGTGTAACAAAAGTAGGATGGAGGGCATTAGAAGATCTATAGGTTTTGATGCATGCTTTGACGTGGAGAGTGTGGGGCTGAGTGGTGGGATCGCTCTGCTGTGGAAGGAGGAGTGGCAGGTCAAAATAGTTAATTATACACGATGGCACATTAGTGCAAGGATCACTGGCAAGGACTCAGCAAGGCCTTGGTTATTCACGGGCTTCTATGGCCACCCTGACAAAAGGAAAAGAAATGGCAGCTGGGAACTCCTCAAGAGGTTAAAACCTGACCCAACTACCCCCTGGTTGTGTGCAGGAGACTTAAATGAGATCTTACACCAAAGGGAGAAAGCTGGTGGACCAAGTAGACCATATAAACAAATTGAAAAGTTCAGAAGGGTGATAGAACAGTGTGAAATCAGAGATATCCCAGGTGTAGGTCAAAGTTTTTCCTGGTCAAATAACAGAAGAGGGGAAGGGCACACAAAGGAAAAGCTCGATAGAGCAATGGCAAATAAACCATGGATGGACCTCTTTAATGAAGCGAGCTGTAATGTAATGGCTGCTGTGAAGTCGGATCACTCTCCAATCCACATCAGAATACCTATTCAGATCCAGAGAGATAGGAAAAAACAGAAAATTTTCAGATATGAAGCTGCATGGGAGGTTAGTGAAGACAGTGCTGCAGTCATAGAAGCTGAATGGAACAGGGTTTGGATGGGAAAAAATAAAGCTGAATCCATGAGGATGAAGCTAGAAGGATGCCAAATGGGACTCATGAAGTGGAAAAAAGTTAAAAACCAGCAGGAGAACCAGGATTTGAACCAGCTCTGGACAAAGATAAGCCAATTGCAAGACAAGGGCGATGGTAACCATGTAAATCAAATGCTGGCCCTGCAGAAACAAGCTGAGACAGTCCTTGAGGAAAATGATTTAAAGTGGAAACAACGTGCAAAACAACATTGGCTGAAGAATGGAGATAAAAATACACCATATTTCCACATGCAAGCCACTCACCGAAGGAAGATCAACACAATCAAATCCATCCTTGGACCACAAGGCAACAATGTCGTGGAAATAGAGGAGATTGGTTCAGCCTTCACAGGTTTCTTTTCAAACTTGTTCAATTCATCATTACCGACTAATATTGAGGCATGTTTATCTGTCATTCAACCAAAAATCACAGCTGAGATGGAGGTACAGCTTTGTAAACAGTTTACTGAAGAGGAGGTTAAAATGGCCCTTTTCCAAATGAACCCTCTCGGGTCACCAGGGTTGGATGGATTCCCTGCACAGTTCTATCAGAAAAACTGGGATCTAGTAAGGAAAGATGTGTGTGAGTTTGCCCTACAATGTTTGAATCACAGTGGCACTCTGAAGGAAGTAAATGACACGTATATAGCTCTCATCCCCAAGGTCAAATGTCCAAGAAGTGTATCTGAATATACGCCAATAAGCCTATGCAATGTGCTGTATAAAGTGGTCTCCAAGACTCTAGCTAACAGATTGAAACCAATACTACCTCAGCTGATCTCGCTAAATCAAAGTGCCTTCGTTCCTGGTCGACTCATATCAGATAATACATTAGTAGCCTATGAGGTCCTCCACTCAATGAGTACAAGAATCAAGAGCAAAAAGGGATTCATGGCCCTCAAACTAGACATGAGCAAGGCATACAATAGGGTGGAATGGTCTTTCGTGAAAGCTATAATGACCAAGCTCAGTTTCCCCTCCCAGTGGGTCCAACTGATACAAGAGTGCCTCAACTCAGTCTCCTACTCAATATTGGTGAATGGAGAGCCCCAACAGAATTTTAAACCCACTAGAGGTATTCGCGAAGGAGACCCAATATCCCCATACATTTTTATACTGTGTGCTGAAGCCCTATCAGCCTTACTACACCAAGCTGAAGAGAGAGGGGAAATTTCAAATGTCCCTATTGGGAGAGGCCCAACGAAAGTAAGTCACTTGTTTTTCGCAGATGACAGCCTTTTATTCTGCCAATCATCCTCGTTGGAACTCACCAAAATAATGACAATTCTGGACATTTATGGGCAGGCATCGGGACAAGTACTAAATAGAGATAAATCCTCAGTGTTTTTCAGCAAGAACACCAAGCAAGAGTTGCAAAACAGGGTACTAAGTCAGATTGGAATGAAGGCCACAGGCAATTTTGAAAAGTATCTTGGGTTGCCAGCCATGTTAGGTAGGACCAAAGTCAGAGCTTTCCACACCCTCATTGATAGAACTTGGTCTCGTATAGTAAACTGGAAAACCAACCAGCTCTCATCAGCAGGTAAAGAAATACTCATCAAGGCTGTGCTTCAAGCCATTCCCCTTTATTCAATGGGCATGTTCTTATTACCTGAATCCCTTACCACTAAACTAAACCAACTTCTTAGAAAGTTTTGGTGGGGATTTAATGAAGATTCATCAAAGATCCAATGGGTCCCATGGGATCAGCTCAGCTCAGCAAAAGAAAATGGAGGACTCAGTTTCAGGGATCTCAAGGTTTTCAACCTAGCAATGCTTGCCAAGCAATGCTGGAGGATTATACAAGAACCTGCCTCACTAGTGTCTAGAGTTTTAAAGCAGAAGTACTTCCCCATGGGTGATTTTTTGGAAGCTAAAACAGGAGCGGGGCCATCTTTTGTTTGGAGAAGTATCATGGCTGGAATGCAAACACTCAAACCTGGACTAATGTGGAGAGTGGGTGATGGCTGTAGTATTAACATATGGACAGCAAGTTGGGTCTCATCCCTCCCATACCACAGAGTGATTTCATCAAGGGAGGAGGACTGCTAGTGTGAAAATGTATCGGACTTAATATTGGCTGGACAGAGGAGGTGGAATGAAGAGATACCCAAGGAAATGTTCTCAGTTGAGGAGTGCAAGGCCATAACTTCCATACCGATCAGTACAAGGAGCAGGGAGGACAGATTGACGTGGAGTTTATCGAACAATGGGCTATATTTGGTAAGGAGTGGTTACCACTTCCACCAGCAGTTGGAAACTGAAGAAATGGGCGAGAATTCCCAGAAACAGGTGGAAAAGGATATGTGGAAACGCCTATGGTCAATGAAAATAGCTCCTGCAGTCAAGCACTTTGTGTGGAGGGCTTGTAAAGAAGCTCTTCCTACCTTAGCCAACCTGAAAAGAAGGAAAGTTGTTGAAGAGAGCATGTGCCCAATCTGCAAGCTGGAACCCGAAACATCTGGCCATGCACTATAAGGTTGTGAAGCAGCAAGAGACGTATGGAACCAGGGAAGTGTAAAAACCCAGAAAATGTCTTTCCAACATGATCTTATTCTCAAAATATGGTCAAAGCTGAACCAAAAACTGAAAACTTCTGAACTTGAGGAGTGTGTTGTCATAATGAGAGGCATTTGGTCCAGGAGAAATGAGAGTATGCATGGAAAGGGTTTCAAACATCCAAATACAATAGTACGGGGAGCCAAAGCTGAAATCATCAACTACAAAGAAGCAAACAGTTCAAAGAAGGAACACATGTTGCCTACTATTCAGGATACACGGTTATGGAGGAAACCAACTAGGGGAACGTACAAGGTCAATTGGGACGCTGCCCTCAACATAGAAGCAGGTACAATGGGGCTGGGAGTGCTGGTTAGAGACTATAAAGGCCATGTGATTGGTGCTCTGAGGGCACGAAGGCCTCTAGCGGGGAAAGCTCTAGAAGCAGAAGCCTACGGAACTGTCTTGGCACCACTTTCTGCAGGGAACTAGGACTCAAACAGCTTCATCTGGAAGGGGATTCACAGCTGGTGATCAACCTATTGAAAGGAGCAGAGAGAAACTGGAGCCTAGGGGGCCTCCTAGTTGAAGATGCAAAGTTGATTTTATCTAATTGTGGAAGCTGGAAAGTATCGCATGTCCATAGAGAAGGAAACCAAGCTTCTCATAAGCTAGCTAAGTCTGCCTTGTCTCTTGATTATGATGTATATGACATTGAAGAATGCCCTACGTGCATTCAATCCACTGTAATGTCTGAGCTGTTTTCAGCATAATCAATGATATTAATATCCCATTTCAAAAAATAAAAATAAAAAATAGTATCAAAAAGTTGAAAAGTTTGTCAACTAGAGATCAATGCCCCCTATTTTATATATATATATATATATATATGTATGTATGTATCTATTAATGGGCTCACTCTTACATATTAGAGAATGAATATTATTAATTCTGTCCCTTTATTAAAAAATGTTCTTAGGGTGAAGGTAATGTGAATTATATACTCTTATCCGAAGGAAATCCATATTGCCAACAAAGTGATCAGATTGAGGAGAAATGCAATACAACTCAACAAGATTATAACTAAATTGATAGTTCATGTTAGAAAATACCCACCAAAACGTTTTGTAGCAATAGCAACGTGAAGAATAGTTTCATCATCATCGCTCCGACAGGAAAGGTCATTGTAGTTAAGGTTGTTCTCCTGGTAGACTTCGTGAACGGAAATGAAGGCTTCTTTCTTAGCACAAAGTGCTGCCAAGAAAAGCGGAGTCTCTCCCTTACAATTACGAGCTTCCATAAATGATAAACCAAGTTGACGGCCAGTTTCAACTATGCTTCTGCATAGAGTCACACTCCCCATTGATGCAGCAACATGGAGAGGCGTATTCCCTCCTTTATTCTTAAATTTAGGTATCTCTTGGCCTTCTCCATGATGACGAGCAATTATTTTCATAAGTTGTTCCACGGTCTCTTTTCGATCACTGGAGACAGCTATGTGTAATGCTGTGTCCTCGTTGATTGTGAGCTTTGCCGCATGAACTTCTGGGTGCTTATTATAGATATCAATAACCCCATTCCACTGACCCTTCGTGGAATTCCTGAGCAAATCTTTCTTTATCGCCTGCATTTCTGTTTCAATAATGATACCATCCAAGTTGAAAGCCATTTTCTGATCTCTTCCTGCTTCGTAATATACTGTAGGTACAAGAAAGTTAGGCAAATATATGCATGGGTTGATGGCATGCAGCTGATGATAATGTCATTGGTAGCTTTATTTATACCACAACCGAATCGCGTGCTAGTACTGTCACATGCATGAAAGCAAATACTCGTCATGTGGGAAGATAATTTAAAAACCACACCTGAAACGAAAAGCTTATTCCACATTCTTTGCGTGCGTGGCTTAATTCTATTCTCACTTTTAAAATGGAAAATATCTTATTCATAAAACTAGTTTACAACCTTTTTTACGCCGAATCATTATGACTTGTAAAAAGAGCAAAAGAATTAAGTTGCATATGCTATTACTAAAAGGATGGAAGTGAAACAACAAAATCTAAGATGGTTAAAAAAATAAATATATCAATTTCAGCAATCATACAAAACAACAAAATCTAAGTGGTTTGGGTTAAATGCTCATGTCCATGGACATATATGATAAGATGGTCACGAAAAAAATTATGAACCAAAAGATAAAAATACTATATAAAATCTTTCAAACTTAAAAAGCTAGCTTACATTGTGAATGGAATTCAACTTTGAGTAAGAGATTTTCCTTTACGCTTAATTTACCCCGGAAGACATGGAAGAACTTGAGCAACATTTGTACCACATATTTGTCGAAGGATGAATCATCGCCCCTTTTTTACAGTAATCTTATTATTTGAGATTTTCTCTTTTCAACAAAAAAGTTAAAGTTTCACATTAAAAAATAAATGTTGTCGGTCAAGGTGAATTTTCTCATTCTCAGTCGTCGTACATATTGATGTGTTATATTCTAAGTTTTTTCCTTTTAAGTGATTGACTTCCAACACTTCTTAAAATATGTCATGTTGATTGATATGGTTAATGATAACAAAATTCATAAGGAATGGTAAACTTTTCCTGAAGCTGGCGTTATATATATGTAGTATTTTTATTAATATACAATATTAAAGCGAATGAACATGTCCAACACATGTTTTTATTTTGAAATTCAGATGGTACAAGTTTTCAATAATAAGATCGAATTTACCTACTGTTAGCCGGCATACTGTAGTGTCTAACAAGCTCATCAAGCGTTTTAATTAAGAGTTTCTCAACCATACCCGGATAAGAAAAAGAAATATTCGTATCTTTTCCTTCATATGTAAGTATGGTATCGACCCACACTAAAAGAAATAGTTGCTTTACGAAAGAAGGGTTTTGGTAGCGAAAGACATGGTATCCGTGAGAAATATAACTTTTCCACCAACTTGTGCCATGAGGAGCTTGTGGAATATAATTGGTGAGATAAGCTGTTTTTTTCCACGATAGCTTCAACTCATGGGAAAAAGCTAGTTTTTTTAAGTATCGAAATATGTAACACAAGGTTACCTACTCTCGTTTATGATATATAAAGATGCGATGTTCTCAACATACATCTAGTATTATGCAATATTCATAACGGATAATTTTTTTCTTTGAACAAGACTATGTACCAAACTGATAATATCCCAATCACTCAAAACATGATCCATACATACTTGGAAAACTAAACATCTATGATTATAGTGCAGGTCTCAAAAGACTATAATTTCAAAAGTATGGGAGACCGAGCTCCATAATTACAACATCAAAATATATTACTAGGCTAGTTTATCTAGCAACTCGTGTAACTCAACTAACGATGCCAAAATACTATCTAAGAATTTAACTATGGAGGTCATAAGCTTCACATTACGTCAATAGCATTTAATCAACGTCCTCCAGTCTACTAGACTCCGCTCCCTGTCTTGGTCCTAACACATCTCCTACCATTTGAGAGCAATGATAGTTGGGATTACCACAGTAAGATTTGAGTACAAATCTCTGAAAGTTAATAGAGCATTTCCATAGAGGTTAATGATGCATGTATGCAGTAAAGGCACGAATGTATAATCAAAGTCATAAGTAAGTATAACATAACTTGAAATATAACATAGCATAAACTGACATAATTTGAACTAAAACATGAATTAAATTTGAACTTGACATGACATGAACTTGATCTAAGACTTGATATAATATGACATGAACTTGAACGTAAAATATATGAAATTGGAATCTTGTTCAATAAACTGAACTTGAGCATAAACTTGAAACATGATTCAACGTGAACTTGAACATAGCATGAACATGAACATGAAACATGACATGAATATGAACTTGAACTTAGCATGAACATAAACTTGAAACATGACATAAACGTGAACTTGAAATGTATTCTTGTCTCATGGAGTTACCACGATATTCTTGTCTCATGGGGTTACCATGATAGTGTAGTCTTGTCTCATGAGGTTATCGCGATAGAGTAGCCTTCTCTCATGGGGTTACCATAATTTAATAATAATAATGAACTGGACAATAACTTAACTATACGAGGATTTACATGAACGTGAACTTGACATGATTTGGAAGGTTGTTCCTAAGATACATAAACTGTACTCGAGATGAAACGTGACATAAAAAGAAAGGAATAAATTAAGTCTTGACATAACTTAACATGACATGTATGTGAGATGCATGACTTGTCATAACATGAAACAGACAAAATAGTATGTAACTTGGCATAACATGTATTAGACAACCATTACGTGACATGGCATAATATGTAACAAATAATATTTCATAACATGGCATAACATGTAATAGTGAATATTATTTGACATGACATACATATAATAGATGTTATAACATAACATGACATACTTGCAATAGATAGCAATACGTGATAGAATAGATTGTGTAACAAATAAGTATTTTATGATAGTGACATAGCATGGCATGGCATATATGATAACAAACATACATAAACTTACCTTGATGGTCGCGTTTATGAGAAATCAAGTGTAAAACATGAGAAACTATAAGTAGAGATTCTAAAAGTTAGAAACTTTATCACTGACAATTTATAAACATGAAAACTGTTAACTTAGAGTAAAATTACTATTTTACCATTTACATGTGACAAATGACAATTTTACTCCTAACTTAAGGATTTTACATCTTAACTCCAAATATTACCCTCATGTAAATTTTTTCCTAAACTCAAATATCTACTTAGAAAAATTTAAAACAAATCACAACTGTGGAAAACCTCATAGGGTTGAAACTTCTCAAGGCCAAAACTCTTGATTTTTGTTACAATTTCTTCCAAACTCAAAACTCATGATTAAACCAAAATTTTACAACAAAGATCTTCTTATCCTAAGTTCAAAACCATACTTAAAACATTCAAAAAAATATGCTAATCATCAACACCAAACTTTTAGTAAAAGGATTCAACTTTTTAACTAAAAAATGCAAGCCCTTGAATCCCAGGGTTTGACCTATTTTAAAGCATCTCCAAAAATTTCAAAAAATCTAAATATTTCTTCAACATATTCATAACACATTCTTAAGAACTAACATGCTTTGAATCATTACACAAAACTCACTAAAAATCACAAAACATCACTTGACATACTCGACTCCACACTTAGTCCAAAAACAGAGTTTTTCTCTTATTTAGTTTTGATCAAACACTTGATCCATGGCTCACAAAGATGAGATCTTCAAATCAAAACATCACATGGTTTAAAAATGTGTCCTAAAGATCATTAAACTTAAAATCAAATGGCTTCAAGTAGGCGGTTTGCCCGAAAATTGAAAATGGAATTATTGTACCATAAAATCCTAAATAATCGATTGAGTCTAATTGAGCAAACAATATCACATTCAGACACTTCTAACTACCTCAAATAAATAAAATTGCGTTTCTGACACTATAGTGAGTGGTAACACTGACTGTGCTGATAGACTAAAACCTACGTGATTGATCGATTCATAAAAACTTATGAGGTTTTTACGAGATTCTCCCTATAGAAATTCTACCATTGAATTTCTACGAAACTCATGGAGCTTGGAAGATTCACTCCACACTTAATAGCAACCAAAAGGATGCAAGTTTAAAAATTTCAAGGAGGACTCCAACCCTCGATCCATAGGCACATAGCTTGCTTCTACATTGATAACTTCCATGAGTTGGTTAATGTGGCTTCAAAAGCTGAAGTGGAGCAATGAAATGCCGCAACTCAAATAAGCCTATAGAGGAAGAGGGCTTCTCCCTTCATTGCAGGAGGAAGTAATGTTAAGTGTAGGATGGTGCAAGGAGCTAACTAGGGAAAGGAAGTCATGCTCACCACAGCTACAACCTATCGAAAGTGTGTTAAGGTCCACGACGATGAGTTCAAATTTGGATTGGGGGTACGCTTCAAATGTGGCCAGCCTGGCCATATGATTTGGGAAGAATGCATAAGAGGCAGAAATGTTCCTAACCATAGTAACAGACCGAATCAAAAGCCACATGCCCATGCCCACATGATTACGCCGAAAAAATAAAGCTGTAGTTGTAACACAGTTTTGGAGTGTCGATTCCACAGAGAAATAAATTAAAAGAATAGCAAAAAGAACAAAAAAACTAAAGAAAAATATTAAAATGGTCACTGGAGAACAAAAATTAATTTTAAATGCAAATTAAAGTAAAGCAAAGTTACTAACGGAAGAAGTAATCAAATTGACGGATAGTATAGCGTTAGGAATCCCTTGCACAAATTCGGTATTTTAATTATTCGTAATTCATTGAATAAATCAATTGGAAACTCAATTCCCGAAATCCTCAATCGGAAAGTATAGACTTATAAACCAAAATTAAACCAAATGTAACACTTTGAAAAATCATTCACCACTTTTAAAATACGTAAATTATTATCCATATTGAGAAAATATAACGACGACAATATACTCAGAGAGTAATATTGTAGCAAAGAACTAAATCAATATAGATAAATAATTTATTCAAACATAATCAAAGAACCAATCCATTCAATAGAAAAAGTATGACTGAATCCATAAATAAAATAAATTCTATAATTATTCGAAGAAGAAAACTGCAACAATGAATTGAGAATGATAAAATAAAAGAGTTTTAGTAATTGAAAATCAAATATATAAATTAAAAATACCATCTAATATGCAAGTTCATCCCTAGCCCTACTTGAGAATTTAGTTACCCATAAATATAATGGATAACAAAAATCTCTAGAGAAAAATAAAGCAAACCGCGGCTATGGAAGTGAATTTCTCCTCTCTTCAAATCTGCCTCTTGTGCCTCTCATCTTCCTCTATTTCATGCTAATGATATGCTTATATAGGGTAGGAAAGAAATCCTAATGTTTTCATAATTCCCGCATCAAAAATCGCCTAAATTTTAGGACTAATCGTAGCAGTCACATACGTGCTTCAGGAATTCAAATTTGGAAATCCTTATTAGAGACAAGTTTATAACCCTTTAAGATAGCTTTCTAACGCATCAATAATTGAATCAATCCAATATGTGAGTAGAAAATTACAATCAAAATACTAAAATATGTCCAGGTTGTCTCCTAGCAAATTTCAAACTTGGACTTCTTGTAGTTTCCCTTTATATTTTTTTTTCTTTTTTTTCTTGATCCAAATTGCTCTCAATCCCCATGAAAGTCCTCATTTGAATTTGACTGGGTTTTGACTTGCTCTTTTATAAACTCTGAAGTTAAATATAAAAAACTGTTTAGGAGTATCCCAACGTAAATAAAAACTCAATTTAAGAATACACATTAATTTCTAAGATTTCTATTCACATTTTAGCATTTTGATCCAATAATAGGGTATTTAGAATGCACTTTCGCACACTTATCACACCCCCCAACTTACACATTGCTAGTCCCTAGCAATTGTTATTCCAAAACAACGAAAGAGACCAAAGAAAATCACACACAAAAGCCACCAAGTCACGCTTTTTAGATTCATATGTTAAAGAAATTTTAGAAATTCAATAACCCTATCACAAACAATCCACCTATAGCAATCCACAAAAAGTGTGTGTGTGTTCCAAACTATATCCATCTAACCAGAGGCCCTGACACATGCAATATCACGAACATCTCAAGCAAAATGTTCAACTCCATAACTCACGGTTATAAAAGTGTTTCATGTGAAGATTCTCTCTGTGGAGTTGACAATAGGTGTACACATACCCTCATGGGAAATTAGGCAATTATGTACTAGTAACAAGCAAACATTGATCGTATGATAGGAATACTAACAAATGAGACTTCCACCACGCTTTCCAAAAACTTACTACGAATCCGAACGCTCAACACAAAAAGTTGTAATATGGCTTCGAAGCTATATGAAAAAAAAAAAATTGAAAATGATTCAAAAATTTCCAAGTACATACAAAGGAAATCTCATTAAATATCTCAGTAGACCACACTTCTCACTTGATGTACTCTCTAACTTTTCAGATCATCGAATAACATTGCTTTTCCTTCTTCTTCCTCTTTTCTTTTTTTTTTTCAACAATTTGATAAACAAACACACGCCACTTTGTTATTCTTGCCATTTCTATCCAAACTTGACCCTTTTCTCTTTCTTTTTTTTTTTTTGGCCTTTTAAGCTCACTCAAATTAACACTTTGCAAGTTGTGCTCTTCTCCTTTTTTTTTTTTAAATTGAAAATGATAAAACAAAATAAAGAAAATGAAAATTTCACACCTAATATACACTTGGAAGTAAAAATGGTAGAAAATCAGTATATAGGCTATACTCCAATGTGGAGAGACATGGATGATGTGGGCATATAAAAAGAGAAAGCTACATGTGTTTATTGGCTCAAAGTTGGCAACTAGGGGTCTGATGGAAAAAGGTTAGCTTGAAAGCGTCAAACGTTAATCCTAATTTGACATTCGTCATATCCCAAATATATCCACCATCTTACCACAAACCATGTAATGATATTCTCAAAATAAATGCCAAATTCAACAGATCAATAAACACTTATCACAATTTACTGCATTTGTAGGCTTTCAATCCTCTCCAAAAACTCATATGAATACTTAAGTAAAAGAGTTCTTTAGCAACATGTGTCAAACAACTATCTTACCACAAAACTTGGATGAGTGCATTAGGGGTTCTGTGAATGCTTCAATAAAAAAATGATTATGGTGGGTTTGGTGAATTCATGAAGATGGCTATGAATAAAATAAGTACACATGTGAAAAAGATGCACATATGATACAAAACATTGACACATAAAAATATGCCACATAATTCCAACAAGCATTTTAAATATTGAATTTGCACTACCATCCCCCAACTTAAATGAAACATTATCCTTAATGTTTAAGAATCAAAATTGAATGGGGATTAACCAAAAAGGGTAGAATACACCTAATGAGTGACAAGAGTAGCTCGCTAAGCACCAAAGATGGTAACCTAAAATGATGAAATGAAACTATCTTGCAAAGAAAACAATAGCAAACAAAAAATAAAAGAAAGAAAATAAGAGAAAACAAAAATAAAATAAAACAAACAAAACAAATAAAGAAAAACATACCTGGGTGGTGTGGTCAAGGGTGATAGACTGGATCCACAAGTGGAATGTCTTCCACTCCCAGAACTTGCCTATCAATTAATACTTTAAGGCGTTGACCATTTACTTTAAAGATCTGACTATCCTTAGGATCCTCTATTTCTACCGCCACATTTGCAAAAGCATTCTTCACTACAAAAGAACTAGTCCACCGAGATCAAAGTTTTCCTGGGTGCTTATGAAGTCTAAAATCATATAAGTGTACTCAGCCATTAGGCTTAAACGTCTTACTAAAAATATTTTTATCATGAAATGCCTTCATTTTAATTTTATAGATTTTAAACTTAGGTAAAGATTTCAATTTCACTCTTGGTGCTTCAATACTTGAATGAGTCTATTTTTCATTTTTCTTAGGCAACTCCTCAAATTTTGGTCGCCAAGCCCGTGTGCCATAATCCTTAGTTTTATAAAAAAAATAGCACAAATATCAATAATATCAGATGAATCACTAATAACATCAAACTCAGAATTAACAAAGGAATATCCAAGGGGATTAAAATCATGAGTTGTATGAACTCCCTTGTCTATGAGTGCGTCAATCATGTACGTTCAGTGATACTCGTCATCTATTGGCTATTTCTCAATATGGAAAGTGTTGACCTCTATGGTCATATTTTCAAAAGATAGTTTCATCAATCCATTCCTACAATTTATAAGTGCATTAGTCGTAGCAAGGAAATTTCTACCTAATATGAGAGGAATCTCAGAGTTAGACTCAACAACTGACTAAGTGTCCAAAATTAAGAAATCAACAGGATAATAAAACTTATCAATTTGGATCAAAACATCCTCAACTATTCCTCTCGATTTCTTAACTGAACAATCAGTCAACTGAAGCACAATAGAAATAGGCTTAATTTCACCTAAACTAAGCTGCAAATAAATGGAATAAGGCAACAAATTTCACCTAAATCTAGCAAGGCTTGCCCAAACTCATGATTCCTAATACTACATACAATCGTTAGACAACCAGAATCCTTATACTTAAGAGGAATTCCCTACTTAATTAGAGCACTAACTTGCTTTATCAGAAATGCTATCTTCTTAACATGGTGCTTCTTCTTAACTGTATACAAATCTTTAAGAACTTTTGCATAAGTGGAAAATTTTTAATAACATGCAAAAAAGGAAGGTTAATCTTTACCTACTTGAGGTTCTCCAATATTTCATTACTAGAATTTAAAGTTTGCATACCAAATTTTAAAGCTTGAGGAAATGGTACCTTAACTGGGTTCTTAATTACCTCAGCTTCCTTGAGAAACTCGATACTATCATTGCTTTGTTCCTCTTCAACATCCTCTAGCTTATCAATTGTTGCGCTGTGTAAGGACTTACTACTTCATGTCACAATGACATTGACCTCTTTCAAATTTCTTTGTGCTATATGTTGACCTTGGGGTGTCGATTGAGCTTAAAAAGGAAACTTGCCATGCTCATTTACACTCAAGGAGCTCATTATCTTGAATATATGACTCTTTATCTCATTATTTTCTTCAACAACCTGTATAATCAAAGATTCAAACTTTTAATTAACTTTGCCATGTGTTTCAATAAAAGCATGTAAAGTATCTTCTACGGAGTTCCTAGAAAAAGATGATGCATGATAAGGTGCTGGATAAACTCTAGGTGGCTGTGCAGACTGCTGGTTTTCTGATTTCTAACTAAAATTGGGCTGATTACGCCACCTAGAATTGTAGGTATTAGAGAAAGGTGCAAGAGGCTTCATGTACATACCTAAGGCATTACATTATTCCTCATACATTTCCCTCATTTCAGTATATGTGGGGTACTCTTGAACTAGGTGATCTACCCAGCCACATACAAAACACGATTCAAAGGAATCTACGCGAGTAGCCATGTGTGTTACTTTTAAATCCTTAGTTTTTAACACATCTAGCTCCCTAGTGAGCATCTTAACCTTAGCCTTTAGGTTATCCTCTTCCCTAAGATGGTAAATTCCACCACCATTTGGGTTTTTTGCAAGTCGTGATCTATTTGTGCTATCAGTAGCACTAGGTCCAATCCAAGTGTGAGCTTTTTCAGCAAGTTCATTGAGGTATTCTATGGATTCATCAAGATCTTTCTGTAAGAACTCAACATTACACATCATCCCCACAAATTGGCACTCTTTAGGTGTAAGTTCATTATAAAAATAGCTCACTAAGCGCCAACTCTCATACCCATAGTGAGGACACATACTCAATAGCTCCTTAAATCTCTCCCAAGATTGATACAAATTTTCACTATCCTTTTGTGCAAATGTGGAGATTTTTCTTTTTAAAGCGTTGGTCTTACGTTGGAGAAAGTATTTATTAAAGAATACTCTAGTCATCTCATTCCATGACCCAATAGACTGTGATCTCAGCGAGTATAGCCAACTCTTAACTTTATCCTTCAAAGAGAAAGGAAAGAACTTAAGTCTCACAATGTCATCAGTTGCATTTTGACTATGAAAAGTTGCAACTACTTTCTCAAACTCCCTAATGTGCAAATATGGATTTTCTTTTTTCAAGCCATGAAAAGTAGGGAATAACTATATCATGCTTGTTTTAAAATCTAGTTGGCGAGTATTAGTTGGAAACATGATGCATGATGGTGTGGTTGTGCGTGTAGGGTAGAGGTAATCCTGTAGGGTCCTAGTGGGTTGATCTCCGTATTCACTCATTTACTCAGAATTAAAAGAATTATCAAACAAATGATTAGAAAGTTTAGACTCTGACTCTGACTCCAACACATGTCTACAATCAAACCGACCCAATGTGTCTTTATACCTGAGCATGCAAAGTAGAGAAAAACGCAACACCCAAAAAAACTACAAAAAGAAAAAGAAAATAAAATAAGATGAAGTAAGCTAAAAGAAGGAATGAAGTTGCCTTTACAAATTGCTGAAAAGAAAAACAATCTAGCAATTCTTCTACCATCTCTCCAGCAACGGTGCCAAAATTTGATTACGCCTAAAGAATAATGTGGTAGTTGTAGCACAACTTTGGGATATCTATTCCATAGAGAGACAAATTAAAAGAATAGTAGAAGCAACAAAGAAATTGAAAAAAAATATTAAATGGTTAATGGAGAACAAAGATTAATTTTAAATACAAATTAAAGTGAACTAAAGTTACTAACGGAAGAAGTAATCAAATTGAAGAATAGTATAGCGTTGAAAATCCCTTAAACAAATCCGATATTTTAGTTATTCTTAATTCATTGAATAACTCAATTGGAAACTCAATTCCCGAAATTTCCAAGTGGAAGGTATAGATTTATAAACCAAAATTAAACCAAATGTAATCCTTTGAAAAATCATTCACCACTTTTAAAATACGTAAATTATTATCTCTATTGAGAAAATCTAACGACGGCAATATAATCAGGGAGCAATATTGCATCAAAAAACTAAATCAATACAGATAAATAATTGATCCAAAATAATCAAAAAACCAATTAATTCAAAAGAAAAAGCATGACTGAATCCATAAATAGAATAAATTTCATGATTATTCGAAGAAGAAAACATCAATAATGAATTGAGAATGATAAAATAAAAAAGTTTTAGCAATTTAAAATAAAATATATAAATTAAAAATATCATCTAATGTACAAGTTCATCCATAACCCTACTTGAGAATTTAGCTACCATAAATATAATGGACAACAAAAATCTCCAGAGAAAAATAAAGCAAAAGGTGGCATGAAAGTGATTTTCTCCTCTCTTCAAATCTACCTCTTGTGCCTCTCCTCTTCTCATATTTCGTGCTAATCATATGCTTATATAGGGTATGAAAGAAACCCTAATGTCTTCATAATTCCTACGGAAAAAAATCGCCTAAATTTTAGGACTAATCTTGGCAGCCATGTAAGTGCTTCAGGACTAAAGCATCAAGAATCGCATCAATCCAATATGTGATTAGAAAGTTACGTTCAAAATACTAAAGTATGTCCAGGCTGTCTCCTAGCAAATTTTGGAATTGGACTTCTTGCAATTTTTGTATTTTTTTTTTTTTTTTGTGATTTTTTTTGTTGATCCAAATTGCTCTGAATCCTCATAAAATTCCTTTTTGAATTTGGCTGGGCTTTGACTTGCTGTTTTATAAACTCTGAAGTTAAACGTAAAAAAATGCTTAGAAGTACCCCAACGTAAATAGAAACTCAATTCAAGAATATATATTAATTTCTATAATTTCTATTTACATTTTAGCATTTTGATCCAATAATATGGTATTTAGAATGCACTTTCGTGCACTCATCACCGCGTCTACACCATTACCCTCAATGAAATAGATGAGGAAGCTCCAGGAGTAGAAGAAACGGAAGTCATTACTGGTATTTTTCCTTAGCACCTCTCTTTTGGTTTTTGGTTTTTTTTTTTTTTTTATCTCTTAAAGAAACTAGCACTTTTAATTTAGCAGCTAGGTATAAGGTAGTTCATGATTGCGTGCTCTAGGTAATATCATGCTATACAGATATACAGCATGTGCCTTATTTGACTCTAGCACAATGAGGTCTTTCATGTCAACAGAGTTTGCACGAATGTTTAACCTACCGATAGAATCACTACCTCAAATAGTAGTAGTTATGATTCCCGATGGTAGTCACATGTACCTGAGTAATTAGAAATTGCCCCTTTATATCTAGATGGAAGTATTCTGGACGCAGACAGTCGATTGTGGTTTGATTTGATATTAGGAATGGATTCGTTATTCAAACACTATGCCAAGATAGACTGTTGGAGGAAAGAGATTGTTGTGTTTGTCTCACCTGAAATTGGTAGGATCCATTATATGGGAACAACTGTAAAGGTTATTCCTCCTTTTGACCTCAACTTTGCAAGTTATAAATTTTATCGTTAATGGTGTTGTAGCTTGTCTGGCTTTGATAGTTGAAGATTCCAGCAAGAATAAGGAGATTCAGAGGATACCTATAGTTGAGGATTTTCCTAAGGTTTTCACAGACAACCTACCAGATTTACCTCCCAATAAGGAAACATAGTTCATTATAGAATTGGAACTTGCCACAACCCCCCATTTATAATGCGCCATACCATATGGCCCCATTAGAATCAAAGGAGTTGAAGGTTCAGATAGAGGAACATATGCAACATAAGTTGTACCCTAAGTTCAGCAAGTTTGAATTTTGAATCAAGGAAGTGAAATTTTATGGCATTTGATTTTGAGTAAAGGAGTAGTGGTTGATTCTAGTAAGATTGAAGTGATAGTGAATAGATGACTTCCTACAATATACACGAGATTTGAAGATTCTTAGGATTAGTTGGTTATTACCAAAGGTTTTTAGAGGGTTTCTCTAAATTATCAAGACCGCTCGCCATCCTAACAAAGAAGAATGCCAATTATGTCTAGGTGAGAGATGTGAGAAAAGTTGTCTAGTGTTGAATAAAAGGTTGACAACCGCACCAGTTCTAGCATTGCAAAAACTACATAAGCCTTATATGGTATGCAACTAAGCATCTAAATCAGGACTTGGATGTGTGCTCATGCAACATGAATGCGTTGTCGTTTACACTTCCCTACAACTTAAGAACTACAAGTAAAATTATCCTACCCATGACTTGGAGTTAGCAACCATGATTTTCTCCCTAAAGATCTGGAGGACATTTCATTACAACCCAACTTGACATATGAGGAAGTTCCTGTTCAATTTTGGATTGGAAAGAAAAGAAACTTGGAAATTGTAAAATTCCATTGGTGAATGTGCTTTGACGAAATCATGACATTGAAGAAGCCAGTTAGGAGAAGAAGGATAAAATGAAAACCAACTACCCTTACTTGTTTGGGTTGTAACTAGTTTGACATCACATCACATCACAGCTTTTGCATCCATGCATGCACTTATGGCATCCATTTATTTTCATATGTATAATTTGGTCCCCCCATTTATTATTTCCAGTATCGACATGGCTTGAAGCAAGAGAGTGGCACAATGATCTATTCTAACTCATAGGCAGGTATGGAGATAGAGAGAAGAGCATAGAATGAGGAGGTTGAACAATATGGTTGAATCTTATTGGACTCAAAGAGATAAATTAGAGTATCACAGGACTCAGGTTTTGGGTCACAA
Source organism: Carya illinoinensis (assembly GCF_018687715.1). NCBI lineage: Eukaryota > Viridiplantae > Streptophyta > Magnoliopsida > Fagales > Juglandaceae > Carya > Carya illinoinensis. The sequence continues at coordinate 15,092,645 of NC_056759.1, read as the reverse complement.
TGGACAAGGTAATATTAGGACTAGGAGAGCATTGCCCCATGATGAGTACCAGGCACCATTAGACCTGCTACTTGGATTAGTGAGACCTGGACCCGTTGGCTTAGATGCCAAGAGGAAGGAAGTAGCTCGACCAACCACACCACACACAACCAACCTAAGTCCAGTTGAGCAGCTAAACTATGCCAAGCAAACCAAAAAAGACTTTATCATGTTAACTCTTACATGGATACATCAGAGTTATCTGACTCGTCCGTTTACCATGAAAGATACCACGAGAAGGGATCTCCAGAGATAGAGGATGTGTTGATTGAACACTAGAGGGAGTTTGGAAAACAAGTGAATGTGTACTATGACTTAGAGGAAGATACATTCTTCTATCGTACACAGGAGGTGTAGGATGATGGTGATGTCACTAAAGATTCCTCATCTACTTTGGGACCATAGAGTCATTAGACTATTCTTTAGTCAGGTACCTCTTCTCCATAAGCACGCATCTGATTTATAATCTCAGTCTAGAACAATAATCTTTTGCATTCTCAGATTCTTTCATTTTGAGATTTTCAACTCCTCTTCTCAAACCTTGAAGCTTGATTGTCTTAACTACTTTAAGATTTCCTTGAAACTCTTGCTGCAGAATCTCCCAAGCCTGGTTTGAAGTTGTTGCTCTCATCAGTCTTGGAAAGATTGCTTCACTAACAGCTTATTGTAGAGTAAACAAATTTTTAGCATCTCTTTGCTTGTCTATCTTGTTTTGGGTTGATTATGAAGTTCCTTCCGCTAGAGCAAAGACTCCACTTTCAACAACATCCCAAAGATCAAGTGACAGGAAGAGAGTCTTCATCTTGAAACTCCAATCATCATAATTCCCACCGCTAAGTACGAAGAGCAGTCTTAACACCCTTCACATATCGAAGTAGCTATAATGCCAATTGTTAGAAAGCAATTAGAAAAACAGAAAATTGTAAGGAGAAACTTCAATCAACGACCTGTTTGATTGATTCTTAATGTTCTACCCATTACACTTCCAAGGGTACAGGTTTATATAGACACCTTGTAAATAACATAGCATTAATCAAAACATGTTCCAAGATAGGCCAATTAACAGCATAGTCTAACTATAACAAACTATGTTATTAATAGATTTTATTGAAAAACTGCATCAGCTCCATTACGCATTAGCTTCAATAAGCATGCACTTGGTGCCCATCCTAAACACCATCATAATTCGTTTCTTTCCCACGGCAAGCCGTTGGCCGGAGCTTTCTCTTCCCTCTATTGCACCAAGCTTCAACACCACTAAACCACGACAACCACCGTTAGCCAAGATCAAACAGATCTTGGGAATCCATCAGATGTGGTGGATAACAGGGTGAGTTGTCTTGAGAATGAAAGCCTTGTTGAGAAGGAAAGGCCTGATGGACTGGTGATGAAGCTGCTGCTGACGCTACTGCTTGCTGTAGTGGTGATAATCTGACTTGATGTTGTGAATCTTCATCGTCAATGTATGAAACTTGTGACATTGCCTCTGCTAATTTTTCAAGTCTTTTTTGCTAGTAATTGATGCTAATTGAGCCTGAAATCTACTCCTTTAGACTAGCACTTCAAGAGTTTTGATAATTTTTGAAAACATTTTTACAACATGATTATAATTATATTTTTTCCACCATTTGATAGAAATTTGGTGGGCCAAAAACATAATATTTTTTAGAGAGGGATGAGGTTTAATAACATATTTCCACTTCATAATCCAATTTAATTTTGTTTTAAGGAAGAAACGAAGAAGTGGTGAACAGTATGTTAAGAAGGGTGGATAATCATTTTGTAATGTAAAAACCTAGAGACTTTCTTGGAGAGGAATGGGAATAAGAAGGGTTTCTGGTCCAAAATGATCCCACCATAGTAGAAACTATTGCGGGAGTGTCTTAATTTCCTATAATTTATCAAAATGAAGAAACCAAGAATAGCGCGAATTTTTGTTTTGTCTCAAGAAAATTTTTGTCCATGCCTGCTAATAATCATAATAATCAAAATAAGGTAAATCATATGGCTGAGAAAATCTTCTTATTAAATAGGGGTTTTTTCCCCATTGTTCCAAGGTAAGAACTTGCTTAATAGTAACTTGGTGGAAGACAATAATTGGAGATGAAGGTGGAGAATGTTGAGTTTGGAGAGAACAAGGAATCTCAAAGATAATAATGAAGTCTATGTCTACTAATATGAATTCATAAAAATTTTGGATTTTCTTAATGTTTTGTGAAACATAATGTCAATCTAGTAAGATAAATGCATCAAGTAATTTTTGAAGATCATAAAGGTGCTAGAATTCACACTCAATAGGAAAGACTGGATCCTGGTGGGTTTTAATGATAATAGGGGTTGTAGAAGGCTGATATAATGGTGGAGGATTAATAATTTGATAAAAGGAGAAAGGAGAAACAACTTTAGAATATGTTGGTAATTTCTGAGGAGTTAATGGTAAAAATTGATTGTAAGATGGCCTAATATTTTGGGATAATGTCCCCAATACTGTGTATAGTTTTGGAGTGGCAAAAAGATAGGGTGAACGATAAGAATGAGATGGTGGCCTAACATAAGGGGATTTAGACTTTATTCTAAACTAGAGGATGACATTATTGTCCCTATAAGAATTCTTGAGATAGAAAATCAGAAAGAGAATTAGATTCTCCTTTAATATATTCAATATCAAAATAAAAAATACTTGATAGCTTAAAAATACTTAATATAGCTTACCATCTAGAAAATATTTGTTTAGCAACTAGGTTTTTCACATCTTCAATCAAAACTTCATTGGCTGATTTACAATCTATTCTAAGTAAAAGCTTCTGATTCAACAAATCATCTTAAAATTTGGAAATACATAATATGATAGCTAAAATCTCTTTTTTAATAGTACTATAATTCTTTTGAGCATGATTCCAACATCCTAAATGAAATCTAATAATTTGTTCAAAATTATCAGATAATCTTTGTTTCATAATTCATCCGTAACCAAGATCAGAAATATTTGTTTTAACTATTTTAAAAGTATGAGGAGATGGAAGTCCTAAACATAATAATTTCTTAACATAAGCCTTTATTTGTTTTATAATATTTGTATGATTTTCTGTCCATGGTGATGGATTCTTTTTTGATATTTTAAATAACGGTTTGCATAATGGTCTGAGAGATTGATAAAAATATGCCACATAAATCAAACTTCCTAGAAATCTTTGTAATTGTTGCTTATCTTTTATTTCATTAGGAAATTTATTAACAAATTCTATTGCTCTACTAATTGGTGTAATAGTTTCATTTTGTTTAATAATTTGAATAAAAGTATTTAAATGTTTTCAATGTTGTTCAATAGATGAAGAAAAGATTAATACATCATCTATGTAAACTATTGAAAAGTGAGTTGAGTAAATATTTCATTCATAATATTTTGAAATGCACTAGGAAAATTTTTTAATCCAAATAACATAACATTCCGTTCATAATGTCCAAATGGAACTGTAAATACCGTTTTGTATCTATCTATTTTAGCAATTTTAATTTGCTAAAATCCACTTTTCATATCACATTTTGAAAATATAGTAGCATCATAAAGTCGAGATAATAAATATTTTTTATAAAGAATAGGGTACCTTATCCATTGTGTGTGTGTGTGTGTGTGTTTTTTTTTTTTAACATCAGAACTTCTCATTAAACAACAAACATTACACTGTTATCAACCCAAACAGGTTGTATAATAGGAAACAGGAATATCATCACACCAAACATTGACATCCTGGACATTCAAAGCTATTCTAGCTATCGGGTTTGTGAACCATCACCTTGGCCTTTCAATATACATACTAGAGAGACCATTAAGATCCTCTTTTCATCAATTGCTTCACCTCTTCTCAGGATAGCACGTTAATCTGCTACATATAACTCTGTGACAGCCATTCTTCCTTCTATTTCTCAACCACATGATTACAACATCTCATCCCTTACTATTCATTGCACATAGGAAGGGATCTCTTCAAGTACAAACAGATCTTCTGAGATAAGGAGTGCATTTTGTGGTAGTACATGTGCTGCTTTGTTGCCTTCACGTTTAGTGTGGATACCTGACCACTCAGCATATTGATCCAGTAGTCTTTTAGCTTCCTCTAGAATTAGACCTCCATAACTCCAGTCGATTGTTAATCCCTTGAAAATATTTATAACCTGTAGTGCATCACCTTCAATGATAAGCTTGGTGATTCCAATATCCTTGCAAAATATGGCACTCATCAGCATTGCATAAGCTTCACATGTGAAAGTATCAACTTGTAACTTCCTTTTAGCTTGGATAGTACCAATGATCTGGCCATTACTATCTCTCAGGATGATACCAATTCCAATCATTCCTTCTCTTCCATTGATTGCTACATCCCAATTTACCTTATAGGTTCTTGGTAAGGGTCTAATCCAAGCAACCCTGGAATTGTCACTCCCTCTTGTTTTGCTCTGATCCTTTCTGTTCTAGAGTGTACCATATGCTACTACCTCCTGTCTAGCTCTCTCAAGTAGCATATTTGGCTCCATAAAACCTTTACCATGTACAAATTCATTCCTCCTATACCATAACAGTCGAGTGACCATGGCCACCTCCATTAGCTCTTCCTGGTTTAGGTGAGTAACAAGATAATTCCAAGCACCTAGGAATTTTGGCCAGTGCAGGCTCATTTTTTAACTTTCCTACACCCTTGTCTCCATACGTCCTTTGCAGCTTCACATCCCCATAAGACATGGCCTGATGTCTCTATTTCAGTCTTGTATATAGGGCAGCTACTATCTATCACTATTTTCCTTTGCATGAGATTGGACATGGTTGGTAAGGCATTGGTGCAAGCCCTCCACACAAACATTCTTATTGTTGTGGGCACTTGGAGTTTCCCTAGTATTTTCCACTGGTCAGGTTGTGGATTGTGGTTAGATGGCCCCCTGGTCTCAAGCCAACCCTTCTCTATGCAAGTAGTAAGCACTCCTGACTGAAAACTGGCTGTTTTTTGTACATCTCCAAACCAGTTTGTCCTCTCTTCCTCCTAGGCTAATAGGCATGGATTTAATCAACTATATTTCCAAGGGTGAGAATAGAGCTTCCAAAACTAGTTCCTTCCACCTTTTCAAATCTTGGTCAATAAGATTAGCCACTAAAACCCAAAAACATCTCTTACCGATTGAATGAAATAGGTGTTTGGCCTTGGGATCCATTTGTCTTCCCAGATGTTAACCTGCTTACCATTGCCAATCCTCCAAATTAAACCTTCCTTTATCAGCTTTTGCCCACTGATGATACTTCTCCATGTATAAGAAGGGCCCTGTCCCAAGTCTACTGCTAGAAAATCCTTATGAGGGAAGTATTTTTGTTTGAGAATTTGGGCAATAATGGAGCTTTCTGAATGATGCGCCAGCTTTGTTTTGTAAGCAAAGCTAGGTTGAAGCTCCTAAGGTCTCTAAGTCCTGGACCCCCTTGATCCTTCCCTTTAGTCAGTTTCTCCCACTTAAGCCAATGTGTTTTAGAGTGGTCCTCATTGAAACTCTACTAGAACTTTCTCATCAACTGGTTAAGCCTTTTTGAGATAGAGATGGACAATAGAAAAATCCCCATGGAATATGTTGGAATAGCTTGGAGAACTGCCTTCAGAAGCACTTCCTTCCCTGCTGCAGAAAGCCACTTTGTCTTCCAGTTTGTGATCCTATGCCATGTTCTATCTATGAGTGAGTGGAAGGCTGCTACTTTGGATCTACCTATCATAGCAAGTAATCCCAAATATTTTTCAAAGGATCTTGAGGCTTTGACACCTACAATACTCAAGATGATTTTCTACACCTTAGTAGGAGTATTCCTGCTGAAGAAAATGGTAGTTTTGTCTTTGTTTACCATTTTTCCAGAGGCCTTCTCATAGATTTCTAGCAGGTATATCATCCTACTCCATTCAAGTGAGTTGGTTTTGCAAAATAGGAGGCTATCATCTGTTAAAAATAGATGATTGACTCGAATTGGATCTGATCCAATTGGTATACTGGTTATGCTACCTCGAGCTTCAGCTTGGTACAACAAGCAGATTAGTGCTTCAGCATATATGAGAAACAAATAGGGAGATAGGGGATCTCCTTGTCTAAGGCCTCTTGTTGGAATGATTGGTGTTGTTGCTGCTCTATTTAGTAGAATCAAGTAAGAAACTGAGGTGATGCAATTTAGGATAAGGTTGATCCATCTTTGTTCAAACCCCAATTTTTCCATAATTGATTTAAGAAAATCTCATTCCACTCGATCATAGGCCTTACTCATGTCTAACTTGAGTGCCATATAACCAGTTCTGCATTGCATTCTTGAATTCATTGAGTGGAGTGTCTCATAGGCAACCAAAACATTGTCAGTTATAAATCTCCCGGGGATAAAAGCACTTTAGTTCTTGGAGATTATTTTAGGAAGGATGAGCTTGAGTCTATTAGCCAAAACATGAGTAACAATCTTGTAGCTTACATTGCATAAGCTAATTGGTCTAAATTCAGTATCTTTTTTTGGATCCTTAACTTTGGGGATAAGTGTAATATAGGTATCATCGAAACTTTTTAATGAGCCTCCCTAGTTTAGAACTGAAAGAACAAAGTTACACACTTCCTTGCCTATGTTATCCCAATGGGCTTGGTAGAAGTGGGTTGGAAACCCACCTGGCCCTGGAGATCTGAGAGGATTCATCTAGAACATAGCCTCCTTCACTTCCTTTTCTATAAATCTTGCAAATAATTTGTTGTTCATACCAGTAGTGACTTTAGCTTCCATTCCTTGCAAGCATTCTTGGAAATTAGAAGGGCTTGATGTGGAGAACAGTTGAGAATAATAAGTTGAAAAAGCAACAGCTATTTGTTCCACATCTGATATTGGCATTCCATTATGGTCCAAGATATGGGAAATTGTATTGGTTTTCCTCCTCTGGTTTGCATGCATGTGATAGAACTGAGTGTTTCTATCTCCATGTAGTAGCCAATGTTGTTTTGCCCTCTGTCTCCATTTTAAATCCTCCTCTTCCAAGGCTTGTTCCACCTCTTGCTGTATGTGCTAGAATGGTTGATTCTGGTCTCCTTTATCAACTACTTATAATTCTGCTGTCCTTTCCATCTTCTGTCTGGGTGCACTAGCTTCCTCTTTTTTCAAGTCTGTTATCCATCGCTTCAGATCAGAAGAACATTGAGAAAGTTTGGATCTTATGGTGGAGCTTGCATCATTACCATCTATTATCCTCGACTGGAAAGCTTGTATAATATTTGAGCATTCTGACTTAAGGGACCAGGCTGCCTCATATCGAAAATGGGCCTTTTTCCTTCTGCATTCAAAAGAATTGTTAACCAAGTGCAAATTGAGAAGGGAGTGGTCAGATTTTATGGCAGGTAAAACATAACAAGTGGCATTAGGAAATTTGAGTTTCCATTATGAATTGGCCAAACCCCTATCAAGCTTTTCCTTTGTGAATCTTCTGCCCCACCTTATGTTTGACCATGTACATTTTTTACCTTTAGTGTAAATAGAGGATAAGGAACAGGTGTCTATGGCCTCACGAAAAGCCTCCAATTGCTTGTATGGTCTAGTGACAGTCCCTACTTTTTCATCCTGACTTATAATTTCATTGAAATCTCCAATACACACCCATGCCATTGGTGATGTAGGCTGCAATTCCTTCAGTAGCTCCCAACTTTGTGACCTCTTTGAAGTTACTGGGTGTCCATAAAACCCAGTGAGCATCCATTGGTGTCCCTCTCCTTTTGTCTTTTATTAGTACACTAATAGGCCATTGAGAATAAGTAGACAATTGGACATCAATATCATCTTTCCAAAGCATGGCCAAGCCTCCACTTCTCCCTTTGCTATCAACTACCAAGAACTTTTCATACCTAAGAGTCCTTTTAATAGCTTCAATTCGATCTTTTGAACACTTGGTCTCCATAAGCAAGATCAAGTTTGGGTGCTTATTCTTAACAATGAAGTTAAGGATTCAAACTATCCGCCCAAGCCCTAGGCAATTCCAGCTGAGGAGATTCATCTTAACTAGCAGGGTTGGAAACCAACTCCTGCCATATCCATCAAACTTTCATCTTCCAAATTCAACTTTCTTTTGCCTCTTTTCTTCAAAACTCGTTGGTTTGCTACTTTGCGTTTGGAAATTGTCCTAGTCAAAATTCTAAGAGCTACTGGATCAGGTATGTTTTCAGTATTGCTACCAGCCTTATCACCTGTTAATGAGATAATAGCACGTGCCCTTCTTCTCCATTTCTTGGGTTGATCTGTCATCACATAGTTCATGTCAACCTCCGCTAATGTCAAATCCTTGTCCTAACCCTCCATTTTGTTTTGTGTTGCAGGTACCCCTTCTTCTCCTCCATTCTGTTTTGAGGGAGGTTCGTCCTTGTCTGATCCCTCTATAGTAGTTTCCACTAACTCCCCATGAGTGTCTCTTAAATAATCCCCTATACCCAACCTAGTGCAGCTCCCTCCCCCTATGTAGGGCTTGAAAAAAGGGTCTCAGGTTTATACCTGGCTCTTGGCTCAATGGTCCCTCCTAGTCTCTAGCATGGAAAATTACATGGCCCTCTCCTCGATGAATGGGCTCCCCCTAGGATTCCACCACTACTTCAGGCATAGTTGAGCTCTGTGCATTTTTGCCCACTGAAGTAAACCTTGTGAGTTGGGATTGTACCATGATAGTGGACATGGCTAACCTTTTCACCAAATTTGGTCTTGCTCATCTCCTTATGGTTAGAGGCACATAACTAGACCCCATACTTGGCTTGATTGTGGCCATGCATTGATTTCATATCTGCTACTTTTAAGCATCCAGCAGCTTTAGGTCAAATGGCACCACAGCTAAAACAAAAGTTTGGCAACCGTTCATATTGGAAAGAGATCCAATAACTTTTGCCATTAATCGAATTGAGAATACCATGGCTGAGAGGTTTTGTGATGCTAATGTTGATCTGAACTCTTAAGTAAGGACCCCAACCAATACCTTCCTCATCAACGTCAACCTCTAGTACCTCCCCATCATACTCCCTATTTTCTTCAACCAATACCATGCCTGAGAGGTTTTGTGATGCTAATGTTGATCTAAACTCTTAAGTAAGGACCCCAACCAATACCTTCCTCATCAACGTCAACCTCTAGTACCTCCCCTATCATACTCCCTATTTTCTTCCCAACATCCCTTGTCATCCCTCCCATAGGAAGATTATGGAGCACATCGGTTCCTTCTCAAAGGCAATATCACTGGTTGATATCATCCCATCATATTCCTTTAAGCTAACCAGATTTCTATCAAAGGTCCACGGTTTGCCCTGTTTTACCCTCTCCATATCCTGGACCTTGGTGAACTCTATTAGGAAGAGGTTGTCACCCACTCATCGATATGCTTGAAATGGATACCTCCACTTGGCCGTTAGACCTTTATCATGGTGGTCTTGAAAGCATCTTTGTTGATCAACTTCTCCACAACTATAAGACCAACTAAACTCATTTTTCCTCGCCTTACGAGCACTACATCTCCTTCGAACTCTAGCTATACCTTCCTCTGTTTTACCTAAGTTAGCTTGAGTTTCCCCCACTTTTCCACCAGTTCCTCAGCCATCTAACCTCCCTCTCAGTTTGGTACGCAAACTAGAGGATGACCTTGCTAGCTGCAACACACCTCTCCTTAGCAAGAGCTAGGAGACCACGTCACCTTATCCATTGTAATACTTTATTTATTAGCTTATAATTTATAACTAATTAAGGAACACATCTTTCTAATTCTGATTGGGTTTTAATATAGAAAGCAGCACAACTCCATCGTGATTTACTTTTTCTAACTAATCATTTTGATAATAAATCATTAATTTCTTTTTTTCAAAATTCTAATAGTTCATTATTCATTTGAATTAGTCTAGCTTTAGTAGGAATATTCTTTTTAGAAAATTCTTTTTCATAAGGTAATTCAATTATGTGTTGTTTTCTATCCAGAAAGCATTAGGTAAGTTGGAGCATACTTATTTTTCAATTACAATTTTAAAGTTATTAATTTTTTGAATTAATAATGGATCTTTTAATTGTTCTTTGATTCTTTTATATCTTAATTCTTGTTTTAAGAAATTTATTTGTTTTTCTTTCCTTTTAATCTTATTTTTTGTTAAAAAGTTAATTTCTTTAATTAATGAAACTTCTTTTAAAGTATTAATTTCTTATGAAACTGGATGAAATAGAAGTTTAAATTGAACTTCTTTTCCTAATTTTTGTAGAAATTCCTTTATCTATTATATAGAAATGATAAAGGAAGACAAGGAATGGGTTTCATAATATTACTCTGGCATTAATATTTTTTACTAAAATAAATGTTGTTTTAAAGAAAATTCTATTATTGCAAATGTGTGCATTTGATAATTTATAATTTATGTTTAATTTTGCTCTATTGGCTTGAGATAATGTTTCTTTTGTTTTTTCAAAATATTTAAAATGTATTATTCTTTCTTGTATACAGTTTAAATATGCTCCTATGTATAATAAACCAATAGTCGTAAAAGAAAATTCTTTGTTAATAAAGATAGTTACTTCAGTATACCATTTTTGAAAATTTATTTTATTAAGAATATTAATGAAATTATCTGACTCCTCTTTAATAACTATTACTCAGTTTTCTCATTATTCTTTCTTAGGAGAATTAGTATTATTATCAATTTTTAATAGAATAATTTCTTATATTAATTGTTCATTTGAAACTTCTAATTTAGTATTAGAGGCTTTGAGATCTCTAATTTATTTTTTTATTTCATTAATTTCTTGTTGTAGGTCTTTTAAAGTTATTTTTTGTGTTTTTGTTTTAAATCTATTTACTATTTCCGAGAAATTGTATGATGAAGGTGTTTGGGTTAGTTACTGAAGTGGTTTGATTAGTAAAAGTATCTTTTAATTTTTCCAAATATTCTTTTCTTTCTTGTGCATCACTAATTTTATCTATTAATTCTAACATAATGTTTTCATGTGTTGACAACATAGTTTTCTTACAAATGCAATTATTCTTATCCAAGCAGTTACAAACTTGCATCTCATCATCTTCTGATTCACTATCAAAAGATTATTCTAATAAACTTGATTCTTTTAATTGATAAATTTCTTCTTCTTTTAAAGAGTTTTCCTCTTCCTCACTTGAATATATTATTAAAATATTAAATAATTTTTCTTATATTGTTTCAGGTACATCTAATTTATTAATTTATTTTTTAACCTTACAATTTGATGAATAATGTACTACTTTTTCACATTTATAACAAATAATTTGTTTTTTCTTTTTATTATACTTTTTTGTACTTTTTACTTATTTATATTATGTTTGTTTTTCTTTTATCTTATTATAAGGCCTTTTATATTTTCATTTTTTATTTGGGTAATTTTTATAATTTCTTTTCACCTTTTTGTGTTTTCTAGATGGAGCTAATAATGGAGTATAATCAAACTGTTCACGAAAGGTATATAATTCTTTCCTTGCAAATTTCTTTTCTTTTTCCATTAACTTTTTTAATCTTAAATCATTGCACATAATTAGACCAATTCTATTGATAGCAATTATTATGTCACTATTTGTAAGATTAATAAAATCAATAGTACCATCTAGTTTTACTGATGATTCTCATACCTTTTGGGCGAAGAAATATGGAAGTCTGGCAATGAACTTTTCCTTCCAGTATTATTGTTGGTAGTCATTTCTGATCATAATTTTAGTTAGAAATATGTGTTTATACCAACGGAAATCAAATAATTGAGGACATATTAAATTAATTAATAAATCACTAGTTCTTTCTTTAATTTGAATAGGGTCTCCTAAAAAATGTTTGGTTAATATAAATATTAGAGTATTAATAACATCTTCTAATCGTTGACTATCATCTGTTTTAATCTCTTGTATATTTTCATCATGTTTATATTGATTTAATATTCTTATTCTTTGTTCATGTGAAAGATAATGATCCCACCAACCCTTTAATTGGCCAGTGAAACCTATAGCCAGAATATGTGCTACTTGATGATTTGTTTTTCTACTAGCTTTATAAATATTAGCTACCATAATCATTTCTTGAAATTGATTTAATATTTCATATTTAGATAATCTATTTATGTTCCGTTCATATAATACATCTAGTGCAAAGATAGATCATAATATATGTTCTCTTTCTTCGAATTGCATATCCGACGAAGTAGGCCTTGGATACCAATTACGAATAATAGAAATATGATGTTTAGATTCTCTAGTTGATTGAATTTCTTCTCTAATTTTACTTATTTGTAAATCTTTAAATTAATTTTCAATATTACTAATTTCATAATCAGATATATTAGGTGAGTCCATCTTACTTAGTACATTAATATGAGATTGTCTTGAAATAGATGCAATATTAATATTTCATTTTTCTAGTTTATTAAAAAATTGTTCTAATAAATCATTTCTAATTTTAGAAAAATTGGGTTTTAGATGAGAAGGAATTTCATAGGGAATGAATAAAGGATTTTCTTTTGTTTCTTTAATAGTATGGTTGATAGGAGATATTTGATTCTCAATTCTTTTTAATTTTTTACTCATGGTTTTTAGATATAAATTAGTATAATTATTTTGTTAGATTATATTAGTAGTGTTTTTAATTTCTATGTAGAATTATATTTTTTTTTATTGGTGAGGCTAGGGGTGAGTTCGGTCCGGTCCGGGGAGGTTTTGTGGACCGGACCGAACCTATTCGGTCCAGGGTTTTTCCACCCTGGACCGGACCGAACTCCATCAGGACCGGTCCGGTCCGGTCCTATTCGGTCAGGTCCGGTCGGTCCATTCGGTCCAAGGTTGACTTTTTTTTTTTTTTTTTTATTATCTAATGACATTTTTTTTAATATTTATGTAATTATATTGTAATATATTTAATATATATACATATAGTATTATATATATATATATTAGTAATATGCTAATACTATTAGTCTATTAGTAATAATACTATAACTAATAAATATATGTAATAATAACTATACTATAACTAATAAATATATGTAATAATAGTAATAGTGATAACTATATATTTATATAATATGCTAATATTTAATGACATTTTTTTTAATATTTATGTAATTATATTGTAATATATTTAATATATATACATGTAGTATACTATTATATATATTAGTAATATGCTAATACTATTATATAAATAATATATATAAATAATATTTTTTTTTTATTTCTATTCGGTCCGGTCCGGTCCGGTCCGGGGTGAAAAACTCCCGGACCGGGACCGGACCGAATCTTTTCGGTCCCTTAAAAATGGGACCGGACCGGACCGGACCCAATTCGGTCCGGTCCGGTCCGGTCCGGTCCAAACAGTGCCGGTCCGGACCGGCAAAACCGACCGGACCGGCCGATGCTCACCCCTAGGTGAGGCTATTATTTGTGTACTTATTATACTTAATAGTTTCAAAATTGGGATATTCTTCATAAATAATTTAAATATTATCTCCTTTAGTCTATTGATTATTTTCCTATTTAGGGTTGATAATTGATTTGATTTATATATTTCAAACCATGTAAAGAAAGGTATATTAATTTGTATACTTTTTAAGTACTCATAATATTTTGTTTGAATCAAATCTTTCTATTTTTGTGAAAGTTAAGAAAAACTAATCTAATCTCTTTTGTTTATTTTTTTCCTTCATATAATCTTGTTTGAGATATTCTTTATTAATTTTAAATTCTTTTTTATCCAGGGTAAATCTTTGGCCATCATCTCCAACCACTTGTTGAGAATTATGAGAGGTGGATACTGTATCAGGATGATTAACAGCATATATTAGTGTATCAATAATATTTCCAGAAATAATACATCGAATCTGGGTATCCAGATTTTGAGATTTATTGTCAAAATTTTGTGATCTATTTTTGGAAATTGAAGTGAGTGCAGATCTAGGTGTATGATAACTAGAGGGTACTGGAGATGAATTATATGACTGGGAAGATGATTTTCTAAAGGGTTGAAAAGTAATTTGGACTATTCTATCCGTTTTTTTTTTTTTTTATCTATATAATCTAAGTTGTCCTTAGAATTATTTTCTATTTTAGTTAATGGAATAATATTTTCTAACTGCCATTCATTAAAAAGAGTAATTTGATTCCAATTAATTTGTTTAGGAATTTGTATCAATTGTAATAATAATGTATAACCTTTTGGATTAATAATAAGAGCTTATGGCTTTAATGTTATTTTCATTAGTTTATAATGAATTATATATACTACAATTAAAGGATGTGATCCTTTCATTGTATGATAACTATTTATTTCTATATTTAATGTTAAAGTATGTAAAATATTAGTTTCAAATAATGAAAGTGAATAATTAGGATAACAATTAAAATAAACTGGACCTTGAAATAGGCTTGATTCAACTATGCCAAATAATGAATCATGGAAATTATAATATCTTCCTTCTCTTAGACAGAGTAATACTAAAGCGTTTAATCCGCTTCTGGTTAGTGGTTTTATAACCACTTGTTTGTCTCTATTGTGCATGATTTGTGAGGTTGTATTTGAAGATTGGATTTCTTGATGTTGTTCTAGGTTTGCACCTAGGATCTGGGTTGAATCCATTCAAACAATATATGTTACCATTCGAACGGTAATGTTGCATTTGAACATTAGTTTTATACATTCGAACGTTAAACTGCATTAATACTGATTACACATAGCAAATATACTTATTAAAAATACATATTTACAAGAATGTATTTGCAAGAAAATCATAGAATACATAAGGATATTATAAAAAGATGCTTTTAAAAAAATACTTAAAAAATAGTTAATACTTAACATAAGAATAGTATAAAACATATGCTTAAAAAATGCTTAACATAAGGATAGTATAAAAAAGTACTTATCAAATAATTAATACTTAAAATAAGAATAGAATAAAAAAAATATTAAAAAATACTTAACATAACGATAGTATAAACAAAGAATTAAAAAATACTTAATACTTAACATAAGAATAGTATAAAAAATGCTTAAAAAATAACCAATACATAACATAAGGATAATATAAAAAAAGTATCAAAAAATACTTAATACTTAACATAAGGAGAGTATAAATAAAAGTATTAAAAAAACACTTAATACTTAACATCTTTTTTAATACTTAGAATACTTAAAATAGGACCAGGGAAATAGAGGATAAAATTTAATAATATTTAGAATAAGTTATAACTTAATTGTTAACTTATTCTAATAATAATCATATTTATAAGAAAATCATAGAAAATCGAATATTTAATAATAATTAGAATAAGTTAAAATCTTAATTAATTATTAAATTTAATATAAAATCGAATTTTTTTTGGTTGTTTGATATAAGCTTTACGTTGGAACGCTATAGAATAGTTGCATTTCGTTTCGTCTCCAAAACTCCTTTAGTACAACGATACTGGGATAACGTTGGGAACAATTTTCTTCATCCCAAAAAATCTTTTATGTTGTAGTTTTGATTTGTGAATTGCAATTTCTTATATTCATTTTTAATTCTCTTTGGTTTGGCATTCATGCAAAATATATGATTTTTTTTTAAATTCTTTTTACATTTTTTTCATTTTTGTTTGTGGGGGCGTCATAACTCATGTTGGGATCTTTTCGACAATAATATTAGTTTTCGTTTCAGATATTTTAGATTTTATAACTTTTAAAATATTATATTAGAAAAATGCTACTATACTACCTTGAATTTATCCACTCATTTTAACTGCTCATGTATTTATATTTTTTTATGATTAAAAAAATAATTTTTAATATATTGATATTTTTTTATTTTTTAAATATATTTAAATATGTTAAAAAATGTAAAAAATAAAAGAATAAAAAAATAAATTGAGAAATTTGTCGTGGCTGAATCTGAACTTGTTCGCACCCTTCGGCCTGACAGTTCTACCCACCCACCTATGACAAAGGTGGCAGGTCTGCCAAAGGAACACAATCGCTCAAATTAATGGAAGATGCAGAGACCATAACGCCCATTTGTAAGAGTTTGAGAAAACACAATACAAGCAGATTTGTCACACATATGTCCCTACACAAATTAAAATAATGTTAATCCAACAAACCGATCATAGTATACATAGCTAGTAGCCCTCCTTTGGGGCAGGCATTATCCGAAGCCTCTCCTCAAAGGCTTCATTACCCCCAGAAACCCTCTCTTCAGCTAGCAGAGATTGCAAGTCACTACCATTTGCCAGGCTGTTGAACTCAACGGCTTTGGAGGGCATTGCAGGGTACCTTCGTTGGCAAAAGGTCATTAATCTCTTGACTGATTGCAAGTATTTACGAGTGGTCTCATCATTCATGATGTGGGCAACACTATTGGTGTAGATCTTCTCACGGGCAGACCGTTCATGGATACCAACCATGGTGACACCAATAGGCCAGGGTGCATTTCCAATGGCCATCTTGATATACTGGTCCATTGCAGCCAAGTAGTCTCGCTTCATGCAGCATTCAACCACCACCAGCAACGCTTGGCGAATATCATCCGGGAGAACCTATAAATAGAATTATCATTAGTCCAACACACTGTTCTTTATAAGACGAAAACAAAGCAGTCAATACGAAATCTAAGCACAAATCATAAAGATGGGATGAATGCATAAAGCATAATCTGAAATAGTGGGATTTTTCTTTTTTTCTTTTTTTTTTTCTTTTTTTGGTGGTGTGGGGGGGGGGGGGGGGGGGGGGGGGGGGTTAGTGGGGGACTCAATTCAGAAGCTTTCAAAGAATTGAAACAGTTCAACTAAGTTTTGGTTTTATTTTTTTGATAAGTTTTGGTTTGATAAGTAGTTCAACTAAGTTTTGGTTTGATAAATACTTGTAAAAAAAAAAAAAACGAAGTTTTTATAAACGCTAAGCAAAGAGATCAAAACAATAGAATATAGTTTTCCAGCTCAATCCTTCTTCCAATTTCAAGATTTACCTAGTTAGCTCGAATCAGAAATAGATTTGGACCAAAACCTAAGCAGAACAAATAGATGTAGCTGTCAATGAAAATCTACTTTATTATGATGTTTACTATATGATGTAGCTGTTTACCGAGTATTCAACTCATTATTTGTTTTTATGTGTTAATCATCCCGGTAAAGAAGAGTATGATGACAGGTCTACAAATCCAGGTATATAGCTCAAGAAGATGAGACCAAGGCAGAGTGTTCTATCAGAAAGTTTAAAATGTATGTTTTTCATTATTATTATTAAGAAATTTTGTGGAAAAAGCACAAGACTAAGGTTGTTCAATAACTGCTACTAATGTCTTTTTATAGAGGAAATTGCTACTAATGACTTTTTGTCAATAAAGCTGGGATTGTTTTGTCATTTATAGAATTTTTTATACCTAGCTCATATGTGATCATCACAAGTTAGTGTCATTCCTAACCCTGGAATTTGAAGTCTTTAGGAACATCAATGACTAGCTGGACAAACTTTTTATGGAGTTGCAGCAACATGATGAGAGAGAAGAGGAAATGGCGTTATCAATTGAGGATAGGACAAGAAGACTGACTATAGTCGCTGAGCTGGAAAAAATCACCATTTATGGAGGAAATCTCGTGGAGGCAAAAATCACGGGCTCTTTGGTTGAAGGAAAGGGATAGGAGCACAAAGTTTTTTCAAAGGGCCACAAACTCCCATAAAAGGAACAACGCCATATAGGTCCTCCATGAGCAGGGCAGGGTTATATCAAGTAGAGATGCTATTAAGGACCATATTGTCCATTCTTACGATAAGCTTTTGGCAGAGCAGTACTTTTGGAGGCCCAAGATGGACGAACTAGCTTTCGATTCCATCGACCACACAAGCATGGCCTAGTTGGAGAGGACTTTCAAAGAAAAAGAGGTGTTTGGTGTGATAAAAGGTATGAACAAAGATAAAGCCCCAGAACAAGATGGTTTTCCAATGGATTTTTTTCACGAGTGTTGGGACATTGTTAAAGAACACATAATGAAGGGTTTTTTGGAATTTCATTCTTTTATGAAATTTGAGAAGAGCCTTAATATCTCTTTCATCGCACTTATTCCCAAGAGGGCAAAGTCGGTGGAAGTGAATGATTTCCGGCCATAAGTTTGATAAGTGGGGTTTACAAGATTGTTTTAGCAAATCGGTTGAACGAGGTTATGGGGAAGATCATCTTGAAGTCATAAAATGCCTTCGTGAAAGGAAGGCAAATACTAGACTCGGTCCTCATTGCCAACGAATGTCTGGAGAGCAAAGTCAAAGCCGATATTCTAGGTATCTTGTGTAAACTGGATATGGAAAAGGCATTTGACCATGTGAACTGGGACTTTTTGTTGTATATTCTTGGTAGGTATGGCTTTGGGGCAAGAAGGTGTCAATGGATCAAGCACTGTATAACAACTGTCAGATTCTCTGTTTTGGTCAATGGCACTCCCGAAGGTTTCTTCAACAACTCTTGAGGATTAAGACAAGGAGATCCATTATCCCCACTCTTATTTATTCTTGTCATGGATGTGCTAAGAAAAATGATGGAAAGGGCGGTGGATATGGGTTTCATCTCGGGTTACTTGGTGGGTGGTTCTACTCATGGAAGCTTGACAATTTCCCATCTTCTATGCGCCGATGATACGTTGATTTTTTGTGACCCGGATCTGAATCAAATTCGCTCCCTCAAAGCACTTCTACTTTGCTTTGAAGTTGTATCTGGACTAAAGGTGAACTTATCTAAGTCGAAAGTAGTCCTCGTTGGCTCGGTCAACAGCTTAGGGGAGGTGGCTGCCATCTTAGAATGCAAGGTCACATCCTTGCCAATGAAGTACCTTGGACTCCCATTGGGAACCCCTCATAATTCTACGATAATGTGGGAATGGATTGTTGAGAAAATTGAAGGCAAACTAGCGGGATGGAAGAGAATTTACTTGTCTAAGGGTAAGAGAATCACACTTATTCCAATCTCCCAACGTATTTTCTTTCCTTATTTCCAATGCCTGTAGGGGTGTCAAATAGACTGGAAAAGATTTTTCATGATTTCTTATGGGGAGGGCTAGAGGATACAAAGAAATTCTATTTGATCAAATGGGATAAAGTATGCACCTCGTTGTCTTGTGGCGGTTTGGGCTTAAGAAATTTGAGAACCTTCAACAAGGCACTTCTCGAAAAATGGTTATGGCGTTTTCACCTTGAGGGAGACACTCTTTGAAGAAATATTTTAGAGATCAAATATGGGAGTGTATGATTAATGTGGTGCACATGGAACGAAAGAAATGGCCGCTGTTTTGAGGATAGGGAACGCTCCCCGGACAGTTTTAGAGACTTTTTCTTTCATACTTTGTTGCTTTAGGCCTCTTCTATTGTATGAAATGGAACGAGTCTAAATGATTTGTATGCTACTATCAGTAGCACATAGTTTTGTAATTAGACTCTTTCTTGTAAAGTTCCTATGTACTCGGGTTTTGCCTATATATGTAGATTAATAAAACTTCTTTTTACCTATAAAAAAAAAGGGTCTACTTTAGGATTGAAAAAGAACTGACTCAACACATGTACTGGAAAATGTGAGCCTAATCTATCATGACCTAGAGAAGATCTCATACCCACATATGCATTATGCCAAAAACATTAATCATTATTAGGAGCTCTTTCTACTTGAAATTGTTTGTATAGTCCAGTTCCATATGCCCACACAACGCCTCCATGATCTCTACAGTCCAGAATCAACTCAATCCAAACTAATCCAGGATATCAAAGTCTCCCACGCTCAAATCCGCAACATTCACATCAAGGCCACATTCAGCTACAGCACCCTTGCACTGTATGGCATTAATATGTTGGCTCCAAAACTATTTTTCATAACCTGAGAAATACTTATAAGATACTTTTACACTAAGGATTAGGATTAGTCACTATTTAGGATCCTGTAGTAGCTTGTATAACCAAGTTCCACATGGCACCTACCCCTTAACAATCCAACAATCCATCCAATCCCAGTAAATCCAATCCAACGCAGTTAACGAAAAAAACATATACACCAATCAGAACCCAAGTAAAATTTATATTTTGCAAGAAAAATATTTGAACCAAATATAGGAAAACAAAACACTCACCTTCTTCCTGCAAAACTTGAAAAGTGGATTCAGATACCGAGCACACTGCTTAAACGTGGCCACCATGGACTTCCCCTTGGCCGTCCGCTTCTCGGCATCGGGCATCTCATCCAATTCCTGGTTCCACTCATTTAACAGCCTCTTGAAGAACACTAGAATCTTATCCTCCACACACAAGTCCTCGAAATTGGCTTTCATTCGCTTCAAATCCTTATCGGAGGCGTCAACACCACTGGATCCTCCATCGCCGCTCAGCTCCTCTTCTCCTCCTCCTCCATCTCTATCCTCCGGTTTACCGTCCTCGCTCTTCTGCCTCTTCCTGTCGCTCAAAATCCCCGTCCTCTGGCGCTTCCTCAGCTCCGCGATGTCGCGCAGGAAGTCATTGGTTTGCCCCTCGGTCATGTCACTATCGACCTCAAACAGGCCGGCCTTGAGGATAAACTTCATCCGCTCCAGCCGGGCATCGTCGTCTTCTCCAAAGAGGGTGATGGGCTGCTTGAGGAAGCGGAGGCGGCGGATGACTTCTTGTCTGGGGAGGACGAGGTTGTCGATGTTCTGCTCGTCGGTGAGGGATTTGGAGGCGGTCGATGTGGAGGCGGAAGAGGTGGCGGCGGAGGTGGTGGTGGCATTAGTTGCCGAGGAATTGGGCTGCGAAGAGGTAGTGGTGGTGGCGGTGGTGGATTGGCGTTGGGATTTGGCTTGGAGTTCGATTTTCTCTTCGTCACGTAGCTTCTGGATCTGTTTCTGTTCGATCTCCGAGCGCTTGAAGACTCGCCTCCCGCCAGTGTGTTGGGCGAGGGACTGGCGCTTCTTAAGAAGCTCCTGCTTCAGAAGATCCATCTCTCTCTCTCTCTGTCTAGGGCTTGAATTCTTCTATCCGACGAGAAAGAAGAACTGAAGAAGACCGGAATGCATACGGTCCGATTTGAATTATATTTGTTTTCTAAATCGGGTTACGACTTACGAGCCGATTTATTATTTGATACCAAATCGGAAATGGAAAAGATAGAAGCATAATATTTTCATGGAAAATGCTAGATCTCCAGCTGGGGAATCCCGCTGAGAGCTACTACTCTTAATTTTTTTTTTTAGTGATTAATAAAAATTAATTAATATTATTGTGAATTTTTTATATTTTTTTAAATATTTAAAAATATTAAAAAAATGATGTAAAAAAAAAAAACAAAAATAGAAAAAAAAATTTTAGCCTAGCGGGAGCCCCAACGGTAGCCGTAGCACTATCCTATTTTCATAATTTTTTATATAATTATATAGGAATATTAATAGTATTATATAAAAATGCACCCGTTTAAAATATAATTATATAAAAATTTATTGCTCTCATCTTAAAATATGATCATGTAAAACATTATCAAATAATTGTACATGAATTTTATAAATTATAACCTTCAGATTATGAGAATATAGAAAATTATCATTCAATCACTCAGCATATTCAAAGAATAAAGACAAGCAACTTCGTTCATTATCAAAATTATTATTTATCGTTTCTATCAAATTATTGTTTAAAAAAATCAAGACAAGAGTTACTGGAGTTACCAAATAGGCGCTAAATTTCAGGCTCAATAGGGAAAACTAAATGCCAATGAATCTTAATAGTAATTAGAGATGTAGAAGGTTAAGATATAAGTGGATGATTAATAAATTGAGAATGTGTAAAGGAAGAAGGAGGAACAACTTTAGAATATGTTGGTAATTTCTAAGAAGTTAATAGTAAAAATGGATTGTAAGATAGCCTAATATTTTATGGTAATGTCCTTAATATCGTGTATGGTTTAATTGAACGCATATTACTCATATACAAATTACACATTTGATCCTACTTCGAGATGTAGAAGGCTAAGATAATAGTAGATGATTAATAAATTGAGAATGTGTAAAGGAAGAAGGAGCAACAACTTTAGAATATGTTGGCAATTTCTAAGAAGTTAATAGTAAAAATGGATTGTAAGATGGCCTAATATTTTATAATATTGTCCTTAATATCGTGTATGGTTTAATTGTACGCATATTACTAATATACAAATTACACATTTGATCCTACTTCAATTATTTATAAAAGGGTTATTCTATTTGTGAAGAGTCATTTTACTTTTAGAAAATAATAATGACTTTCAAAAATATGCACCAAATGTGTCAACCCATATATTTTTATTTTTTCTTAGTAGTTAAGGATGTTTAAGAAATATTTAAAGAAAAACAAAAAAACTCATTTGCACTAGTATGCATATCTGGGATGCATATTTGGTGTGCACCCCAACATTGTCCTTACTTTTGTAAAATGATATTTGTCATTTGAATGTACAAACTCTACGCACTTCTTTTAAAAAACATCGTATATCTGAGACACACATGAAAAAAATATTTTTTTATAGTAGATTTCATTTTTTTCAAATAGAGTACATAGGACTTACATTTCTCAAGACTGTATCTAATATTACTTTTTATTTTTATATTAAATTATGTTATATTAATCTTTAGAAAAATATATCGTTTTCCATTTGTAAATACAGTTTTTCATTTAATTTTTCAATTTTAACACTATAATCGTTGAATTTAAGCATTTGTAATTAATTCCTTCCATCCAATATGGTCAAATTCATTAGCCAATCAAAATCCAACAATAGGCTAAAAATGCCACATTAGCTACATTATAAAGCACACAAGAGCACCCACACAAACACACACAAATATATAAATATATATATATATATATATTATATTTATATAATATAAATATACATGAACAATTTGGGTTAAAGAAAATATGGATCCCTAAATTTTTACTTATTTGCAAAATACTTTTCAGTTTTTAATTTTAGTATTATAATTCTTTGATTTTAAAACTATTTGCAATTAATCTCATTAAATTCAAAACACTTTTGAGCTTATAGGTTGAACTCGTCTTGTTGACTCTCGCGCTTGGCAAAAAAGACCCTAAGGGCATGTAGAGCCAAGCTCGCCTAAATATTTTGATAGAGGTCGAGTAGCTCATAGGTTGAACTCGCCTCGTTGGGCCTCGCACTTGGCAAGAGGGGGCCGAGCAGCATGTAGAGTCGGGCTCACCCAGATACTTTGATGGAAGTCGAGCAGCTCATAGGCTGAACTCGCCTCAGTGACCCTGGCGTTTGGCGAGAAGGGGCTGAGCGGCATGCAAAGTTGGGCTTACCTAGATACTTTGATGGAGGTCAAGTAGTATGTATGACTAGGCTCGCCTCATTGACCCTCGTGCTTGGTTGTTTGTAGAAGCTGCAAAAGCCAAACCAATCAGTGCAAATAATCACTAAACTTTGCGAACCTGGTCATGCTTGGCTGGTGTGCGGAGAAATTTTGAGATGCTATTCGTTGGAGGAAACAATCTTTCTGAAGTTGTGTAAGGTAGATTTGGGACTATACCGCACTCCACCGAGGGAGGGGTGGGGCACCTCAAACCACGCCCTCCCCTTTGAATTCCCCGGGGGAGATAATCATCCCTTCACCGCGATGGAACAAGTTAGCGTTTGAGCAATTTACGATTATACCCGCTCATTGACATTGTAGGAAAGGGGAGTGAGGGCCAAGCTGGCACTGTGCCCAGTCTTCTTCGTGGCGGGATGAGGTAATGTTTAGACAACCTTAGGGCTAGACCTGCTCTCCCCCGTGGAAGGGTCGGGATGACCTTTGGCTCATCTCACCCTTTGGTACCCTGAGGGGAGGTAAAGTTGTTCAGGCAGTATGTTTGACTAAACCCACTCCCATTGATTGATGCCCACGAGGAAGATAAGGTGTGTCAGATTGTAGATGATAGGCTCGCACTCCATCAAGGGAGGGGCAGAGGCACCTCAAACCACTCTCTCCCTATTCATTCCCTCGGGGGAGGTAATCAGTCGATGACCTTAGAGCCAGATTGCTCTTCGCCACTGTAGGATGGGGTAATTTTTTAGGCAGCCTCAGGGTTGGTCCCTCTTTCCTCTGCAGGGGAGGTCGGGCTAACTCGGGGTTAGTCCAACCTATTGACCCTTATATGGAGGTAGTCTATTCAGGCAGTATGTTCGACTGAACTCACTCTCATCCATTGATACCGTAGGGAAGGCGGGGTGTGTCGGGCTGTTGAGGACAGACCCGCACTCCACCGATGGAGGGGTAGAAGTGCCTCAAATCACTCTATCCCTATTCATTTCCTCGGGAGAGGTAATTTGTTGACGGCCTTAGAGCTGGATTACTCTTCGCCACGACGGGATGGGGTAATCTGTTCGAGCAGTCTTAGGACTAGTCCCACTCTCCTTCACAAGGGAGATCAGGCTAACTCGGAGTTAGTCCCTCCTATTGACCCTTAAGTAGAAGTAGTTTGTTCAAGCAATATGTCTAACTAAACCCGCTCCCATCCGTTGATACCGCAAGGAAGGTAGGCGAGGGTTGTGGCGGAAAAGTGTAATATTTGGACAACCTTAGGGCTGGACCCGCTCTCCCATACTGTTGGGTCAGGATGGCCTCTGGCTCATCTCACCTTTTGGTACCCCAAGGGGAGGTAAAGTTGTTCGGGCAGTATGTCTGACTGAACCCGCTCCATCGGTCAATGTCCACAAGGAAGGTAAGGTGTGTCGGGCTGTTTGAGGACAAGCCCACACTCCACTGCAGGAGGGATAAAGCAACCTTCGGCATTACACCCATCTCTTTGTTACCCTACGGGAAGGTAATTGGTCAGTGAAAATTTGACGTTTGGAGGAGGTATTTGTCACTTGGAGATTTGTTCACTGAATTCTTGAAAAAGACTAGCGTTTTTCATTAAAATATATTTTATATAGCAGGGAATGAAATTCACAAAAGTACAAGAGGATCTAGGTTGTTTTTTGCTTTCCTTATATGCACCCCTCTCCCCCCTTCAGCAGGGACAGTTCGCGCTTCTGACAAGAGGTTGTTGTGACTTCATGAGAGGTGCATATTCACACTGTGTGTCATCCCATTGGTCTTTGGCTTCAGCTCTTGCATGTAACATTCAAGTGCCAAGGCTTGCTTCCCTCAGAATTTTCCTATCCTTTGGGCTATTGGAAACTTTATCTTCAAGTGGTAGGTGGAGGTGATTTTCTTCAACTTATTGAGAGTCGGTCGGTCGATGATGGTGTTGTATAAGGAAAGGGCCCTTACTACCAAGAAGTTGACCATAATAAAGATAGTGCAAGGAGCGTTGCCTACTAAGACCAATAAGGTGATCGTTCCTGCTAGTTGAACTGTTTCCCCGGATAAGCCTTTGAGCTACATTGGGGCCAGTAGGAGCCGAGCAGCGTCTATTCCCATAAGGGTAAATGCTTCCCAGGAACAAAATGTCTGTCGAACTGCCATTGTCAATGAGCATCCTCCTTGTGGTGAAGTTGGTGATTTGCATGGTCACCATCAACGCGTCGTCGTGTGGATAGAGGACTCCTCCCTTATCAGCTTCTCTGAAGGAGATAATGGGGGTGGATTTGCCCCTTTTGTACTTAGTGGAGTGGTGGGAGGCCGATTAGACTTCTCATTATCGATCCTCTCTTGCATGCGCTTTCCTTCCAGATGAAGTTGCCCCTCTGCTAACGAAGCCCCTGCAATAGTGCAGATTTCCCCTATTGAAGGCACCTCTTGGTGCTGTTGTTGTGGGGTAGCGTGTGAAGGTTCTCGCTCAACTTCCCTTCTTCTAGGCTTTTCGCTCTTCTCTGTCGATATCCTTTGCAGGGGCTCCTCTCTCAGGAGCGTCCCCTCCACGATCGTTCCTCTTGTCGAGGTGCTTGGGTGCTGCTCAGTCCCCTACAGTGTGAACGGCAATCACCAATGTTGTGGGTGGTCAACTAATGGTAGGTGTAGTAGCGATGCTCCTCCAAGTTCGGTCGTCTCTCCTCCCTTTGGACGGTGGACATTGATTGGTCATGTTGGTACGATGCATACCTTGAGGTAGGCTCCTCCTTCCTTCTATCTTGTGATTTCCATTCAAGTTTCTCATGAACATGGCCTTTCGATGCTTTCCCTTTGCAATCTACCCGCTCTAGATCCTTTTTCCTTGGTTCAGTCAAGGCACGAAAGGTGTCTTCGACATTGCAAAAGTTGTTGGCTTGAGCGCCATAAACTCTAGTGAGGTCGTGGGAGTCTTTTTGGCCAGTTCCACCATGAATACGGAGTGGGGCCATACTCCCCCTAGAAGTGCTGCTAGGGTGATCTTTTCGCTCTGGTCCTCTTTGGTCATTCATTCTTTATTGAATTGGGCAAGGTAGACCTCCAAATCTCATCTTCCCTTTGCTTGATAGTTAGGAGGAATGCTGCAGGGCGCCTCCTCCTTTTGCTAGCCATGAAGTGGGTGAGGAACAGGCGAAATAACTAGTCAAAGTTTTATATGGAGCCTGACGTCAGGGAGCTGAACCACACTCTTGCTGATCCTCTTAAAGTCAACAGAAAGGCCTTGCAGGCCACCTCTCCAAGGAACCCATGTAGGGTCATGTGGGCGTTGAAAGTTTCAAAGTGCTCCACCAGATCTCAAGTTTCGTCATATACTTCCATGGGTGGAACTAGGAACTTTGGCAATAATTGAACTGCCATCACATTTGCGTTGTATGGTAAGCCTATGCTGACGAGTAGTTGATCTATTGTCGATGAGCTTCCCATCCTTCTCCTCATCTCCTCATACTTCCCTCTGAGGTTACGATGCTTATATTGCATGTGCTTCATTTCTTCTTGGCCATTGTCACCTCTTTCTTACTATTGGGACTCCTGGTACTCGCTGGCACTCGGCTTTCCATGGCGCACTGAATCTTGGTTATTGCCCTTGAGGGCTAGGTTTTCCTCACGGAGTACATTCATCTCATTAGTGAGTTTTTCAATGAGTTGTTCCATGGCCACTATCCTAGTCTCCATGTTGATTAAGGCTGCCTCCTTCTTGGTCTCGCACCAACTGAGAACAGGTCCTTGCAGACATACGAAGGACATGTTTTAAGGTTTTTCCGATCCCACATAGGACATCACTGTTAATGGCATGTTTCGTATGCCTGAGGGCTAGGCTCTCAAAGGTCTGGGTCTTCGATCTTATAAGCCTGCGATTATAGAAAAACGGTATGAAAGGGTGGCCCGGGGAGTCTCTGATGCCTAAGTTAGCTGTGATCTTCCAATAATATGAGGAAGCATAAATTTAATGAGTAAAAGGAAGAGTTTAGATGAGAATTTGATCGTGCCTTTCCCTGATGGTCTGGGGTCCTTTTATAGTCAGCCCTATAGGTTAGACGACCACACCCTGTTGCTTGGGCCAAGGGGTGTCTTCTCGGGGTTCCCTCCACCATACTTCAATTAATGTGGCATGATCCCCTAGATGAAGTAATTAATGCGGCATGATTTCCTGGTGAGTTCAATTAATGCGGTGTGATCTCTTGATGTTGCTCTAGAGTCCCCTCCTTTCCCTTTGGTGTGCTTTCCTTCCTCTTTGCCGATTTGGTTTCCCATGTTTCCTGTGTTACATTCCATCCTAACCCAAACAAACACGCTCGACCCACGTGGGTCACGGGTTTTTGTTGGGTCACTGAGGGGCTCTGCAGGCTTGAACCAAGTTTTTCGAGCCCTTAGGGATGTGGGGGACCCTCCTAATGTCTGGTCTAGACTAGTCTTCGTGTGTCTGAGGCCCTAACAAAAATCCCCCCAACAATTAGAGATAAAGTACTCGTCAACTCAACAAGTACACTAAAAGAGCATTAAGTTTGCTACATTGATAAGTAACATGGGAAGGGAATTTCCTTGCCCCCAAAGCAAGTACCATGAGGAGCAAAAGCGCTCATCACCCAAGCAAGCACCATAGAAAATAAAAGTGATCACCACCTCAATAAGTTGTGGAAGGCAAAGTGTCACCACAACGAGCACCATGAAGAGTATGAAGCTCGCTGCCTCAGTGAGCATCGTCGAAAGGGAATGTGCTTGCCTAGGGAGCAATAGTACTTACCACCTTGGTGAGCACCTAGGAAGGCAAGTAGGGGTGACAATTCACGTTCGCGAGCCTTGTTCATGTCATATCAAGTCATGGATATTCAATCATAAGAGTCAACCCAAACATGACCTGTTAAACTAAATGGGTTAGACCTTTAAACCTTAACACGACCAATTTAAATAATGGGTCATATCGTGCCATCCATTCTGACCTATTTAATAATTAATTAGAAATGGGTAAACACGAAACAACTCATTTCAACCAATTTCATGTAAATGTGTTGAACTAACCCACATAACCCATTTGACCTAATTAATATAATTTCATATAAAAGTTAAAATTCATATTTATTAGTAGCTAAAATATCTTCAAAAAAATAATAAGATTACCTACTCACAAAAAATATGAGCAGTATTTAGATTTTAACCTATAATAAAACCAACATTACAAACCTATTAATAACAAATATGAGCATAGGTCTAGAATTACAATTCCAATAATAAAAATATAAGAATATTGTGAAATACCAATATTTCAGCCTAACAATAGTAAAATTGTAATTTTGAAATAAAATTTAAATGGGTTGTTACAGGTTGATTTTGGGTTGAACAGATTGACCCGTTATTAACCCGTTTATTAATCGTATCTTAATGGGTCAATCTATTTTGACCCGAACTCATTTATATCAAACTCAATGTTGCTGATTTTGTGTCGTATTTGTGTTAGGTTTATAAATCTTGTCACATATTGTCACCCTTATGGCAAACTGCATCTCATGGTGCTCGTCCGTGGGGGAGCACTTTTCCTTTCCATAATGTTCATCAAGGTGATGAGTTTTATACTCCTTCATGGTGCTCTCTCAGGTGATGGGCACTTTGTTTCCCATAGTGATCACCTCTGGAGCGAGCACTTTCCCTCTCCCTGAACCCAGGTTGCTATTTTTATGCTCCTTCAGGATGCTTGTAGAGGTGAGGAGCACTTTGCTTCCCATGATACTCTACAAGGCGACAAGCACTTTGCCTCCCATGGTGATCACCTAGGGGATGAGCACTTTCCCTCTCCATGAGCCGAGGTTGTAAATTTTATGCTCCTTCAAGGTGCTCTACAAGTTGACGAGCAATTTATGTCATATGGTGCTCTACAAAGTGATGAGCACTTCACCTCACATGGCACTCATCGAGGTGTTAAGTACTTTTACTCCCCATGGTGGCTGCCTAGGAGCAAGAACTTTCCCTTTCAATGATGCTCGCCGAGGTGGCAAATTGATGCTCCTTGATAGTGCTCTCCAAGGTGACGAGCATTGTGCTTTTATCCAAGGTGCTCACTAAGGTAATGAGCGGTTTGCCTTCCACTCACCCAAGTGGCAGGCACTTTGCTTCCCATCATGCTCACCAAGATGGCACATCTAGAATCTGCATAGGAATCAAAGAACATAGAATTTTATTTATATTATCAACCATAGAAACCAAATAGAACCCCCAAAATATAGAGACTCAAACTAAACATACCACATAAATGATACACCATAAGGTACTTAGAGATTAGTACTGGCATAGCTGATGTAGTTGTCGTTTATTTGCAACTTGTGTTCCAGTTTTTCGACCCACCAACCTGCACAAATCATTAACGACAAGAACTTATATTGGGGCAACATGTCAACATTAGAAAACTAAAATAATAGATATATATTTTTAGTCCACTCGATCAACTTTCTAGAGAGAGAAGCTCTCACTTCTCTCTAGAGTTTCAACACAGCCAATCACCCAAAATGGAGGGGGGAAGCCTCAGCTCCTCCCTTCCTCCTTCCTTCTTATATTCTGTCTGCTTTGTTTCGATGCTTGATAATAAGGCTTCCGTGGTGGTTAATGTTATGGTGGCTTAAGGAAACCAGAGAACAAGTTCTCTGGTTTGTGGCCCACACAGGCTTCTATGGTGTTTCATGGAAGCTCTCTGTGGACGTGTATGGAGATGGAAGTGCATCTCGTGCTTGGCAACTTGTGGCATTTATATGGATGGGATCACAATCTATTGTGGCCCAACCAGGTCAAGAAAGGAGGTTGTGAATCTATGCTTGTCTTGAGCAGTCGTTTGTGCATCAGAAACTATCGCAAGTCTTGGGCGATCTCACGTGGATAAAGTGCTTGAAGAAGTAATTGGTGTAGTCAGTTGGTAGATTGCCCCAGAGCTCAGACTTAACCGTAGGCAAAGTCAACTTTGGAACCAAACTTTAGTGTTGAGATCATCGACTTGGGGTACAGGCCGTTTTGGGCAAGCTCATGGCGGGGCAACCACGAGGGTTGGCTCTAACGCTTAAGAAAGTTGCCGTCACTAGCCATGAGCTTGGCGAACGAACTGCGTAGCATGAGATACATGTTTGTCGTAGCCGTGGATGGTGGTGATGACTCTGGTTTACTATTGGGCTTGGAGTCAAGTCGTGGTGTGGAGTCACATTGTGAGATGTGGAGGAGGACTATCTATTTGGTGATGCAACAAACTGGGTTACAGCGGACATAGAGGAATGTTGGGTGTTCTAATCGAGAGAGCTGGATTGTAGCCCACTCACGCATGCTTGCTGCAAGAGAACTTGGGTGTCTATTGGGCACTCACGAACAGACTAATGGGCAAAAGATAGTGGCAAGAAAGTGTTGTGGCGTGGGCTGGACAAAAGTCCATCACTACTGACAGCCTATTGGAAGGCCATTATGAGTGTTTTAATATTTTAATGTTTAATGTTGTAATGTTGTTTTTTTTATTATAGTTAGGTAAAATAAATAAGAATAGGCTATTGGACTATATATCCATAGTAAGCTTGTCCCTCTCCTCCTTTAAAGGAGGAGGGTTTTCTTTTGCTCCTCCTTTGGAGGGTGGGGTTTGGGATGTGTTTTCTCAGACAAGTCAAGATTGACATCTCTGTTGTTTATAGAGTCTAGCATTTCAAAAGGTTTTGTCAATAGAGAGTTTATTTGAAGTTTCAGACAATATCCGCCACAAAGGAATTTGAGTGCGGGGAAGCCCCAAATAGTTGAGTTGTTTGACTTGTAATCGGGGTTGTCTTCCTGTATTTATCAATCATAACTATAACTTCGTTCATGAATAAATTGAAGTCTATTTCTCAAAAAAATAAATAAATAAAATAAAATAATAAAAAAAAAAATGAATACACATTAAAGATTACCTAGGAAGTAAAACAAAAAAGATAACGAGTAATCAAAGCTCAAACTTTCCCCATTATCATCCACTTGTTTATCAATTTTCTAGAAATAAGTAAGGAAAGTGAAAGAACATATAAAAATTGGTTTCCTAACAAGTAAAGTGAACAAGTTCAAGTCTAACAAGGAAATGATTTAGAGCTACGAAGACAGAGACTTCAGCTATGTTTGGTTGGTTGAGTGATCTCAACTCATTTCAAATCAATCATTGATGGGACTTACTATTTTTTCAACTTGTCATAAAAAAAGTTAAATCCATCTCAAAATACTCCATACATTTGCATATATATCTCAATTTATTTATATTCAAACACATCTCAATGAGATCTACAAAACACTATTATTCACAAATCAATACATATCATCTGAGATCATTTTAGCATTCAAACGCAATCTTCTAGTGGCAAAAAAAGAAACAAATAAGGGAGACAAATGGATTGACACGGGCAAAGAGAAAGGGAAATGCTAAACCCATCGATAGTGGGTCTCGACAGCGTATCCCGATAACTTTTTTTTTACTTAATGATTAATGAAGTGTTTTTTTAATAATGTTGTGAATTTTTTTAAAAAAAGATTTAACGGTGTTAAAAAATATTGAAAAAAAAAAAGAAGATAAAATAAACTTATGGGATCCAAATTTGGGTCCCGATATCGGTGGCTTTAGTGCCTCCCTAAGAGAAAAGATGGAAAAGTAATGTTCTGGAGCCTTCTTTCTACATCAAAATCAGGGACAATTTTGGTAAGAGAAATAGTAACCAATCAAAGGGAATGAAATACGAAGTCCACTTACATTTTAGTGATAAATTTGAGATTCTCATTAGGCTACAAATATATTTATCTTATTAAACAACTATAAACAACTATAACGGTTACAAAAACAAGACCTCCAAACAACTCTCACAATACTAAGAGGGAGGGCATTTTAGATATAAAATGAAAAGAAGAAAAAAAGACACCTAACAATCAATTAGATGGCAGGGGCCCTTGATATCAATAATTACAACTAAAAACCAAAAATTACCACAAAACACAATGAAGACCATAAAAGACCTCAGTAGCAAATCCGTCCATCAATTACATGGATTCCTACTAAGTAGAGTCTATACTTGCTCTTTTATTATAAGTATAGGAAACTTGAGGATTTGAGGTAATTTTGTCTAAAATATCATGTAGGATCAAAGATAAGTGAAACTTATCTACTCCCTTTAACCCCAAATGACTAGTTGATATTCCCCATTCCACTATGCATCCCTTCTAGTGATGCCTTATGCATCCCTAGGCATCCCTTCTAGTGATGCCCTTTTGATTGACCAATGCATCTGCGACATTCATGGATATTATGAATTTAGTATTTAGGTCCTTCGTAGGTTCCTTCGTGGTGGTTTTTATCGAAGACATTCTAGTCTACTCGCTATATCTAGAAGACCACATTAACCACCTACGACTTGTATTGGTTAAATTGCGGGAGCATCAACTGTAATCAAAACTTAGCAAGTGCAAGTTTTGGCAATGAAGTTAACTTCCTTTGTCATGTAATTTCCAAGGATAGTGTAACAACTCGTTAGAAATTCAATGGTAGAATTTCTATAGACTTTAGGAACCTCGTGAAAATCTCATAAGTTTTCACGAATCGACCAATCGCACAGGTTTTAGTCTGTCAACATAATCAGTGTTATCATTCATTATGGTGACAGAATTGTGATTTTAATTATTTGAGGTACTTAGAAATGTCAAAATATGTTATGGTCTACGCCACTAGACTCAACTGATTATTTAGGATTTCATGGTGCAATAACCCATTTTCATAATTTCGGACGAAATGCCTGTTCGAAACTGTAAATTTACTTTTAGGGGCACTTCGGGTTGAGTTTTGGTAAATGATTTTCACTGTAGGTTAATATGAATATTTAGGATTTTTCAGTACAAGGTTTATTATGCATTTTTAGGAGTGAATAAACCTCGATAAGCGTACTAAATGTAGTGTTTTCAAAATCACAATGTGGAATGTCCAAATTAGGTTAGAGAAGTTTTATTTGGACACTTGGCAAGATCTTAGCCACATAGTGAATAGTATGAGACACTTGGCACAAAAAAGAACCATTAGATGGATTTGTGAAGGAAATCAAGGTGTAAGATAATGCCACCTAAGCAAAACGTTTTTTCATCTAATCAACCAAATTGAGCCAAATCAAAGAGGGTTTCAACCCTAGTGAAACCCCAAATGGTTGGAATCCAATAAAAACCCCAAAATCTTGGTTGAAACCGATACCCTAAACGGTTTCCCCAAACCCTAAAGTTGGCATTCAAACTCTTTTTGATCCAATTTCTAACATTGTGTTTAATCACTTGATTAAATCACTTACACATGCTATTAATTTCTCAAATTCTTGTTATGATATCATTATCCAACCTTTTAAACCTTGGAAATTTGATTGGGCCAAGAAAAATTAAATTTGGGCTTGATAGCATCTTAAACCCTAACTAAACCCCCTTTAAACCCCAAATTGAAGCCTACTTAGTTGAGACCCACCAAGGCCCACAAATTTGGCCACCTTGGCAAAGCTTCTTGAAGAAGTTTCCTCTCCCACATGGCAGACCTCCACTACCCTTGGCTGCACCCAATAGTGCCTTGATGAGATGGAGAAACACACCTCATCAACCTCCATACCTTATAGCTTCTACAGGCAGTCCTTTCCCCTCACTATTCTCCACTTTATGTTACATAGCCATCTCCAATCAAGGGTCATTCAAGCCCATATCTTCCCCCTCCTGAAGTCTAAAGTCATGCAAGACATACTTCTTTCCCTTTAATTACTTCTTCACCCCGTTCTTAGTGAGAAACCCAAAAGAGCTCTCTCGAGCAGATTTCTGGGTCTTTTTGCATGGAGATTTTTGACCCTTTGTAAGTATTTTCAAATGATGACTCCTTTATAAAATTGTTCCTCTTTCAATATAGTTTCTGTAGATATATTATTAGTATATTACATGGTCATTTGGTTGGTCAAAAGTATTTTTAACCATGGAAATGTCATTTGGCGTCAAACTGGAGAGTATGTTATGTTTGGGAGTTTTTGACCAAGCTAATAGACATATCTTGGTCCAACAATTTTATGGAGTACTATTAGCATGTTTTTATGAGTTTTCATTGAGGTTTTGTTGCATGAATAAAGCTTTTGGTGATATATTTTCTTAGATCTAGAAACTTGAAAACTGGAAGTGAAAAAACAATTTTTATTTAGGGAAAATTTGAATATTTCATGGTTTGATCTTACTTTAAAGGCTTTAATACTTTTTTTTTTTTTATCACCAAAGAAACATAGTGTTATTCATCAAAACATCCATTACATCAAAGCATCATGACTAATAACTTGAGAAACAAACTCAGGAAAAGAATGCCACCAAATTACAAGATCATCTATATGCCATGAATGTCTAGCTAAACAATGAGCCACAGCATTGGCCATCCGACCCTTATGCTTAATAGAAACTTTAGGAAATCTTTGCAAGAGCCTTCTGATCTCAAAAACCAAGTTCCCCCATATAGACTCCTGATCTGTAGCAAGAGTTTGTACCACCAGAAGGGAATCTAGTTCCACTTCGAGCTCAGCAATTCCCAGAGGTAAGCAAACCTGAAGGCCTCTTAACACAGCCAGAAATTCAATCTCCATTGGGTCTGTTACTTCATGTTCTGGTATACAAGCTGTGAAAATCACCTGTCCCTTCTCATCTCTTAGAACCATTCCTACTCCCGAGCTGCACTGGT
Organism: Carya illinoinensis; assembly: GCF_018687715.1. Lineage (NCBI taxonomy): Eukaryota > Viridiplantae > Streptophyta > Magnoliopsida > Fagales > Juglandaceae > Carya > Carya illinoinensis. The sequence goes on along the minus strand of NC_056759.1, from coordinate 15,057,572 downwards.
CCTGAAAGATAGCACCATCAGTATTAAGCTTCAAGGCACCTACCTGTGGAGCTATCCAATTGCACACAAGCTTTACTCCCTTTCTCTGCTCTGCTAGAGCTGATTTCTGTTCTTGCTGAAGTGAAAAAGCTTGATCCATAACTTGCTGAGGAGACAATCTTTGCTGCTCAAAGAGAAGTTTATTCCTTCTATGCCATAACCCCCATGTGCATAAAGCCATTAGTTCCATCTCCTTTTCCTTTTTGCTTAATGCCAACTGAAGCATAATCTGGACAAAGTCCAATAATCCTAAAGCACTCTGCAGAAACCTGAGCTGATCCAACAATGCATCTTTAAAGGTCACACAATTAAGCAAAGCATGATTTGTATCTTCCTCCTCCATTCTGCACCATGGACATATAGCATCTGTCACCACCTTTTTAACTAGCAGATTTTTTAAAGAAGGTAAACCTTCTTTACAAACCCTCCATACAAAAATTTTCACTCGAGTAGGGACTTGCATTTTCCATATTTTCCTCCACATTGTTGTCTGATCTTCTCGAAATGATACCTCTCCTTCTTGGTTCCTGGCAGCATCAGCCAAGAATAGTCTATAAGCACTTCTGACACTAAACTGACCACTCTTCTCATGTTCCCATACCAACTCATCAGGCCTACTAATAGAGGTTAACACCATATGCAACACTTCTTCAGCTTCCCTTGGAGGTAAACATCTTCTAACCTTTTCCACATCCCAACTTCGAGTTCTGTCATCAATTAATTCAGAAACCTTCCAGTTTAATTGGGACTGAGTAGTGGAACCCGAGACAGGCACCAGTTTATGGTTTGGTAACCAAAAATTAGACCATATATTAATGGCCTTACCATCTCCAACCCTCCACTTACAACCTTTCAGGAGATGTTGCTTAGCTTCCCATATACCCCTCCACACAAAAGAAGGATTTGTTCCTAGTTTGGCCTCTTTAAAACTTGTAGAATGGAAATATCTAGCTTTATATAATTGATGAATCAGCCGACTTTCTTCTTTAAGGATACACCAACTCTGCTTTGCAAGAAGAGCCAAGTTAAAAGTTCTTAAATCCTTAAAACTCATCCCTCCATGCAACTTAGACTTACACATTTTCCTCCAACTAACCCAACTGATCTTATTTTCCTCTTTTCTCTGCTCCCACCAAAATCTAGCTATCAAACTTTCCAACTTTGAACACAAAGAGGCAGGTAATTTAAAGCAACTCATGGTGTAAGTTGGAATTGAGAGGGCTACTGCCTTTATAAGTACTTCCTTACCCCCTTGAGATAACAATTTTTCCTTCCACCCTTGTAATTTAGTCCACACCCTATTTTGCAGCCCAGAAAAAGCTTGATGCTTTCCTCTACCCACCATTGGAGGCAATCCCAAATACTTATCATAATTTTGCTGCTGTTGAACACCCCAGAACTGCATAATCTCAGCTTTAGTAGTAGAGGAGACGTTCTTGCTAAAAACCATAGAAGTTTTTTCTTTGTTCACCACTTGTCCTGAAGCCTTTTCATAAACCTCCAATAAATGAAGGATATTTCTATTAGTTTGTGTTGTGGCCCTACAAAATAACACACTGTCATCGGCAAACATAAGGTGATTAATCTTTGGAGCACCTCTGCATACACAGATCCCTTCCACTACATCTTTGACATCGGCTTGTTGAAGAAGGGAAATAAGACCTTCAGTACAGAGAATAAAAAGGTAAGGGGAGATGGGATCCCCTTGCCTTAACCCTCTTGAAGGATAGATTGGGCCTTTAGGTTCTCCATTCACCAAAATAGACAAAGAGACTGATTTAACACACAGCATCAGTAAACTAGTCCACTTATCACCAAAACCCATAGTTTTCATAACTGATTCCAAGAAATCCCATTCTATTCGATCATAAGCCTTACTCATATCAAGCTTTAGGGACATGTAACCTTTTCTTCCTTTCCTTTTCCTTCGAAGGAAGTGCACTAACTCATAGGCAATTAACACATTATCTGAGATTAATCTTCCAGGGACAAAAGCACATTGAGAACCAGAAATTAACTGAGGCAGAATATTCTTCAATCTGTTTGCAAGAACCTTTGACACCAACTTATAAATAACATTGCAAAGGCTGATTGGCCTGAAATCAGAGACCAACTCAGCCTTTTTCTTTTTTGGAATCAATGTCACATAAGTGTGGTTTAGCAATGAAGGAAAACTTCCAGTATTCAACACCTCTAAAACAGCTTGAGTAACATCTCTACCCACTATAGCCCAATATTTTTGGTAAAATAATGGAGCCATACCATCAGGACCAGGAGCTTTTGTTGGATTCATTTCCTTTAAAGCTACATCAACCTCATCTGCCACAAACTCCATTTCCAGTTGTTGTTTCATTTCTGCTGTAACTCGACCTGTTAGAGCCTCTAGAAACTGCATACTATCCCTTTGTGTTGAGGATGTAAAAAGCTTCTTGAAGTAGTTTAGTATAACCTCATCCATATCTTCATTCACTCTCCAATTACCCATATCATCCTTAATCCCTTTTATCATATTCTTTGCTTTTCTCTGTGAGGCTTTATGATGAAAGAAACTGGTATTTTTATCACCTTCAGTCAGCCATAGAGCCCTTGACCTTTGTCTCCACATAATCTCTTGCCTTTCCAACCAATTTTGAACATCTATTCGAGCTTTCTTTAAATCATTGGTTCTATGACCCTTTGGATCAGAAGCCTCAAGTCTTTTTAAAACTTCCTTTGCCTGTCTGAGCTTTTTCTGCACATTACCAAAGCAATCCTTATTCCACTTTGCAAGATGTTCACCACATTGCTGAATCTGTTTGAGGACTCCCTCCATAGATCTATCCCCATTGATATTAACCCAAGCCTTCTCAATGAGTGGTTTGCAGCCTTTATCTTCCACTCACATGGCCTCAAAGCGAAATAACTTTTGTCCTCTCCTCTGAACTCTATCCTTTTGTAGCTGTAGTGTGATTGGCACATGATAAGAGTATGACACACTTCCATGACTTACAGTTGCCATAGGATATAAATTCTTCCATGCAAGATTGGCAAGACCTCGATCAAGTCTTTCACTAATGCTGTGTTGAGGTTCCCTTCTGTTGCACCATGTAAATGGATTACCAATATATCCCAGATCCAATAAACCACAATCATCAAGCAAATCTCGAAACTCCTGTATCTGTCTATCAGTTCTTGCTCTACCACCAACCTTTTCATTCCCACTGAGCACTTCATTAAAATCTCCCATCAAAAGCCAGCCCTGATCACGAGAAATTTGAATGGATCTAAGTAACTGCCACGTCTCATATCTCCTGCTAGTTTCAGGCTGGCCATACACCCCAGTAAAATACCAAGGAGCATAGTCAGTTGCAGAATCCTGAATGCTAGCATGAATATGCTGTTTAGAGTAATGCTTAATGGCCAAACTTACATCATTCTTCCACAATAAGGCAAGACCACCACTCCTCCCCTCACTACTTACTGCCAAACAATTATCAAACCCAAGCTTATACTTCAGTTTCTCCATAGCCTTAACTTGTAACCTGGTCTCTTGTAAAAACAAGACCTTGGGACCTTCCTCCCTAACTAGATCAGAGAGAGCTCGAACTCCTCGTTGGTTCCCAAGCCCACGGGAGTTCCAACTGAGGAGAATCATTGAGGTCGGCAGGGCTGTATAACAGCCTCTACCGATGTCAACTTATCCTCACCAACCTGCTTAACCATACTTTCTCCTATCTTCCCTTTCCCTCTTACATCCATCTCTGCCAGTTTTAATTTCTTTTTATTATCATGCACAAAATTTGTGTAAACAGCATTGTCACCATTATCAGCCTGCCTTTTCCTACAGGTACTAGCATTCTGTGACAAAGTACTCATACCTGTGTCTCTAGCACGTTTTTTCCAGGTTGATCGAGTAGATCTTCTCGAAGGATGTTTTCCAGCAGGCAACTGGGCTTGGTTACCGATAGAAACATGGGCTTGAGAGGCCTCGACTGTCACCTGGCCCACCACAGAAGACTCCACATGTATTACATTCAAATTACCGTTACCTTTACCCTCCAAGAACTGCGTAACTGAAATGCCATAATCACGACGAGTCATCTGATCCGGATCCCTTCCCACAAAATCAGCTTCAGCCATCAAGCCTCCTGCCACCTCATTAGAATTCTTCACTCCGCAATCAAGAGGTCCTGAATATTCGCCATTCTAATCAAACGGTTCCTGAAAATCAGCACCATTACAATTCACATTAACAGCAATGTTGTCTCCCTCCTTCGTCCCCTCCGGCTGGCCTTCCTCCGATGATCTACTCTTACCAGCCATGGTATCTCCTCGGCGAGGACTATATGGAAATCTACGTACTCCTCCATCCACGCGCAGCCAACTACCAAACTGTTTGGTATCACTTTTAATTCCAGCAGCAGTTTTACACTCCATCTCGCCATGGATTATCCTTCCACAATCAAGGCAGAACCGTGGTAATTTTTCATAAGTAATCGGGACCCATGTTTGAAATCCTTGCAGTTTAATGGTACGACCTCGTGCTAGAGGCTTTGTTAGATCCAAACAGATCCTCACTCTAAGAAAAGACCCCCATCCCACATCATCCACATCCACCTCCACCTCCTCCACCTCCCCTAGCGAGCTTCCGAGCCTAATCCCACACTCCTTAGACATTCCTGCCAATGGTAAATTATGAAACTGCACCCACATTGCTGCCTTATCAAACAACATTTGACCCAAGGGAGTATACCCATCAAACACATTCATAACAAAAATGTTGCCATCAAACAGCCATGGACGCCCACTCTCCACTCGGTTCTTATCAGCATGAGTAGCGAAGGTAATCACAAAAACATTACGTCCCACTTCAGTGAAAATGGCTGGTTTACTAAGCCTCCACACCCTGCCCATAGTATTTTCGACTATATTCTTCCCGATCACCCTCTCCGACCATATCTTACCAATCAAACTGCGTTCACCCTTTCTCTGCACTTCCGAACTACCTTCCTCCTCAAGCTCTATTGCCTCCCCTTCTTCATCATTCAACTGAAAAGTTTCCCACATCTCCTGAAGTTTCTCCATCGCACAGACTCAATCTAAGGTGGCTAGCCCTCTCAGACACCACCACTCAAACACCACCTCTATTTCCTAGAGAGAAAATAGAGAGGAGACTCTCAGTACTCTATATGATGATTCAAAGTCTCTTATTTTCATGTTAGGATCTTATTTTGAAGATATTTAGTATTAGTTTCAAAGATATGATTTTTCTATGCAAGAGAATTTCGATTAGGCCTAAGATTTGATGTTTCTGGATTAGATCCATGTTTTATTGATTTTTAGCCTCATGATTTAAAGTTTTATGGCTGGATATTCTTTAGGACACATTTTTAAACCATGTGATTCTTTATTTCGAAGATCTTACCTACTTAAGCCATTGATCAAGAGATTTATCAAAGCTAGTTGAGGAAAAAGTTTTTGTTTTTAGACTAAGTGTAAAACCAAAAACTCCAAGTGTTATTTTGTAATTTTGGTGACTTTAGTTCGATTATTTAAAGCATTTTTTATCTTAGGATGATGTTATGAATATGTTAGAAGTAAGATTTGATTTTTTGGAATTCTTGGAGATGTTTTGATTTAGGGTCAAAGCTTGTGATTTAAGGGTTTGGATCTTTTTACAAAAAGTTTGGTGTTTATTATTAGTTTTTTCTAAATGGATGTTTTAAGTATGGTTTTAAACTTAGGATAGGAAGATCTTTGTTTGCAAAATTTTAGTTTAAGCATGAGTTTTGAAGTTGGAAAGAATTGCAACAAAAATCAAAAGAAATGGCCTATGGATGTTTTGGCCATAGTGTATTTTTCATAGTTGTGATTTGTTTTAAATTTTTCTGAATTCATATTTGAGTTTAGGACAAAATTTGCATGTGGAATGTAAATTTTGAAAATTTTTAGAATTAGGACGTGAAATCCTTAAGTTATGGGTAACATGGTCATTTTCCCACATGTAGAGGGTGAAGTGATAATTTCACTCTAATTTTTCTCTTTTACACATTTCTACTTGTTAGTAATTAAATTTCTAACTTTTAGAATGCTCTCTTACAATTCCTCGTGTTTCACGCTTTATTATCGTAGAACGCTACGATCGAGATAAGTTAGCTCTCAACTTACTATCAGTTTATTGTATATGTATGATGGGTAAGGGAACTAAAATTTATGTATGTATGTTATCATATATGTCATGCCATGCCACATCATTACATGTTTATCTGTTACATGATTTATTCTGTCATGAATATTTATTTGTTACACAATCTATTTTGTTATGTATTGTTATATGTTATAATTATGCCAAGTTAAGTATGCCATATGTTACATGTATGTCATATCATGTAATATTCACTATTGCAAGTATGTCATGTTAAGTATAATATCTGTTACATGTTCAATCATGTTACAAAATGTTTCCATTTCAAGTAAGTCATATCTTTTGAGTTACGTTTAAGTCAGTTATGTCTAGCATACTCGCAATGTAATCATTATGACTGTCCGAGCATCTCCACTTATAATTCATGTGAGGTACTTTTGGCGAAATCATTTTGATTGTCAGAATGTCGTTCAAGTTCAGTTATGCAGATACTCCTAATGTAATCATTCTGATTGTTAGGGTATCTTATTTAAAATACTCATGATGGAATCATTCTGATTGTCAGAGTATTACTAGGTACTCCTGGTGCAATCATTCTGATTGCTGGGGTACATGTTTTAAAATACTCGTGATAAAATCATTCTGATTGTCAGAGTATTACTAGGTACTCCTGGTGTGATCATTCTGATTACTAGGGTACGTATTTTAAAATACTCATGATAGAATCATGATAGAATCATTTTGATTGTCTGAGTATCTCTGATGGAATATGTTGGGCAGAATCATTCTAATTGTTCAATATTCTTGACGAAACGACTTGCAGAATCATTTTGATTGTCAGAATTCAAGTCCAAGTTCATGTTAAGTAAAGAAGTAAGATTCTAAGTTTATGTTAAGTCAAGTTTCAAATCAAGTGCATGTTAAGTCAAGTTTCAGATCAAGTTCATGTTATGTTATGTTATGTTCATGTTCACATTAAGTTTCAAGTTTATGTTTATATCATGTTATGTTCACGTTTATGTTATGTTCAAGCTCACATTCATATTATGTTATATTCATGTTCACGTTAAGTTTCAAGTTTATGTTCATATCATGCTATGTTTACATTTATGTTATGTTCACGTACATATTATGTTCAAGTTCAAGTTCATGTTATGCTATGTTCACGTACATATTATGTTCAAGTTCAAGTTCATGTTATATTATGTTCATGTTCACATTATATCTCAAGTTCACGTTTATGTCATGTTATGCTCAGGTTTATATTAAGTTTATGTTCATATTTATGTTATGTATGCTCATGTTCATACTATATTTCAAGTCCATGTTATGTTTCAAGTTCACGTCCGTGTTATGTTGCTAGTTCATGTTATGTTTTAAGTTCAAGTTTATGTCATGTCAAGTAAAATTCAGTTTACGTTTCAGTTCAGATTATGTCAGTTATGACATGCTATATGTCAAGTTATGTTATGCTTACTTACGACTTTAATTATGCATTCATGCTTTTATTATCATGCATGCATCATTAACCTGTGTGGGAGTTTCCTGTTAACTTATTGAGATTTGTAATCAAATCTCATTTTGGTAGTCTCAACTACCATTCCTCCCGAATCATAGATTTTGTTACAAGACCCGAAGGAGAATCGAAATCTGACCAACTGAACACGATCGACTAAGCTACGGTGTGACGTCGATGATGGCATAGTATTTAACTTAGTTTACTACTTGAACTTATGGAGTTGTATCTCCAGTACTCTTTTGATCACAACCATTTTGGACTAGTGTTGTGATCATAGCTGTTTAGTATACCTTTATGTATGAAGTATGTTTCAAGTATTTGGGATATTTGTAGTTTGGTGCATAGTATTACTAAAGAAAAAAAAATGTATCCGCTGCGAATATTGCATAATTCTAAATGCATGTTAGGAACATTGCATCTTATATGTCATAAACAGGGGCATGTTACCTTGTGTTGCATGTCTCAATACTTTAGATGTCCGTTCGATCCCAAGCGGAATCTAGGGGCGTCACAGATGGAATAGCAGTGGACCAAATCAAGATTGAAGTAGTGATAGCCTAATAACGTCCCACAAATGTGCATAAGTTCAAAAGTTCTTTTGGACTTGCCTGTTATTATAGTAGATTCGTGGAATGTTTTTCTAGACTCTCAACTCCACTGCGACCCTAACTAAGAAAATAGTCAATAACTAAATAGGAGGCTGACTACAACAGATGTGTTGGCTCTACTTGAGCCACACAAGCCAATGGTGGTTCTCAAGGAAGCATCCAAATTTTGTCGAGTTTTGATGCAGGAAGGTCCAGTTGTGACGTACACATCACTCTAAATAAAGGATCACAAGAAGAATTATACCACACATGATCTGGTGTTTAGCAGCAGTGATCTTCACCTTGAAGATATATACAGACCACAAGGACCTGAAGCACTTCTTCACTTAGAAGAATCTCAACATGAGGCAGAGGAGGTGGTTGGAGATAATCATAAACTACTAGTGGGAAATCAAGTACCACCCAGGAAAGGCAAACATCATTTTCGATGCACTAAGTCAAAAGTCTCGAGTGGAGGATGTAGTAGAATCATTAAGGGTGGTTTCTCTCTCCTCTCTAGAATGAGAAGACTATGGTGCCCTGCTCCTCATGTACAGGTCCTGGTGAGGTTGCCAAACAGTCAACACCTAGGGTTTGCTCGTGTTAGGCATGCCTTTTCCTGATGGAAGTGCACATGTCATATTATAGATGAAAAATCACAACGAAAAAGATAAATGTAACTCCCTACTCCCAGAGGTCTATGGAGTTAGCCCATGTCACCTACAATCATCTCCCATAACATAGTTATATTTACTCTAAAGACTCTATAAATATAAATTAACTTGTTCAAAACCAAATAGCTATGTTCCTCCATAAGGACACCAAAGAAAGACCTCGGCATAACAAATTAAAATCTCGATAAAGACTAAAAAATATCCACATTTCAAAATACTTAAATCAACATAAAATAATAAATCTATTGAATAAGACTCTCAAATAATTACTTGTACCCTTTTGCACTTATTCCTCTATGATCATTTAATCTTGCTCATTTTTCCTATTCTTGATTTCTAGATAAACTATCAAAATTAGCTGAAAAATATTGTGGTGATAAGGGGTGAATTATCAATAACTCAATAAGCAGAGAACATATATTAGTGTATAAACATGAACCTTTTTATAGAGTTCAGAATGGAGAACAAAACATTTTTATTTCAGAATGTAGAACCAAAACAAGTTATCAAAATATCAGAGCGACATTTCAAAAATATTCATATTTGAAAGTCCTTTGGCATAGCATAATTGAGCATCATCATTATACATATCAGAGTATTGTATCAGAACAGAGGCCATTTTTAACCCCGTGGTAGGGTTGTGCTATCATCGATGGCCTAACTGGGTAGAGAAAGAAGTGAATATTCCCCTTATAATTCTCGAAATCCCGAGTGTGCACACAAGAAAGACCACACAGAAAACCACATTGTTTTCAAAGTGGGTGTACTTAGAAACAGAAAAGTTGGTACCAACCCAAACAAAGGCCACAATTTTACACCCATGGTAAGGTTAGAGTAGAGCAAAAATAGAGCCAAACACAGAATCAGAATGTCATGCCAAAAGTTTTCATATATCACATCATATAAAAATAGAGTAATGAATATAATCATATCATTTTTACACAACAATACATATTCATAGCATCTTCACATAGTCATGCAAAAATTTTTAGATTTTAGATTCGCTCTTTTTGCACAGTCCAAAAACAAAATGCCAAAAATATTGCTCATGTCTACACCAGTCATGACAGAAATACTTTTCTCTTATATACATATTTCATGAGTAATGTAGAACAAATAGCTAAGGTTGTTTCAAATTTATTCTCATCACAAAACATTCATATTTTTCTTGAATCAACCTTAGTATATTTTTTTATGCAAAGTCTAGTATAGAAACCCCACTTACCTAGACTTTGTAACTTCTTTGAATTTCCTCACAATAGTGCCTAAAGAATATCAATTATCACATATGAAATAGTCACATAACTTGCATAAATTTTCAATTGAGCACATACTTCGTTATTACAACCTGAGATATAAAAACCTATATTTCCTTAATGTCTAAAAATCCTCAAAACCCTAAAATATCGTCCCTCCCCAAAATAATTTTATTTTCATATAATTTCTCCAAATAATTTAATGATTAATTCCTAAAGTCATATTCACTCCATAATATTGACATTAAAGTCATAAATTTAGTGTTCATGTGCCTAACTTTAGGTTCCTGATGTTCCAAGAATTTTTCTAAATTAGTCATACCTTTCATAAGTCGATACTCCTCGTTACCCATAGACATAAGTGCAAGCCCATTAACAACACTAGTTGAACAAAGAAATAAACTCAACCATGTGCAATCAAACTAGCCCACCTAGAGTAAAAATCCCAACTTAACTTTGAATGATCTATACGGTGCGTAACACTAAAGAGGAAAAAAAATGTGTCGTTGTATACTAACCGAGAGGTAGAGAGAGAGGGAGAGGATGTGAGGCATGGGTCGTGGGTCATGGATTTGATCGTGAACTTTCATTGTGGGTGAGTGATGGTGGTTTTCCAGGGCAGCAGAGCATAAAATGAGAGAGAGAGAGAGAGAGAGAGAGAGAGAGAGAGAGAGAGAGAGAGAGAGAGAGAGAGAGAGAGTTTGGTGTTGGAAGGTAGAGAGGGCAAAATACCCAAAAGAGAGCTTCATGATTTCACTCATTTGAGGCATTAGGCTAGACATCGATCCTTACAAGCTTTCTTCACGGTGGCTCTGAGGTGGAGCAATGTTGGTTTGCCATAATGGGCACGACAAAGTGAGCAAGTAAACAGTCCCAACACTGCTATACTTTGGGTGTATGAAATAAGGGCTGGTTTTTACACCACATGGGTTGTTGTAAGGTGCAACCTTGGTGGCTGAGACATGGAGGCGTAAGGGTGATTTAGAGAAATTCATTGTAGCTAGGCGTTGTTTAGGGTGGTTATCGATACAAGGTTGTACGTACCCGGGTTGAATGGTTTCTAGCGTGCTTGGCTCTTGGTGTAGAAATATAGGTGAAAACATGGAGGCTTGTAGGGTTGCTGTGTGGAGGAACTAGGGCTTCCATGGTGGTTGGAGGGTGGTGCTCAGTCGGTTGCCTAATGAGTAACTCAACCAGATCCTGCATACTTGACGGCTCAATTTGCTTTTGGCATGGCGTAAGTCATGCATGGTTGATTAGGGCTTCAAGTGGTGGTTCCCATGTGGCTTTCTTGCAATTTGGTCACTTGAGGTGGTGTCTATGCAAAGGTTGGTGTTGGTTGGTGTGGAGGAGCATGTGGTGAATCAACATGGATGGTGGCGCTACGATTAGTGATGGAGAACAGGGAAAACAGAGTAAAACTCCAAGAAACAAAAGACCCAAAAATTGTAGGTAAGAAGACGCAAGAGAGACTAACAAGTGAGAGTGATTTGTTGGAAGGAAGATAAGAGGAGGGGAGGCGGGTTAGAGAATAGATTGAAAAAGACATGGGGAAGGTGGGAATATAGGGGAGGAAAATATGGGGATGCAAGGGGGTGGGGAAAGAAAGAGGGAAAAGGAACAAAAGAAATCCCCGTACTTAAAATGATGGCATTTTGGCAAGTGGGCTGTTTTTTAGTAGGCCTGGGTTTGGTGTTGGGCCTTGGTGTTATAATAAAGGCTTGGTAAGTAAACTAGACCATGTAGTAGCAGAAGTCTAAAGCACATCGTAAAAGTAATTACTATCATTCCTCATTAATGTCAACTTAAAGGTGCACGTACACAATCCAAATGATTTGTTCATTGCCTAACATGGAGTAGACCAAATACAAATGGTCATACCTTATAAAGTACTAAGTACAACTCAAAATGATGCATGACTCCTACAACAAAGACAAGCCTACATTCTCAAGGTTTGGATGGGATCGTCTTCTCTTCCTTGGACATCACTCATTGATCTTGTTAGGATCAAGTGCTTACCACTAGGCCAAAAGCGATTGTTATTAACAGAGACATAACTTTATTTCTTTATACATTTTGGCAATGCAGAGCCCCACATCTATACGTGTTGCGGGTAGGCATAAGGGGCTTCGCATTGCACACAAGGCGCACTGACAGGTTGGGCTGTCAAGCACCGATAGACTCCCATAAGTCTAGCGAGTCCCTATGGGAGATCACTGGATCCCATAATCCAACAATCTCCCTACTAGAGACACCTAGGGGACTTGAACCTCCGACCATCGCTCTGATACCACTTATTAGAATCAATCACTTACCACTAGGCCAAAAGCGATTGCTATTAGTAGAGGCATAACTTTCTTTCCCTATACACTTTCGAAGGACAAAGCCCCACATCTATACGTGTTGCGAGGAGGCATGAGGAGCTTTGCAGTGCACACAAAGTGCACCAACAGGTTGGAATGTCAAGCACTGAGAGACTCCCATTAGTCTAGCGAGTCCCTAGGGGAGATCGCTGGATCCCATAATCCAATAGTTCTAACTATGCATCAAAGCCTATGGCTCTGAGAATGAAATCATAAGTAGGTCAAACAACTGATTGAGCTGAAATATTGCACATTTTAACTATTTAAAACCAATGTATTTTAAATTCATCATGACATTGTTATTGGTTTTAAATAGAAAAATGGTTAAAATGAATAAATCAAAGTTGTGATTTTAATTGATTAAAAGCATGAATTTATGCTTAAATTCTACCAACTATTGATTACTTGCATTCTAGTTCATAATTTTTCTTGCTTTCCATTATCATTTGCATTTGTACCATTGTTTTTCTTATTCTTCATAAAGTTTCTTGAGCTATCTTTTCATCTTTTGGGTTCAATTCATGAACCTCAAAAGATAGAAACACTTCTTGCCATCTTTGAATGAAGTTGCTCAAGCTAATTTTGCATTTGTGTTATTTTATTATTGAGTGTTTTCTTTTAATCTCCATCTCTATTTTTCATGCATACCATGGTTCATTATGTTCATGCCTTGATCATACTTTGTCTTGAGCCTTCCCACCATTTAAACAATCCTAACTCCATCTAACCTCATTTCGGCTAGCTACCATCTCACCAATGGATCCCTTTTCACACTCAAATAAATCCACCAACTCATTTCCAACCCACCTAAATTATACATTAATTGGAAGGCTGCTGGTTTGGCTTAACTTACATTGGTTGTTGCAACTAAATTAAGGTGAGGAACATGTGATGGATTGGAAGAAGAGGGCTGCTGCTGTCCACCGAAATGAAGGAAGAAGTTATTGAAATCAAAGGGCTGCTGTCCACCGAAACTATATGAAGAAGAAGGCTGCTACTCTCCACCAAATTTAACATTGAAAAAGTCATAAAAGGCTGCTTCCTTTCCATTGAATTAAACAAAAACCGAAATGAAGGAAGAAAGAAAGAAAACATGTGACAAATTGAAGAGATGCCGTGCTTGAATCTTGAAGAGAAGTCAGCTGAAGTGAATTGTAGTTGGGGGAATGAATTGAATTAGTTTGGACCGGTCAAAGCAGTAGGTGAATGAAGGAACATGTGCTGAAATTGAAATAACAAATTGAAGAAACAAATTGAAGAAACCGTGCAAGAGTTAGGCAAGAGTTAGGCAAGAGTTAGGCAAGAAGTTAGGCATGTTGGACTTGGTTGTTTGGTTTGAATTAATAAACCAATTGAATAAAATAAAGAAAGAGGAATGCAATGGAAGACACGGCAATTGAAGAGGAATGCAATGCAAGACACAAAATAAAGAAAGAGGAATGCAAGTGGCCGAAATTGAGTGTGAAAGCAAGATTGAAGACTTGGTTGTTGGGTGTGAATGCAAAACCAATTGAATGAGAGATGAAGTAGCCAAGATGTTTGGCTATAAAATGAGGTGCACACCGAAGCTTTAGAGGAGGACAATTGAGGACAACTCAATCTTAGAAAAACACAACTCAACACACAATTTTCTGCTATGTATTTGAAAGAATTAGCTCCTTTTTGTTTTAAGAAATTTTGTTTCTCCTTTTAGTTTCAAAGCTTTGTTGTTTTAGCATTTTTTTTTAGTGTATTAATATTTGTTCTAGAATTGTATTTCATCAAGTGTAAAACCTTAATTTCCATTAAGTTACTAGTTTGTTTCATTACTAGTTTGTTTCATACAATAAAAGAAATTGTTTTAGAAGTTTTTAATCAAGTGTGCTATTTTGTTTCATAAAGAATTGTTTTAGAAGTTCTAAATTAATTGTGTAACCTTAATTTATTGCAAGAAAGGTTTGGTTTTAAGCTTTTGTTTTTGTTTTTAATTTTTCTGAAACATCATATATGAGAAGTTGTTTCCTTTTTGTTTTGAATTTCAATTGAATAATAAAAGGAAGTTTTCGTTTAGACTTTTCGTTCCCTATTTTATTTTAAAGTTTATAGAATACTTTTAAGTTTCTGTTTACCTATTTTGTGTTATTTATTTTTCTTACTTCTTTAAGTTTTCATTTAATAAGTGATTACAACTGTTGTGTGTTATTTTGAGAATTCGTGATTTAATTACAAAGATGAATTCTAGAATCTTGGTTTTGGGCATTTTAAATTTTCCATTCATGTTTTGTCAATTACTTTCTAATTTAGTTTAATGCTTAATTTAGTTTTATTAATTTCTGAGTTTAATTTATTAGTCCTTTACATTCCAATCCAACAAACAAAAAATTCAAAAGACATGAATCTAGTCCATGACTAGTACCTTTTTCCATCCATTGCATATACCATCATTTTATTTTCTCTTTGTGAAGCTTTTCACATTTTTTCAACGAGTTTAATTTTAAGCAACTTTCCCTGAGGAGACGATCTAGGAATTTATTCCTAATTATTACACGACATCCTCCTGCACTTGGGATAGCATTAGTGCTACTCATTTTTGAGTGAGTCAAGTTTTTGGCGCCGTTGCCGGGGAAAGTACTTTAACTTGAATTTAAACTCGTTATTATTGTTATTTTTATTTTGCTTCTCTAAACTGATGTTTCATGTCATGGGTGAGAGACACTTCAAATAGGTTGCTTCGAGTCACATCGAGTGTTGAGAGTAGTATACACAGCTTGGAGATAGATAGTTCGTCTGTCTTTTCTTTGAGTGAGCCAGGTGACGAAATTGAAATTGAATCAGAAAACATGGCTGCACCTGCACCACGCACTCTGAAGGACTATTTGCAACCCACTC
This sequence comes from Carya illinoinensis, assembly GCF_018687715.1. Taxonomy (NCBI): domain Eukaryota; kingdom Viridiplantae; phylum Streptophyta; class Magnoliopsida; order Fagales; family Juglandaceae; genus Carya; species Carya illinoinensis. The sequence goes on along the minus strand of NC_056759.1, from coordinate 15,042,142 downwards.
GTACCACTACACCTTCATGCATAATTTTACCTGAAAATGCACCAAATTTCTCTATCAAGCATGGTATGATGTCAGTGATACCTCAGTTCCATGGGATGGATTCTGAGAGTCCTTACCAGCACTTGACGGATTTTGAGCTGGCTTGTGCTACTTTTATCACTAGGGTTGTTACTGATGAATTCATTAGACTTCGTTTATTTCCTTTCTCTTTAAAGGATAAAGCGAAGATATGGTTTAACTCTTTGAGACCTAATTCCATTTCTAGTTGGTCTGACATGCAGCGTGAATTCTTACAGAAATTTTTTCCTTTTCAGAGAACTCAATTTTTGCAGGAGTAGATCAGCCAGTTCAATCAGAGACCTGATGAGACCTTTCAGGCCAGTTGGGAAAAATTTAAGGATTTGGTGAACATTTGTCCACATCATGGTTTTGAAGCCTGGAGGCTGGTGAGCTATTTTTACACTGGTCTCACTCCGGAATACAAGCAATTTGTTCAAACAATGTGCAATGGGGAGTTCTTCAGCAAAGAACCTGATGAAGCATTATCATTTTTCGACTACCTTGCTGAGAGCGCACAACAATGGAACACTCGTACTGATCAAGTTCCATTAACAGCATAGCCAATGAGGGTTATTTCTGGAGGGGGCAGAATGAGCTCAAAGGAGACACGGATGTTCAAGCCCGAATAACTGCATTGACTAGAAGAATGGAGGTCATGGAGATGGAAAAAGTAAAGGCTGCGAAAGTAGCAGAGTCATGTTCTATATGTGCTGATTCAAACCATAAGACCCAAGACTGCCCAATTATGCTAGTATTTCAAAAAGGTGGGTCTGAGCCAATACAATCAACCAACTGGGTCAATCGAGCACAGAATCAGCCTTTCTCCAACACATATAATCCGGAGTGGAGAAATCACCCAAATTTCTCATGGAGAAATGATCAGCCTGGTCGGTCCCCACCACCTCAGCAGCAGCCATTTAATCAAGGTGCTCCTCAGCACCAGTATCCGCCATATCAAAATCCTCAGAGCTATCCTTATGTAGCTCCTCCTGGATTTCAGCCTCATGTAGCTGCACAAGGTCCTCAGCCTTCATCATCTGCAAAGAAGACTCTAGATGACAGTATGGCACAGATGGCCAATACACTTCAGCAATTCATGCAGATCCAGGCCACCACAAATAATCAAAATACTCAGGCCATAAATGAGTTGCGTGGCACTGTTAATAAGATGAGCACAACCTTGAGCACCCTGGAGAAAGGGAAATTTCCTGCACAGCCTCAGCCTAATCCTCAAGTATACATACAACAACAACATCAAGTGCATAATGTCTCAGAAGACGTTATTGAGACAGCAAAAGCTGTTCTTACTTTGAGAAGTGGGAAGGAAATTTCCCGACCTGAGATGACCATAGACACAGAGGTAATTGCTCCTACGCCTAAAGATGCAGCAGAGACGGATGAAGCTGAAAAAGAACCAGAGGTAGCGAGACCAGAACTGAAGAAGCCTGTAAGTGCAAATGCTGAAACTAGTAAGGGATACCAACCTGTGGTACCTTATCCTCAGAGATTGGCAGCTGGCAAAAAGAATAAGTATCACACGGAGATTCAAGAGATTTTCAAGCAAGTGAAAATCAATATTCCACTCTTGGATACCATACAACAAGTGCCTTCATATGCAAAATTTTTGAAGGACTTGTGCATGGTGAAGAGGAAGCTGAATGTAAAGAAGAAAGCTTTCCTAACGGAGCAAGTTAGTGCATTGATATTGAACGAGACTCCTCAGAAGTTTGGAGATCCCGGCTCTCCCAACATCTCCATTATGATTGGTGAATCACGAATTGAGAGAGCTTTACTTGATTTGGGGAGTAGTGTGAACTTGCTACCGTTCTCAGTATATGAGCAGTTGTGATTGGGTGAGCTGAAAAAGACCTCCATCATGCTACAGTTGGCTGACAAATCAGTTAAGGTACCAAGGGGTATTGTAGAGGACGTGTTGGTCCAGGTAGACAAATTCTACTACCCAGTAGATTTTGTGGTTCTTGACATGCAGCAGCCGGTCTCCACTATTTATCAAGCTCCTGCCATCCTAGGAAGACCATTTCTAGCTATATCAAATGCTTTGATCAATTGCAGAAGTGGAGTTTTGAAGCTTACCTTTGGGAACATGGCACTTGAGTTGAACGTTTTCAACGCTTGCAAGATGCCAGCACATTTGGATGACACAAGTGATTTGAATGCTGTGGAGAGTTTGACACCAACAGATTTTATTTGCTCAACTTCTCTTTTTTCTGATGATGATTATATTTTTCAGACACCTGAATTTTTACTTGATGAGAAAGTTGATCATATTGATGAAGATGACTTTGATTTTTTTGATTGTTTTGCAGATTCATCTTTACCACTTGAAGTACAATTTGCGGGAGCAAGATGGAAACCCCAGTTCGAAGCTCTACCACCACCAGACATACTTAGATCTTCAGAGGAAGAAGTTCCTCAGTTGGAACTGAAACCACTTCCTCAAGATTTAAAGTATGCGTTTCTTGGACCTGAAGAAGGAACTTTTCCAGTGGTGATTTCCTCAAAACTAAATCAAAAGGATGAAGCCCAGTTAATTGAAGTATTAAGAAAGCATCGAGGCGCAATTGGTTGGACAATAGCAGACATCAAAGGTATTGATGCCGCTGTATGTACCCACAGAATCCATCTTGAAGACGATGCTAAACCAGTTCGTGATGCTCAACGAAGGCTCAATCCTACCATGAAGGAAGTCATGAAAGAGGAAGTGCTTAAGCTACTCGCAGTGGGTATCATTTATCCCATCTCAGACAGTAAGTGGGTAAGTCCAACTCAAGTGGTACCAAAGAAATCTGGTTTGACTGTCATAAAAAATGAAAAAAATGAGTTGATTCCAACTAGAATGGTTACTAGCTGGAGAATGTGCATTGATTATAGAAAACTTAATTCAGCCAGTAGGAAGGATCATTTTCCTTTACCATTCTTGGATCAAATTTTGGAAAGAGTAGCTGGTAATGCATATTATTGTTTATTGGATGGCTATTCTGGTTATTATCAAATTGCTGTAGCACCTGAGGATCAAGAGAAAACCACTTTCACCTGTCCTTTTGGCACTTTTGCTTTTACTAGAATGTCTTTTGGTTTGTGTAATGCTCCAGCTACTTTTCAGAGATGCATGATGAGTACTTTTTCTGACATGATTGATGATATTTGTGAAATATTCATGGATGATTTCTCTGTTTTTGGAAAATCCTTTGAGAGTTGTTTGCATAATTTGGCACGTATTCTCCAAAGATGTGAGGAAAAAAATCTTTTACTTAATTGGGAGAAATGCCAATTTATGGTTACTCAGGGCACTGTATTAGGGCATATTGTTTCTTCTGAGGGTATAAAAGTTGACAAGGCAAAGATTGAATTAATATCCAAACTTCCTATCCCTAGGACAATTAGGGATATTCGTTCTTTTCTTGGTCATGCTGGCTTTTATAGACGGTTTATTCAAGGGTTTAGTTCCATTGCAAAACCTTTGTGCACTCTTTTACAAAATGATATTGAATTTGTTTGGAGTGATGAGTGCCAAAAAGCTTTTGATACCTTGAAAAAGTCGCTTACCACTGCCCCTATTGTGCAACCCCCGCATTGGGACCTTCCCTTTGAAATTATGACAGATGCTAGTGACTATGCCTTAGGAGCTGTTTTGGGGCAGCGAGTGGATAACAGACCATTTGTGATTTATTATGCCAGTAGAACCTTGAATGATGCCCAGAAAAATTATACCACTACTGAAAAAGAATTGCTTGCAGTTGTTTTTGCACTTGATAAATTCCGGGCTTATATTCTTGGTTCTCCTGTTACTATTTTTACTGACCACTCTGCTCTTAAGTATTTGTTGGCCAAGAAAGATGCAAAACCAGGCTTGATTCGCTGGATTCTATTACTTCAAGAGTTCAACATCAACATAAAGGATAAAAAAGGAGTTGAAAATGTGGTAGCTGACCACCTCTCTAGATTGTCATCATCTCCTTCTTCAAATGTCAGCCTTCCTCTTGATGATAGTTTCCCGGATGAGCAGCTGTTTGTGGTTTATGGAGCTCCCTGGTATGCTGATATAGTCAATTATCTAGTTACTGAGCGAATGCCTTCTGAATGGTCAACCCAAGATAAGCGTCGGTTTCTATCTGAGGTAAAACATTTCTACTTTGATGACCCTTATCTTTTCAAGTATTGTTCGGATCAATTGATTCGGAGATGCATTCCTAATGATGAGTTTTCTTTAGTATTGAGATTTTGTCATACGGGTGCATGTGGTGGTCATTTTTCAGCAAATAAAACAGTGGCAAAAATTTTGCAAAGCGGTTTTTATTGGCCTTCCATGTTTAAGGATGCTTACAATTTTTGTAAAGCATGTGAGTCTTGTCAAAAATTGGGAGCCATAAGCAAAAGAAACATGATGCCCCTTTCCCCCATTCTTACTTTAGAAATCTTTGATTGTTGAGGAATAGACTTCATGGGACCTTTTCCGGTTTCCTTTGGAAATAAATATATTTTATTGGCTGTGGACTATGTTTCAAAGTGGGTTGAGGCCATCGCTTGCAAAACCAATGACCATCATGTTGTACTAAAATTTTTACAATCTTTGTTTGCTCGATTTGGCATGCCCAAGGTTATCATTAGTGACGGGGGTTCTCATTTTTGCAATAAACCATTTTCTACACTTGTGAAGAAATATGGTATCACACACAGAGTTTCTACCCCTTATCACCCACAAACTAATGGGCAAGCTAAATTGGCAAACAGAGAAATAAAAATCATTCTGGAGAAAACAGTAAATCCTAATAGGAAAGATTGGTCGATTAAGCTTCTTGATGCTCTGTGGGCTTATAGGACAGCTTTTAAAACAAATCTAGGGATGTCTCCATATCGATTAGTTTATGGTAAAGCTTGTCATTTACCTGTTGACATTCAGCATCGAGCTCTTTGGGCCATAAAGCATGTTAACATGTCACTTGATAAAGCTTCAGGGCTGAAAAAATTGCAGATCAATGAATTGGATGAAGCTCGTCGGAATGCTTATGACAACGCGCAAATGGCAAAGGAGCGCATGAAAATTCTCCATGATCAGAAAATTCATCCAAAGCATTTCACACTTGGCCAGGAAGTTCTTCTTTACAACTCTCGCTTGCATATTTTTCCTGGAAAGTTGAAATCCCGATGGAGTGGGCCGTACATTGTAAAGACCGTTCATCCCTATGGCGCGGTAGACATTGTCAATCCAAAGAATGGTAATAGCTTCACTGTCAACGGACAACGTCTAAAGTCATTTCTGAAGGTCTTTGATCCACATGATGAGATCTTGCTTGTGCAAGATCCCAGGGAAGTGTTTTAAGTTGTTTTTCCTTCTTTACAGTTTTCTTTACTTGCTTTGTTTTTATTTTTTTGTTTGCTTTGATTTTATATTTCATGTTGATTGTTTGTTTTGCTTGCTTAGTTCTGTGCACTTTATTTTCTTTCGTTTGATTCATTGAGGACTATGTCTCTCACTAGTTGGGGGTGTAGACAGAAGAAAACAGTGCGTTAGTAAACACTGTAGATAGTTGAAAAAATGATTGGATCCGTCCGTGACCTGACAAGAGTGGCTGGAGATTTGAAAAAAATCGCCTGATATTGTTGACAAACAAGATTGAAGGCTCCGAGTTTCTGAGAAATGTCATTTCACCGAAATCACATTACTCTTTGACTTGGATGATAGCTCGTCTGGTTCTTTGTGCTATCTCTATAAAATCAGTCCTGAAGTTCATCCAATCCGCATCAAGTTTTCTTCTCATCTCTATAACTCATCTGCATTCTTTCAACATTCTCGTTTTAAGCCTTCTATTCTTTTGTCAATGGCTCATTCCTCTAGCATTTCTCTAGATCAATCCATGAGGCATTCTGCATCTCAACCTCCTGCCCTTTCTGCAGCTACCATTGGTGTCATGTTGCAACAAGAGAATACTAGTATGGCTAATAAGTTAGACTCCGATGCTATCTACGACTTGGTGAGTCTTGGGACTTGCTACTCATCCTCCATTGTTGCTTTTTCCCAGTGGGTACAACCCAAAAACCATGAGGTTGAAAGGCTTAAAGAACAAATTGTTATACTTCAACGAATTGTTCAAGAGTCTCACACAAGGGAAGGAATCGTTCGGCAGAAGAATAAACAGTTGAAATCTCTTTTAGATTCTTCATTCCGCTTGCCAGTTCCCATGGATAAGGATGACCTGATGTTGTATGAAGAGCATGAGCGTCTCAAACATGAGGCTAAAAATCTCAAGTTTATGTAAAAAGTAAAAAAAATAAAAAAAAAATTTCTTTTACTTTCTTGCTTGTTTTGCATTGTTTGTTTTGTTTTTCTTTCTTTTACTTTTTGTATTTTTAACTTTGATAGAAATCTACTCCTTGTGTACGCTCGAATATCTCAGGTGAATTTTTTCCTCTCTGTTTAATCATTTTCGTCTCAATATATGTTCTACAGTGTTTATCTTGCTCAAATTCATATCTGTATAACATACATCATCGAATATTCATTGCTGAACATTGAGGACAATGTCACATTTAGTTGGGGGAGGGTTTTCTGTTAAAAATGTGTTAAAATTCTGTTAAAAATGTGTTAAAAATAATAATAATAATAATAATAATAATAATAATAATAATAATAATAATAATAATAATAATAATAAATAATAAATAAAAAAAATAAAAATAAAAATAAAAAAAATAAAAATAAAAAAAATTTTTGTGAAGTGCATTGAAACATAAACGATTAACACACACTTCTGGCATGTTTGTTAGATTTGTGTATCTTGGTGGAATAGTTGAGCGGAATTATTTTGTGAAGATTTATTTTCAACCTTAAGCATAAAACATGATTTATGATGTCTCATATTTTGTTGAGGAGTGACTTGAAACACCGGAATGCGATATTTACAAAAATGAGAATTAGTATAATTTATATAGAATGAAGGGCAAGTTTTGAAAGAACATTTTGCACATGCTTATACTTGTAGTGTTCCTCATTAATGTTCATTGATTTAAAACAGGAAAAGTAAACTGCAGGACTACCGAGCCTTATAAAATAAAAAAAAAAAAACAAAAAAAAAAAAGAAAACGAAAAGAAAAGAAAATGAAAAAAAATTGTGTAAGTTTTCCTAAATAAAGGGCTAGAAATAGTTACCCAAAACTTTGGGGGTTGAATGATCAACCTTTAAACAGAGTTGGCGTGAAAACTGCTAGTCCCTTAGGCTTTGAGGTAGTTAGAATCAATAATGATTAATCTTAAGGTTGAAAAATCCTATGATAAATCATGTTTATTAGTGAGGAACATACAGAGGTTTAGCCACACACACATATCTGAGTTCTAAGACATTTGCCCCAATTCTAAGTGAACAATTACTGAGACTTTCCTTGTGGATACAACTCATGGTGTTGAGTAGTCACGAATCAATTATTTTGTGAGAATTCAGAATTATGTTTGATTGTTTTTGTTCGAATTTCGAGCTTTATGCAATATTCATCTTAATTAATTTTCACTATTTTGCTCAAGGATTAGCAAAATGCTAATTGGGGGGTGTGATTGAGCTGAAATATTGCACATTTTAACTATTTAAAACCAATGTATTTTAAATTCATCATGACATTGTTATTGGTTTTAAATAGAAAAATGGTTAAAATGAATAAATCAAAGTTGTGATTTTAATTGATTAAAAGCATGAATTTATGCTTAAATTCTACCAACTATTGATTACTTGCATTCTAGTTCATAATTTTTCTTGCTTTCCATTATCATTTGCATTTGTACCATTGTTTTTCTTGTTCTTCATAAAGTTTCTTGAGCTATCTTTTCATCTTTTGGGTTCAATTCATGAACCTCAAAAGATAGAAACACTTCTTGCCATCTTTGAATGGAAGTTGCTCAAGCTAATTTTGCATTTGTGTTATTTTATTATTGAGTGTTTTCTTTTAATCTCCATCTCTATTTTTCATGCATACCATGGTTCATTATGTTCATGCCTTGATCATACTTTGTCTTGAGCCTTCCCATCATTTAAACAATCCTAACTCCATCTAACCTCATTTCGGCTAGCTACCATCTCACCAATGGATCCCTTTTCACACTCAAATAAATCCACCAACTCATTTCCAACCCACCTAAATTATACATTAATTGGAAGGCTGCTGGTTTGGCTTAACTTACATTGGTTGTTGCAGCTAAATTAAGGTGAGGAACATGTGATGGATTGGAAGAAGAGGGCTGCTGCTGTCCACCGAAATGAAGGAAGAAGTTATTGAAATCAAAGGGCTGCTGTCCACCGAAACTATATGAAGAAGAAGGCTGCTACTCTCCACCAAATTTAACATTGAAAAAGTCATAAAAGGCTGCTTCCTTTCCATTGAATTAAACAAAAACCGAAATGAAGGAAGAAAGAAAGAAAACATGTGACAAATTGAAGAGATGTCGTGCTTGAATCTTGAAGAGAAGTCAGCTGAAGTGAATTGTAGTTGGGGGAATGAATTGAATTAGTTTGGACCGGTCAAAGCAGTAGGTGAATGAAGGAACATGTGCTGAAATTGAAATAACAAATTGAAGAAACCGTGCAAGAGTTAGGCAAGAGTTAGGCAAGAGTTAGGCAAGAAGTTAGGCATGTTGGACTTGGTTGTTTGGTTTGAATTAATAAACCAATTGAATAAAATAAAGAAAGAGGAATGCAATGGAAGACACGGCAATTGAAGAGGAATGCAATGCAAGACACAAAATAAAGAAAGAGGAATGCAAGTGGCCGAAATTGAGTGTGAAAGCAAGATTGAAGACTTGGTTGTTGGGTGTGAATGCAAAACCAATTGAATGAGAGATGAAGTAGCCAAGATGTTTGGCTATAAAATGAGGTGCACACCGAAGCTTTAGAGGAGGACAATTGAGGACAACTCGATCTTAGAAAAACACAACTCAACACACAATTTTCTGCTATGTATTTGAAAGAATTAGCTCCTTTTTGTTTTAAGAAATTTTGTTTCTCCTTTTAGTTTCAAAGCTTTGTTGTTTTAGCATTTTTTTTTAGTGTATTAATATTTGTTCTAGAATTGTATTTCATCAAGTGTAAAACCTTAATTTCCATTAAGTTACTAGTTTGTTTCATTACTAGTTTGTTTCATACAATAAAAGAAATTGTTTTAGAAGTTTTTAATCAAGTGTGCTATTTTGTTTCATAAAGAATTGTTTTAGAAGTTCTAAATTAATTGTGTAACCTTAATTTATTGCAAGAAAGGTTTGGTTTTAAGCTTTTGTTTTTGTTTTTAATTTTTCTGAAACATCATATATGAGAAGTTGTTTCCTTTTTGTTTTGAATTTCAATTGAATAATGAAAGGAAGTTTTCGTTTAGACTTTTCGTTCCCTATTTTATTTTAAAGTTTATAGAATACTTTTAAGTTTCTGTTTACCTATTTTGTGTTATTTATTTTTCTTACTTCTTTAAGTTTTCATTTAATAAGTGATTACAACTGTTGTGTGTTATTTTGAGAATTCGTGATTTAATTACAAAGATGAATTCTAGAATCTTGGTTTTGGGCATTTTAAATTTTCCGTTCATGTTTTGTCAATTACTTTCTAATTTAGTTTAATGCTTAATTTAGTTTTATTAATTTCTGAGTTTAATTTATTAGTCCTTTACATTCCAATCCAACAAACAAAAAATTCAAAAGACATGAATCTAGTCCATGACTAGTACCTTTTTCCATCCATTGCATATACCATCATTTTATTTTCTCTTTGTGAAGCTTTTCACATTTTTTCAACGAGTTTAATTTTAAGCAACTTTCCTTGAGGAGACGATCTAGGAATTTATTCCTAATTATTACACGACATCCTCCTGCACTTGGGATAGCATTAGTGCTACTCATTTTTGAGTGAGTCAACAACTATGACAAAACTGCTAATGAAAGATAATGCTCCTAAAAATGTAATGAATAGTTTCATGTAAATAGTGAAATGACACATATATGTATGCTTGGTGATGAATCACCCTTTTAGTGAAACACGCATACACACATATAAGCATAACGAGAAATCACCTTTCGAGGAATTAGCCTTTTATGTAATATATTTTAAAGTATAAATATTATTTAGTTGGAGGAATCACCCTTCGCTCCAGTAGGTAAAGTTCATAAAATCATATTGGTTCTAAAGGCACAATCGCCATCACACAGATGCTCATCACTTAGATATTCGTCACATAGACATACTGTGATACCCATATTTACGTGTATTTTAATTAAATAATTATTTCATTTATTAAGATTATGGGCTTTCTTGTTTTAAATTTTAGATGATTTTCGTGGTATTATTTTATGATTTCTAACTAGGAAATTTAATTCAATGTGTTTTCTTATTATTAATTATTGTTCATTATTTAAATTTTTTTTATTTTAAATTATTTTATTTTTGGTTTTTACTATTTTATTTTACTAGTCACTACATTTAAATTATTTTATTTAAAGTGCCGTTTTGAATCATTTTCATTGGATCAGTCTTGAGATCTCAAGTTGAAATGATTGGACCTTATTTATTTTCCTTCCTTTTTCTTTTTTCCTTATTTTTCCCTATTTTTCTTTTCCATTTTCCCTCTTTTCCTTCCTTCTTTTTTTTTTTCATTCTTTCCTTTCTTTCCCCTACCTCTCCCGCGCGCAACCCCTTTCCTTCTTCCCCTTCCTTCTTCTCCCCAGCCCCGCTGTGCACCTCCTCTGTTCGTCACCCCTCACATTCTCCTCCCCACTAGCTAGTGACCACCCCACTCCATTTTTAGCCCCACCCGTGCCGCTATTCTCCTCCACGCACTCACACAAATCCCACAAGTCTTAAGACCCATGCCACTATTCACGGTTTTTTTGCCACAGCACCACCACCAATCACCTCATCCTTTACCAGCAACCTCCCCCTAGTTTCCCCATGCCACCCTGAAACCCCTAGCCTCTACACTCTTCCTTATTCCCTCACAGGCTCTCCCTCTCACTCACAGCTTTAACCACCACCATGCGCCGTCGTTGCTAACTTCCAGCCCCACCAAGCACCACCACGATATTGCCATGACTACCTTCTTTCTCCTCCCCTTGAACCAGAGCCCATAACTCCTCCTTGGACCTATGGCCAAACTATTGTAAAACACTGCTTCGCCGCTGCTCCTCCATTTTTGGCGTGACCTTTAATCTTCCAGAATTTCCTTCTACCATTGTAAGTAATTTTTCAAAAAATTTCATGAGATTTAAATATATTTTTACACTAATACTTTCTACAGTCTGTTTGGTTGTGCCGGGCCTTGAGTCCAAGGAGTTTGGATTTATGGATTTTTTGTAGTTGTCGGATATGGGCCTTGGGCTAGTTTGGAGGATGGGTTATTGTGGAGTTAGTTTGTGGATTTGTGCACTTGGGTCTGTGATTGGATATTTTTTATCTATTGTGCATTGTGTCTTGACATTCATTACATTGTTGAATACATTTTCATGTATTATGAATGAAAACTGGGCTTTTGTGTTAAGAAATGATTTTGGGTACATGTGTATTGAATGGATTGAAAGGAATGAAAGAAAGGAAAAATGAACTATCGGGATGGTTGTAAACAGGGACGGTGGTAAAGTTCTGTCTGTGATTCCTGCCTGTAGTGCATGCGGTAGGAATGGTAGTAAGCAAGGACGATGGTAGAGTCCCGCTTGCGATTCTTGCCTATGGCGCATGCAGTAGCGATGGTGGTAAGCAGAGATAATGGTAAAGTCTCGCTTGTGATTCACACCTACTATACATGTAGTAGGAATGGTGGTAAGCCGTGATAGTAGTAGAGTCCCGTCTGTGATTCCCACCTACGGTGCAAGTGGTAGGAATGGTGCTAAGCCGGGATGGTGGTAGAGTCCCACTTGATATTCCCACCTATAGTGACCGATAAATGGATATGTTGGACCATTTCCTAGGAAAATGACTTTTTATGATTAAATGGATATGAGGACCATTTACTGGGAAAATTGTGGTTTCTGTTTGGGCTATTTTTCAAAAAAATGGCAGATAGTATTTAATAGCGTGTTTTGGACCAAATGGAATTTTTGGCATGCATTGGAAAAATGGTCAATTTCAGAAAAAAATGATGTTTTTGGTCTCATGCATGTTTCAGCATGTGCACGCATATATGTTGGTTGCATTAATGTATTTTTATCTCTTGGATTGTTTGATTAGTTACTTGTTGAGACTTATAATCTCATGTGATATTCTTCCCTATAGCCTGTTTTATGAAATCGTAGATTTTGATACAGATGAGGATGTCAAGCTTGAGGTTTCGGTTCTGCCGGAGGAGTGACCTGGGGTCACTTTTCGTGTCTTGAGATTGTTTCCTACTTTTGATCACGTATTTTGGTTTTATTATATTTTTACTGGATAACTATATAATCTTTTGAAACAGTTTTATTTTGGTGAATCTGTTTTTAAAGTTCTGGTACTTAGATTACTATCCTTTAATTATCCGCTGCAACTTTTGTTATATACTTTTTAAATGTACACACACTTATCACTTGTCATTTAGGATGTGTGACCAGTGTTGTCATCATTCCAATGTCATGATTCCCACATTTCTGTACATGGGAGTCGGGGGTGTCACACATATGTTGTCTGATGGGCCAATAGGAGGAGTGAGCCGCTCCGCCATTGGGGAATCTCTTGCACCCAATCAACATGGTGCTGTCAGCTCGCATCTACCCCAACACAGGTCAACTCTCACAAGATAATATGTCACATATGGGAAACATCTACTGGTTTCCGCTCTAATAATAAAGCTGAGATTCTTGCGCTTCTTAATGGTCGGAGGCTTTGTAAATCACTTAACATTTTAAATGTGATAGTTGAGGTTGATTCGATGGTGATTATTTCTTGGTGGAATAGAGGGCGTTGTGGTGTTTGGTACCTGGAGGATTATTGGAAAGAGCTTGTTGGATTGACTCACATTATAAATTGTCGTTTTCAGCATGTTTTCCAAGAAGAAAATAAGGTGGTGGATTGGTTAGCTAAGGAAGGTACCTCAGGCACAGATTTGGTTTATACTAATAATTCTATCTTGCCTCAGGTTCTTAGAGGTTTGCTCTATTTGGACGTCTCTAGTCTTCCCTCTTTAAGATGTCAATAGTCTTTTTAATGTTTTTAGCTTTCATGTTCTGGTTCATAGGCTTGTCTAGTGATGTTTCTTGGTTTTTGGTCTTGTTGGGTTTTATCCCATGGGCCTTGTTTGTTTGTTACCACTGTTTTCCTCTACCATAAGTGAAAACTTTATTAATAAATTTGGGAGGTGGTCACTCGTGGACAAGTGACTTCCTGCTAAAAAAAACAAAAAACTTAAGGACACAACATGTGATACGCAGGAAATTCTACATCCCGACTATCAGGTGAGGCCAAGCACAATACCGCTTCGCCCTAATCACCACGAGGCATTTTCATTCCTATGTGAAGTTTGGGGCAACATCTTGTAGGAATGGTCCAGGGAACTCCATCCCGTCCCATGATTATTGATGCACGTCTCTCTCTCTCTCTCTCTCTCTCTCTTAGAGATGGTACTTCTCCCACTGTGATCATAAATTAGTGAAAACAACAGAGATGGTACTTCTCCCACTGTGATCATAAATCAGTGAAAATAACAGACACGTGCAAAGTCTTGGAAAAAAGGAAATGAATATATGATAAACATAATGATAAAAAATAGATATATTCATGTTCAGAAAGGGGAAGGTTACAAAATATGCAATTGCCTCTTACATAAAACATTCACCACTTCGTTATGCTGCTCCTTCCTTGCATCCTCTAAAAAATCTTTGCACAAGATCTTAGGAGTTTAGGAACTCAAAAGTGAGATTTTGTCCCATGTCCAAATCTCTTTTATAGGGCAGGACTGTTAGACATCCTGATGACATACTTCTGACTCCAAGTATGATTGGATAGGAGTCCTCTTGATTGTCATACTACCAGATGACAAAGACAAATGGCCAAGACATATTCCGCACTTCCTTACAACCTGCCAACTCCTTAGTCATTCCTTGAATGACGGCCTTCCACATGATATTGGACCATGCCTCTTGGTTAAAACAATATGACTTGCCGAGTCATAACTCCTTCTACAAGCCCATTCTGGATGCAACTCTTTAAGTAGAGTGTGGGCTTCTACATTCGACACTGCCACTCTTCTGAGTATTTTCCATGTTCCAAAAGTTTCCATATCTACTCTAATCTGTCTTAGACCGTTGCTCACCTTGGGTGGGTAACTCTTTTCTCATTAGAGCCACCAGTCTCTTCAGATCCTCATTCTCACCTTCATGGCAGGCAACTTTTCTAGTTAGCCTACCATAAGGTGAGACACTCATCTCCACCTCGTGCTGGGATATATTTGTCAAGCCTTCTACAAAGGCACTTTCTTGCCCACCTGTTGGCCTTGCTGCACTTTGCAATACCCACAACTATTTTCTTTACCCAACTAATGGAGTGTTCCTTATCTTTCTTTCCACTCAACTCTATTGATGGTCTATCCCTTTGCATTGGCTAGGCCCTCAAAAAGACTATTGATGGATAGTTTTCAAAAAGCAGAGGTTATAACCTAGTTGCAAAAAGTGAGACTTGTAAACTTTGAAGAGTTGAAGACCCAATAGAGAAGGCATCCTAAACTATTGGTTATTTGATGATGGGTCAGGAAGTCGAGAGGGCCTATCTATTAAAGTCTCAGTAAGGGTAGTAGCCTACTGTACAAAAAACTGAAGAGTGACCCTGTGGATCCTAAGGTCAAAGAGAAGATACTCTTAGAGGCTCATGTTGTACCATACACGGTACATCCAGTAATTACAAAGATGTACTAGGATCTGAAGAAAGGTTTCTGATGGGGAGGAGTGAAGAGAGATATAGCAGTGTTTGTTGAGAGGTGTCCTACCTACTGACAAGTAAAAGCGGAGCATCAAAGACCCATTGAAAATTAGCAACCACTACCAATCCCTGAATAGAAATGGGACAATATGGCCATGGATTTTGCAGTCTGATTGCCAAGGACACCAAGTAGAAAGAACTCATTTTTGGTGAGCCTAGATCA
Source organism: Carya illinoinensis (assembly GCF_018687715.1). Classification (NCBI taxonomy): domain Eukaryota; kingdom Viridiplantae; phylum Streptophyta; class Magnoliopsida; order Fagales; family Juglandaceae; genus Carya; species Carya illinoinensis. Next base: position 15,026,998 of record NC_056759.1, on the reverse strand, counting down.
ATTGACCAACAATGCCCATTTTCTACTGGTCATCAATATAGATACCCTAGGAAAGTTGACTCATATATATGTGAAATAAATCTTCAGATTGCATGAGTGCCTAAGACTATTGTATCATATCAAGACCCAAGGTTTACATCTCATTTTCAAAAGAGCTTGCAAGCTACAATGGGCACAAGACTAAGGTTCAGTAATGCATATCAACCCTAGATGGACAATCAATTAGAATGGACCATTCAGACTCTGGAGGATAAGTTGAAAGCTTACGCTCTAGAATTCAAGGGTAGGTTGAGGAATCATCTACCCCTCATAGAGTTTACCTAGAATAACAATTCCCAAGCAACCATCCAAATGGCCCCCTTTGTATTAGGAAAAAGTTGGTCAAAACAAACTCATCGGGCCCAAGCTAATACAAGAGATGAAGGAACAAGTTAGAATCATCTAAGACAAAATAGTAGTAGCTCAGAGTCGATAGAAGAGTTATGCTGGAAAAATGAGAAGAGACTTGTCCTTCAAGGAAGGTAAGTTTGGGTATACCTTAAAGTGTCACCTATGAAAGGTGTAAAACACCTTGGGAAGAAATGGAAACTCAGTCCGAGATATGTCAGGCCCTTCCAAGTGGTGGAAAAGATCAATCCAATAGCCTACAGGGTTGCACTACTGGCAAATGTTGGGGACATGCATTACGTATTCCACCTCTCCACCCTGAAGAAAAGTTTTGCACAATAGGGACCTCAAATGATTGACCCTACTAGCATCCAACTCCAATCGAAACTAACGTATAAGGAAGTTCCAACTTAGATTTTGGATTGGAAAGAGCATAAGCTAAGTTCTGAAACAATACCACCAGTGAAAGTTTTGTAGGGGGATCAGTACCTCAAGACATGAATTGAGAGACGGAAGAGGATATAAGGGAACAATATCCATATTTGTTTGGATATTTCTAGTTGAACAAATTGTAAAGCAAGATTTGAATATATTTATAATGGAATTTTTTATTTAAGTGGGTGAAGATTTTCAATTTTGATGACGAAATTTCTTTTAAGGGGCAAGGATGTGAGGAACAATTAGGGCAGTGTCACGTGTGTACTCCACCACAACGCCCATCCAAGTGCAGCACCTTTACAACAATGGATGGAATTTCTTTGGTTGAGCTACATGGAATTTTAGAGCATGCCTCAGCCCCTTTTCCATTTCCCCTATCCGACATACAATTGTACCTTGCATGGCTTTCGATCGATTCCTCCAACCCAAGTCAAGAACTATTCACCCAATCGGTGAAACTACTTTTTGCCCTAACAATAGGACTCCAACTTCACCCTCTTCCTCACTTGACCTCTGTAAACTGAGCCCCTTTATCTCTCGCATGATCTCTCATTTGCCCTACCTCCCTACTATAGAGAAAAACCTAGCCTCTGAGCTTCTAGCTACAGTCCTACCTCCGCTTTCCCTCGCCAGCCACTGCTTTCTTCCATACACTCTCTCTATGCCTAAAGCTTTCTTCCATCCTTACTCTTTTCCTCCACCCATTCGAGCCCCTCCCCCCAAAAAAAGCCCTTTGTTGTTCAAATCAAAAACACCTTCCACATTCTCGATCATTCTTTGCATCAAAAATCACTCACAACCATTCAAGCCCTTCTCCTAGTTTGAGCTAAAACCATATTTGCCAAAGCTTCCAGCCCTCACTCAGACAACGTACCAAGGATGGAAAAGCACTAAGCAACCGCAATGTGAAGCTTGGAGCATTAACATTTATCCAAAAAAAGTCCTCCATCAGATGAAGGTAAGTGGCTCTCTAGACCGAAACAAGAATGGATGTAAATGGTGTTGAAATTGCATGTTCCTATTTCCATTATTGCCATTGTTACTATGTGGTTGAAAATGGGTTGGTGTTGGTTCTTGTTCTTGGATTGCTATTTAGCATGTATCTTGTGATGTCTTGTATTTTGGGCAATTTAGTTTTACATTGGACTTTTGATTTCGGTAAGAAACATAGTGTGAGTTGAGCCTTTGTTCTTCTCTATGTTGAGTATGTTTTGTGCATGGTACTTGGTTTTGGGGTGGACCTGTGTGAAGATATGTTGTCTGTTGAAGTTGTGATGCTTGCTATATTTTAATTTTAAAAAGGGGAAATTGCCTTGTTCATGGGGTAGATATGTGTGCACCCCAACCCCAATCCAAGATGATGCATTATCTCAATGGAGCTCTTCTGGTCACTCATGAGTTCATAATAACTGAATGACATCCTTGAGTTGTTGCTGGGCGACGGACCCGGGCGAGATGGCACTGCTCTCCAGTTAAAGTCATGGACTCTCTAATGGCAAAGGCTAGAGGACGACGTGTTCAAGGATGGGGCACAAAACCAAGCTTCACTCATAACAAATTCATACGCAAGGTCGTTACCCATGGTGTGGCAAAATGAGCCAGGGTATGTGGATGATCATTTTAAAGGAAGATCAAGGTGCATACATTAATAAACTGGATATCTTAAAATTGGACATTTGAAACTATATTCTAATGCCTAGAAGGCCTGGTGTGATGCCCACAAACTCCACTTGGGATTTGACAGTTCTTGAAGCATTGGAACATGCAACATAAGGTTACAATTAGGTTAACTATGCTTAGGCCAATTCACACCAAAAAGCCTGGAATTCATCCAAACTTCAAACTTTCATGCTTAAAATAATTTTTGCAACACTTCCTATATTCTAAAATCATGCTAAGACGTCAAAAATATATATTTCATAAAAATCTCAAGCTCGCTATATCAATAAAAATACCAAAATACCAAGTTTAGGTCAAATAGGACCAACTCTTGATGTTCTTAGTCTAATGCTTTCCAAATCAACTCCAAGGACTCCAAAAGTCCATAAACACACTCTTAAAATGTTTGAAAAGCAAATCTAAAAGATAACATGCTTGGAAAAACAACCAAAATCACAAAACTCCTTTCCAAACAATTGGCTTGAACACTAACTTCAAAATCATGCACCACATGCTTTTTGACTTGGAATAAAAACACTAGATTCTTGATTTTCATGAAAGAGAAACTTCAAGAAATATTACCATATACCTCATATTCATGTTTTAAATTTTATCTAATCATTTAATCTAGAATCACGTGGCAAAAATTGCATTACAACTCAACAAAAACCTCTAGATTGGGTCACAATAAAATTTTTCATTGAGATCAAAATTAATATTTTCCAAAATTAAATGCCTAACACATAGATCACAGCCTTAAGAGCATCATATGTGAAAATCAAGACCACTGGTTCAAGTTTCCACAACCAAACATTTCAAATTCACCAAAACAGAAATTGTTTTGACCCTTCCAATTTCTAACTTTCTAAAATTATGCAAAACTATTTCATAAGAAATTTAACGTGCAATAAATACAAACCTGTATTAATATATTAACACTTCACCATAGCAAGTTCTACCTAAGATTTCATCAAAAACCTCATCAAAATAAAAAAAAAATAAAAATAAAAAAAGTTTCACATAAACATCTAGATTGTCCCCTAGTACGACCTTTGCATGCTCAAACCAAATTTTCACCAATCAAAACTCCATGAAAAGTTACACAAAATATACCAACGAAAACTAGACTCGTAGAGGAACATAATACATGAAGTAAGTTTCATGAGAATCGATTTATAAAGGGCTGGAAATGCAAGGCAAGGCAGCTAGAAAATCTGCATGAACCTCCCACTCGTGTTCTTTCTAGAAAATGAGGTGGAAATGAAAAATGTGATGTGATGAAGGGGTATGGCATGATATACATGAGAGGGGGCTGCCACCGGGTGGCTGGATGACACTTGGATGTGAGATTTTCAGCCCAAACGGTGGTGGAAATGTGGGCCGCTCAGTTGCTATCCCCTTGCTGCCAAAATTGCCTAAGTGGATGGCTTAGGGTGAGTAGGATCTTTGTCTTTCATCAAGTGACCCTTGTGGACTGAACTTGAGTGCTGTGTTAGCCCTTCTCTTGGCCTTGGGAAAGAGAAGAAAAATCCTCAAGAAACCTCCATTGGTGCTCATTTTCGGTGGCCAAAGATGGGCCTTACCAAGGGGCTTCATTTTGAGGTTTCATGAGACTCTTTTTGGGGTTTCAGTTTAGACCAAGCCCAAATCTAATTTTTTCTTGAACCAATGTGATTATCAAGATATAATAGAGTGTTTAGGAGTGTATAAGTAAAAACTTAATTGATTAGTAACATGTGGAACTAATTAATCTAAATGATTAAATAGCTAATACAAAACTGGGCCACATACGGTTGAAATCAAGGTTTAGGGTTTCGGCCATCAAGACGGTTTTAGTGTTTTAATTCAAATCCAATGGTTTGGAGTTTCACAAGGGTTGAATCTCACTCTTGGTTGATCAAAAAGTATTTTGGGTGGTCGAAATAGTGTTTGCATAGGTGGCACAATCACATGGCTTGAATTGCCTTCATTCCATCACACTTACCCTTTAAGTGACAAGTGTTCTATTACTATTCCAATGAGTGGCTAGGAATGTTCTAGGTGTCCATCCAGGAAGTAATCCTAGTGATTCTAAGTGGATTTGGACATTCCACATAGCGATTTGACAATCGTTTGAACTAAGTACCAGGTGGCGATATCCCGAGTGTTACTATTCACATGAAAAATTACAAAAATGATTATTACACCATAAAATCCTAAATAATCATAATAGTCTAATGATACAATATTTTTTACAAAATTCGATCCTAAGTGCCCCGAATAAATCAAAAGGCACTCCCGGATACTATTCATCTGAGAAATGGAAAACATAACATTGCACAAAAAAAATCCTAAATATTCTTCTGAGACTAATGGTGCAATTCATTTTGATAACTTATACTTCTAAGTGCCTTAAATAAATTAAAATGCAACTTTTCACCATAATGGGTCGAAAACTGACTATAGTGACAGACTAAAACCTAATCGGTTGCTTAATTTGTAAAATCTTTTTGGGATTTCACAACATTCCTAAGTTCTAAAGAAATTCATCTATTGAATTTCTTGCGGACTGGTACATCGTTCCCTCCTAAAAAAAGATTTCATCCTCGAAATATACACACATACATAAAATAACTCATCATCGCTATCAAGAATGTGCCCTTGAATGACCAGTCATCCTCAATGAGTGAATGACCTCGATGATCTAGATGTCATGGGCATAACAATAGCGGCGGTGCCCTCCTTAACTGCGCGGCTAGACTCAACTTTGTCGTGCGACATCCTAGCCATAAAGCTCTCTCAATCCACCCAGGTCGTTGAGTGGAGGGGCGGATATTGCTCCTCATGAGGCAAGGCCTTCCACTCATAGCTACCCCATGCTCATTTATGTCCATCACATGGGTGTGATGATGCTCTAGTCGATCCATCTCCTACCAATAGGCAGTGTTCTACCTATCCAGCTCAATGAGTCACCTCCTACCATGTTCTTCTCTCATCTCCCTCTACTTCTATAAGTCCTTCATTTATGACCATGACTAGTTCCTTCAATAGCACATTGTGTCAAAGATCCTAATGCAGACCATCCAGTCTAAAATCTCTAATTCTACAAAGACATATTTTACAACGCCCATGGCTCTTGATGATTATTTCTTCATAACTGAGACGAATCATTCCTCTTCATAGGTGGTACCTTTATATTCATTCTGTCACTAATTGAAATTCAAGACTTTCTCTTATGGTTGGCGTAGTTCTTATATCCAACATTATCTCTCTTACTTTGACTCTAAGCAAGAGAATTAGTTCCTATTGTTCATGCAAAACCTCGGAGCCAAGACTTTACTCTCCTCATATTTATCTCCAATATAATGGTTATCTAAGTTTTCATTAATACAGTGCTTCACCAGAGGTCATTCATTGGTTTTCAGGAAACTATTATCATACGCAAATCGTACTAAGAACAACATTTCTCCCAATTACCCTATTTTTTCGATCACAACTTAATTTGCATCCTCCACATTGGATAATTCATTCCATCTATTCATACTCATAATCATAATAAACTCCATTATGCGGAATAATAATTAATCAACCTTAAACATATTTCCTCTTACTACTAAAGGGTATTCTATATCGACACAGGTATACACAATAATACTCCTAATGAGAGTTTTTACTCTTGCCTCCTGGGTAACAATTTGGCTTGCGAATTGAGCTCTTGTGCGATGTTGTTGTCATTAAAAACAATGACACACTTGAATCAAACAACGTACAAGCTACAAACCTCAACAACTTGGCATTACCCCATAATAACAATAACACAATAATACCATCAATTGCAATCCAATCAATATTAGCTAAGCTTAACAATACATAGATCTTACAAAATACCATAAATGATGCTAACTCCTTCTGTTCTTGGGGCATCAACATCTACCTTTTCAAGAGTAACTACATACATTCAAGCTGGTATTGGAAGCCGTGGCTTTGGTTTGGAATCTCTGTTGGGATCGATCCCATTTCTCCAAGTTCTTTTAAGAGCATTTTTTATCAAATGGTCAGGTTGGCCACACTCGAAATAAAGTTCTAAAATTAGTTTGCACTTGCTAGTCTCGATGCCTTTGACCGTTGGTCTTCTTTTGTTTATTGTAATTATGTATTAGAATAAAATCTACCTAAGAAATATATGAAATTTTATATTAGACATTATATTTTTCCAAATTTATTAGTTTAAAAAAATATAATAAAACTTGTGGTTTGATAAGCGCAGGAAAATACATTCTAAATACCTTATTATTTGATTAAAATGTTAAAATATGAATAGAAATAATGAGATATAATTTATATTATTGAAGTTGATATCCATTCACACTTAAATATAATTGAGCATGATTTTATAATATTTTAAATCTCAAATATTGCATTATTGGTTGTTGAGAGATAATTTGCATTCTTATTTATATTTTTTTATATAGGTGAAGCACCCTAATGCAGCTAATGCTTAAAGGAAGGGAAAAAAAAAAATAGACGAATTTTGGCTTTCAAGTGAGAGACGCTTGGCCTTTTCTTTCGGCCTTTTGAATTGTAGCAATTGGCAACTTTGAATTGGGAGTTCACGTGGGACCCAACAAGTTTTGGCTTGGAGGGAATTAAGGCTACGGGAGATGTTTCTTTTTATGGTCTTATAGCGTCACTGGCTTTTTGGGTGTTAAATGGAATTACACAAAGGGTGGACATGGCCCCATACATGTCAGGGGACTAGGTTACTTCTTGAAAGGGACGGCACCTCATATATATGAAAAAAAGAAAAGAGCGAGGAGAGTTTTGTGTGGGGAACAGCAGCGCCGTGGGGGTGTGGAGCACGGACTAAAAGAAGAAAATTGACTCCATGGCCGCCATTCACTTCATTCTTCTCTTAAGATTTTTATTGTCCATTAAATTTATGAATAATTAAATTCTCAAGTAAGGCTAGACATGAACTTACATATTAGATGATATTTTTAATAAATATATTTGATTTTCAATTACTAATACTCTTTTGTTTTATCATTATCAATTCATCGTTGATGTTTTCTTTTTTGAATAATCATGGAATTTATTCCCTTTATGGATTCAGTCTTGCTTTTTATATTGAATGGATTAGTTCTTTGATTATGTTTGGATCAATTATTTATCTATATTGATTTAGTTCTTTGCTGCAATAACACTCTCTGAGTATATTGTCGTCGTTCGATTTTCTCAACAGGAATAACAATTTAGGTATTTTAAAAGTGGTGAATGATTTTTTAAAGGGTTACATTTGATTTAATTTTGGTTTATAAATCTATACCTTCCTATTAGGAATTTCGGGAATTGAGTTCCTAATTGAGTTATCCAATGAATTAAGAATAATTAAAATATCAGATTTATGCAAGGGATTCTCGACGCTCTACTGTTTGTCAAATTTGAGTACTTTTTCCTTTAATCACATTGCTTCACTTTAATTTGCATTTAAAATTAATCTTTGTTCTCTATTAATCATTTAATATTTTTATTTAGTTACTTTGTTCATTTTGCTATTCTTTTAATTTGTCTCCCTGTGAAATCGACACCCCAAAACTGTACTACAATTACCGCGTTATTCTTTGAGCATAATCATTATTGTTGAAAACTAGTTGGTCGTATAAAATTTACATTCGATTTATTTAATACACAAAATCTGTACTATCGTAGGGTGAGGGGGTTGGTTTTGGGACAGACTTCATTGTATAGCCAATGAAGGTATTGTCAATAAATAGTATTGAGATGAAGTTAAAGGAAGGTGGGGTGAGACGAAATATAAAGGATTATGCGTTTGGATTGCCGAGATGGTTTCACCGTACAGATAGTTTCGTCTCATTTGTGTATCCAAATAGGGCCTAAAAGACTAAAAGTCCAATCCTATATTTTGATACAAATCCTAGGGACGTGCGTTTAACCCAGAGACATATTGTTCTTATACCACTCTATGATGCTCTCAAATTTCGCTTGGAATTTGACAGAGCTTGAGGCATTGGGACATGTAACACAAGATTACATACATACTCATGATAGTTAAAGATATATTGCACATGGCATGTATTTAATAGTATGCAATTTTCGCATAAGATAAATTTTTTCTTTGAGCAATACTATGTATCAGAAGTAATATATCCCAAAACATAAACATATTTTATGTGATGCCCCCAAATTCCACTTCGAATAGGATAGACATTCGTAGCATCGAGACATGCAATACAAAGTCACCTGCCCTCATTTATGACATATAAGATGCAATGGTCCTAACATGCATCTAGCATTATGCAATATTTGTAGCGGATCATTTTTTTCTAGAACAACTCTATGCACCAAATTGAAAATATCCCAAATATTTAAAACATACTTCATACATATTGACATGCTAAACAACCACGATCATAACATTAGTCCAAAATGGTTGTAATCATAAGTGTGCTAGAGATTGAACTCGACAAGTACAAATAGTAAACTAAGGTAACTACTATACTATCCATCAATGTTGTACTATTGTCTAGTTGATCGTTTCCAGTTGGTCTATTCCTGGTTCTCCTTTAGATCCTAAGACAAGATCTACCATTCAGAGGAGAATGGTAGTTAGGACTACTACGATGACATTTGATTACAAATCTTAGTAAATTAAAAGAAAACCTCCATATAGGTTAATGATGCATGCATAACAATAAAATCATGAATGCATAATCAAGTCATAAATAGGCATAACATAACTTGACATATAACATGGCATAACTAACATAACTTGAACTGAAACATTAACTGAATTTGACTTGACATAACATGAACATAATCTGAGACTTGACTTGACATGAACATGAACGTAATATAACATGAACTTGGACTTGAATATAACATGAACGTTAACTTGAATATAACACAAACGTGAACTTGAACACATGGCTCAAGGGGTGCTACATGGGTTCCCTTGAGCCATGTGTTTCTGCCAATTACTGCATCACAACAAAGGTATTTACACCAGCTATGAGTGTATTAACACACGTGCCACACTTGTTGTTGAACACATGTATTATACGTGCTACAATTGTTGTGAAACACATACTGCATGTGCCACAATTGTTGTGAAATACATGAGAAATGAAATATGGCTCCCTCGGCCTTAGTGCATGGTTCGCTCCGGTGACCAGTTACTTAGGCCCCATTCATAACCTATTGACCGTACTTCATCAACTTAAAGAATTTCACACTAATTTAGACACTCCAGCATGAACAATAGAGTTCCACTGGGAGATTACCCCATCTTAGCACTTAAGGTCATGATAGACATGAATAACTTGACATGATTGTTCCCAAAATACACAAATTGTATTTGAGATGAAATGTGACATGAATGCAAAAGGACAAAAGCCCTAACGTAGCATAACATGACATGAACATAATTCAAAAGACATGACGTACTTGAGACAAAAACATTTCATAGCATTATATAAAATGTAACAGATAATATTTTGTAACATGGCATAAATGTAACATACAATATTTTATGACATGACATACATGTAATAGATGGCATAACATAACATGACATACTTGCAACATATAACAAAACGTAATAGAATATATTATGTAATATATAAATATTTTATGACAGAATAAATTATGTATAACAAATGAACATGTAATGACACGATATGGCATGACATATATAATAACATACATACATAAATTGTAGTTACCTTATCCATCACACATACAAAATAAACTAATCATAAGTTAAAAACTAAGTTACCTCGATCTTCATATTTCTGCGAAAAACTCAAACGTGAGCATGAAGAACTATAAGTAGTGGTTCTAAAAGTTAGAAATGTAATCACTACCAATTGGAAACATGGAGAAATACTAACTTAGAGTAAAATTATCATTTTACCCTCTACATGTGAAAAAATGACCATTTTACTCCTAACTTAAGGATTTTGCATTTGAGCTCTAAAAATCACCATGTTAATTTTTTCATAAACTCAAATATTAACTCAGAAAGGCCATTTTTTAGTTTATAGTCTTCTCTCCGGTTTCTCTCTAGGAAAAGGAGGTGAAGTGGGGTCCACCAGGATTCTAACAGAATCAGTGGTGGTGGTGAGGTGTAGGGGAACATAACGATTTCTCCTAATCATTGCAAAACTGAGGCAGAGGGGGGTGGCCCACGGTGGTTAACACGATGAGGAGTCGTATTGGTGGAAGAGGACTGAGGGAGAGTTCTTCAGCACAGCAGAGGCAAGATGAATGAAATAGAGAACCGATGGAAAAAGTTAAGGCTGACTGAGGAGGAAGCTCTGAACATTGAGCTAGATGATGAAGGTTCGGAGGAAGTAAATTTCAAAGAAGAGGTGTGCTTGATAGGGAAGGTATGGATTGACAGAAGAATTAACAAGGGGGTGATTGAATCAGTGATGGCAAAAATATGGAGGATAAGTAGGAGGGCAAAGTTTCATGTAGTTGGGCCAAACACGTTCGTGGTTGAGCTAGCTAGTGAGACAGATAAGCTAAGAATTATGGCAGGAAGACCTTGGCTCTTCGATGAACACCTGTTTGTGCTAAAAGAACATGATGGATGTGTTCCCCCACACAAAATGCAGTTTAACACAGAGAGGTTCTGGTTACAGATGTTCGAGTTGCCCCTTAATTGCATGAATAAATCCAAGGGAGACATGGTGGGTGGCACCATTGGGAGAGTCATTGAGGTCGAGACAGGAGAGGATGGGTGTGGATGTGGGATCTCTCTAAGGGTGCAAATAGAGATAGACATCTAGAAACCACTAGCAAGGGGGAGGACCATAAACTTGAAGGGGAGGAGTTACTGGATTCCCTTGAGGTATGAGAAACTACCTCATTTCTGTTTTACATGTGGCTGTATTGTGCATGATGAGTTAGGTTGTAAGGGGGAAAAGGAAGGAGAGGCTCAGTTTGGTGTGTGGTTAAGAGCAGGGAGCAGGCCGAAGTATAGTGATGACTGGAGATCCAAAGAGAAAACAATTAATAATTCCATGGAAGGAGTTTGCAGTGGGGAAGGGAGTGACAATACAGGAAAGGGGGGGACAGTGAGAGAAAAGGATGGGGAAGTGGGAACTGATGTGGATTATGTCCCTGTCACCCAAGAGATAGAGATACTTAACAAAAAAGTTAGTGAAAAAAAGGGAGGGGTAGTGGATGAGGAGGAAAGCAGGTTGTGTGAGTATCTCGACTATGAAGTAGTGGAGGGTTGCGAGGGGTTAGGGGTTAAGAAGGGGACAAGAAAATAGAATATAGAAGCATTGGCTGGGGAGGGGGTGAGTAATGAACTGCCTGAAGTGGTTAGAAGAAGCAAGGGGAGGGGGGTTTGGAAAAGAAGAGCAAGAGAGGTTGGGAAGAGGGGTGAGGTTTCAACAGCATCTCTTTCACCTTCAAAAAGAATGTTGAGATCAGGGGTTTACAAAGAGGAGGAGGAGAGAGTAGAAAAAAAACCAAGAGGAATGGATGGGGGTGAAACTGAACCAAAGAAAAGTTATGCAATTGAATTGGTGGAGGTTGTGAAGCAGCCCCACCAATCATCATGAAAACACTAAGTTGGAACTGCCGAGGGCTTGGGAACCCTCGGACAATTCAGGACCTCTGCCATATGGTAGAGGAAAAGAAGCCCAATGTAGTGTTTTTAATGGAAACAAAGATGAAAAAAACAAAAGCTGAAAGTCTTAGGAGGAGGTTAAAATTTGAAGGTTGTATGGTAGTAGAATCAGTAGGATTGAAGGGAGGCTTGATGATGATGTGGGATCATATGATAGAAGTAGAGGTGGTTAATTTTTCTGTTTGGCATATAAGTGCCTGGATCAAAGAACCTGGCTGTGCAGAAAAATGGCTGCTAACAAGCTTCTATGACAAGCCTGATTCTAGCTTAAGAGAGGTAACATGGTGTCTCTTGAGCTCTTTAAAACTAGAAAGTGGAAAAGGTTGGTGTGTGATAGGTGATTTCAATGAGATAATAGCTCAAGATGAAAAACATGGGGGAAAACAAAGACCAGAAAGGCTAATGGCCAGATTTAGAGAGGTACTAGAGAAGGGGGGATTGTTTGATTTGGGTTGGAGATGGGACAAATTCACCTGGAGTAACAAGCATGAGGATGACTCTTTTACTAAAGAGAGGCTTGACAGGGCAGTAGTCAATGCTAAATGGAGGGAAATCCACACAAAGGGATGGGTGGAGGTACTGGCAGCCAGGAGCTCAGATCACAGGCCTATTCTACTGAGCAAAAGCCTGAAAACAGATCTGAAAGGTAGACAAAAGAGGTTGTTTAGGTATGAGGCCAGTTGGGCACTAGAGGATAGTTGTGAGGGAATTGTCAAAGCAATATGGGCAGAAGGTGCTAAGAAGGGGATCCATTAAATGGAACTACTTAACAATCTGTCTAAGACAGAAGGTGCTCTTTCAAGGTGGAGTAAGCAAATGATTACTGATCAGAGAAAGATTTTAACAGAAAAGACTGCTAACCTGAAAATGCTACAAGAACAAGAAGGAAGGCACAATACTGCAGCCATAAAAAAACCTCCAAGAAGAACTAGGGATCATGATGGCAAAGGAGGATTTGAAGTGGAGGTAAAGAGCAAAGGTAAATTGGTATCAACATGGAGACAAGAATACAAAGTTTTTTCACTGCTGTGCAAACCAGAGAAGGAAGGTAAATAGAATCCAGGAAGTAATTGATGAGAAGAATAGCAGGCACTCCAGTCAAGAGGGATTGGCAGGAACTTTTAAGGCTTATTTTGATAGGTTGTTTGCCTCTTCTAAACCTGACAGTGGTGATATTGACAACTGTCTAAGGAATCTAGAACCTACTGTTACAAACAGCATGAATGAACAACTATCTAAAGTCTTCACTAGAGGAGAAGTTGAGGCAGCTCTTAAACTAATGGCACCATACAAGTCACCTGGACCCGATGGCTTTGGAGTCTGCTTCTACCAGAAATACTGGCACCTTGTTGGAGAAGGAGTCTGCAACTCAGTACTAGCTTGGTTGAATGGTAACTCTTTATCCTCTACTGCAAATTACACTTTCATTACCCTTATTCCTAAGAAAAAAGAACCTAGATTGGTAAGTGAATACAGACCTATCAGTCTTTGTAACGTGGCTTATAAAATTATGGCAAAAGTCTTGGCAAACAGATTAAAAAAAGTCCTAAATGAAGTCATCTCCCTTAATCAAAGTGCCTTCATACCTGGAAGATTAATCACTGACAACATTCTGGTAGCCTTTGAATTGTTGCATTCTATGAAAGTAAGGAAGAAGGAGAAGGAAGGGCACATGGCCATCAAGCTTGACATGTCAAAAGCCTATGATAGGATTGAGTGGCCCTTCCTACAAGCTGTCATGGAGAAAATGGGGTTTTGCTCCAAGTGAATCGAGCTGGTCATGAAATGTGTGTCCTCAGTTTCATATTCAATCTTTGTGAATGGGAAGCCAGGTGAGAAGATTTTTCCAACGAGAGGATTGAGGCAAGGGGATCCTCTTTCCCCCTACCTGTTCATACTTTGTGCTGAGGGGCTCAGCACTCTACTTAATTTCTCAGACCAGATGGGGGAAACAAGGGGAGTAACTGTCTCAAGGGGTGGAACTAGACTCAATCATCTCCTCTTTGCAGATGATTGCATTGTCTTTGGGAGAGCCAAGTTTGAGGAGTGGGAAAAGATCAATGGAATACTTTAGCAATACGGGAGAGCCTCAGGCCAGGTTATGAACAAAGACAAGACTGCAGTTTTCTTTAGCTCTAACTCTAAGGAGGAAGAGAAGAGGAAAATCATGCTAAATGGAGGTGCTGTCATGAGAGGCTCTTTTGAGTCTTACTTAGGGCTACCTCCTGTAGTAAGAGGGTCAAAGTATAATGCATTCAGGTTTATTAAAGAGAAAGTATGGAAGAGGATCAATAACTGGAAGAACTCATTCTTGTCTGCAGCAGGGAAAGAAGTGTTGATCAAGGCAGTCCTACAAGCAGTGCCCATGTACACTATGAGTGTATTTCAGCTACCAAAACAGTTATGTAAGGAGCTCAATGTTATGTTAGGGAAGTTTTGGTGGGGCAATCATCAAACAGGGAAAGGTATGCAATGGTGCAGCTGGGAAAAAATGGGAAGACAGAAGGGGTTAGGGGGATTGGGCTATAGGGACTTAGAGAGCTTTAACCTGGCCCTCCTGACCAAGCAGAGTTGGAGACTGATCCAAAATGCAAACAGTTTGGCTGCCAAGATAATGAACGAAAAATATTTTAAAGATAGGGCCCTTTTGACAGCAAGGTTGGGTCATAGACCTTATTATGTTTGGAGGAGTATGTGGAATGCTATGAAGTTGCTTAAAGAGGGACTGAGATGGAGGGTGGGTGATGGGAAGAAGGTCAGGATATGGGGGCAGAGATGGCTCCCATTACATTCCTCTGGGAAGGTGCAGTCACCAGTTAAAATACTCGACAGTGATGCCTTTGTGAGTGTGCTGATGAATGGCCAAGGGTTATGGAATGAGCCCTTAATCAAGAGCATTTTCACCAAGGAGGAAGCTGATTACATTTGCAATTTGCCACTGAGTAAGGTGGGGGTGGAGGACAAGATGATATGGGGACCCTCTAATAAAGGCCTGTTCTCTGTTAGAAGTGCCTATCACCTGGACAAGGAAAGAAAACAGGCCATTTGTGGTGGCTCATCCAGACAAGAAGAGAGGAAAAGAACCTGGGACAGCATATGGAAGTTGAATGTTCCAGAAAAAATAAAAATTTTTTTCTAGAAAGCAACAAATGAACTTCTAGCTACCAAAAGAAACCTGTTTGCAAGAAAAATTACCAACAATCCCATGTGCCATATCTGCAGGAGAGAGGAGGAAACTATGATGCATGTCATCTGGCAATGCCCAGCAGCAGCCAATGTATGGTCTGAGTATTTGAAGAAGATGCAAAAAATGAAGACCAACGAAGTTGACTTACTAGCTCTGTGGGGAAAGCAAAGGGGTTTACTCGATGAGCATGAACTAGAAGTCACAGCAGCAGTCATGAGGGGGTTATGGTTGAGGCGAAATGAGAACTTCTTTGAGGAGAAATTCAAGTCTCCAAGCCAGGTCCTAAGAGTAGCAAAGTAGGACATTTCTGAGTTCCAGCAGGCACAACAGTTGATCAAAGCAAGAAATAACAGAAATGAAGAAGTGTGCAGAAGGGTGCAAGGTTGGACAAAACCAAGTGCAGGTTATGTTAAAGTTAACTGGGATGCTGCAGTTAGAAGGGTGGAAAAAAAGGTAGGATTAGGGGTGGTTATGAGAGATGAGGATGGAGATTTTTTAGTGGCAGTGGAAGAGAAGAAGTCACACATTGAACTACCTATAGTTGCAAAAGCACATGCTCTGTGGAGGGCAATGGCACTGTGTAGAGAGCTTGGGTTGGCGAAGGTGTAGTTTGAAGGGGATGCACAAGAAGTGGTAAACGCAGTTAATTCACCTACAGAAGACCTATCCTTCCATGGCAGTTTAATTGAGGACATTAAAATGCTACTCAAGCAAAATAGTGGCTGGTTAGTACAGTATACACAGATCCAATAATCAAGTTGCCCATTTAATAGCTAAGGAAAGTCTATCTATAGAGACTAATGTGGTATGGCTTGACAGCATACCTGTTTGCATTAAGGATATTGTTGACAAAGAAAGCTCATGTAATGATCTTTGATTAATGAAGAAAGATGTTCTTTTCAAAAAAAAAAATATTAACTCAGAAAAATTTAAAACAAAATACAACTATGAAAACCTCATAGGGTCTGAAACATGCATAGGCAATTCCTCTTGATTTTTATTGCAATTCTTTCAAAATTCAAAACTCATACTTAAACCAAAATTTTCTTCTAATATACTCATAACATATTCCTAAGAATAACCATATTTTGAATCATCAACAAAAATCATCAAAATCACCAAAACAACACTTGGAATTTTGGCTTCCTACTAAGTTCAAAGTTAAACAAATTTTGTTTTTTAACTAGTTTTGATCAACCACTTGATCCATGGCCTAAAATGATTAGATCTTCAAACCAAAAACATCACACGCTTTAAAAAGGTGTCCTAAATTAGATCCAAGCTTTAAATGCAAAATCACATGGTTAGAATAAACTAAAACATGGATCTAGCAAAAAATATCAATCATTTGGCCTAACGAATATCCTCTTGCATAAAAATTCTTATATTTGAAACTAATATCAAATATATTCAAACTAACATCCTAACCTGTGTATAAGAGGCTTATAATCCTCAAATAAAAATATCAAAGCTATTGGAATAAGATTAAACCATAAAAGATCTAAACTTTCTTAAAACAGAAACTATTTTTCCTCTTTCAGTTTCTAATTTTCTAGATCTAAAAAAATCTTTCATCAAAAGCTTCAATTATGCAACAAATCTTCAACCAATAATTATATTAACAATACTCCATAAAATTTTCAGATCATTATCTATCCATTAGCTTGGTCAAAAACTCCAAAATATAACATACTCTACAGTTTATTGCCCAAAATGACTTTTCTAGGATTAAAACAACTTTTAATAGACCAAATGACCCTAAAATGGAATAAATAAGATATCCACACAAGCTAGACTAAAAATAAATAACTTTATTTAAGGAAACTTTGTGAAAAAATATTTGTGTGAAAATATCTGCAAGTGCACAAAATTATAAAGAAAACGAATATCGAACCCAAACAGATTAAATTTTTTTATTAAGTACTAAAATTTACTAAATTAATTACTATTTAGAAAACTGAATAAATGAAAAGATTCTACTATCTAAATTTAATTTAAATACTAGACAAAAATAAATTTAAGAATAAAAGAGTATAAAATCTAAGATTTTAAATATAGTAAGAATAGATCTAGAGCTTTTTATTTCACCTAGAAAATCCCACACAATTTATTTTGCTTCGTTATAAAATTTCAGATTTCCCAAGTTGATGATAAAAATCCCTAACTATTCAATATCTTCTCTCGAATAATATTAAAAATATCTCTAACTAATAATTCCATATCTCAATGTGAATTTAACTAATTAGAGACTCATTAAGTTTTTTGGATTTTTCTTAAAAATCACACTAATAGCGGTAAAGTATCTCTACTTTCGCTCAACTAATAGTGCTTAACCCTAGAGCTCTAATCACAAATCACCTCTCAATCTCATTGCGATTCAATAAATCAAACAATTAATTGGCCAGAAAATTGCAAGCATTAAGAACAAGGAATAAACACTCAATGGTGAAAAATTTGAAAATAAAATAAATTAGAATATAAATTGTGTGTTCAATGCTAGACTACATCAAAGTTCTAGGAAATAAAATTAGTTTATAATGAAATTGAAAACAAAAAGAATAAAACTTGTTATTCGTTGGAGTCGGTTGATGAAGCATGCAGCTCTCGCCTTTGCTATCTAGATTTGCCTCCTCCTTAGAGAAATAAAGAATAAAAACTCAACTCAGACCCCCCCTAATTCATCCCACAAGCCAGGATTAAATAGTTATTAAAGTTGCCAAAATGGAATCAGAGACTTACCGTTGAAATCTAGCCTAAAGATTTGGAAAATAGTTTCTAAAGATAAATATTAACAAAAGAGAAAAATATCCCAAAAATATCAGAGTTATCAAAAATGGAAGATTCAATAATAAACAGCTTGATTTGGGGAATCCAGGATCTCAGGAGGATCCCACCGGGTAGAATGTCATGTGTGCTGAGTAGAACTAATATCCTCGCTTGTGACCGAGATGAAATGATTCTTGGTCGAGATGATAGACTCTTGCTCGGAATGATAGGCTTCTCTCACTAACCTACCGAGCAGTAAGTCTTCTTGACCAAGCTAGTCGTCAACAAGATGTGTCGTTTTGACTAGTCGCCTAAGTTGGTAGTTTAGATTCGCCGCCCAATCTAACCGCCAAAACCTTGTCGCCAAGTCTTCTTGCATAGTCTAGTCACCCTTGGGTCTCCTCACCCAAATCTCCTCGACTCTCTTCAGATCTCGATGTGTCTCATCGATCTGGATCCGTAGTCTCTTCTTTTGTACCAAAATGTTCTCATTTTGCACTAAATCTTCTCATTCCTTTAAATCCAAGAAAATAAAGAAAAATATATAGAAATAAAATAAAATCAATAGAATTAGAGGGAAATTGACATTTTTCATAAATAAAAGAGTAATAAAAATCACATAAAATCACACTTATCAGAAAACACTTACAAAATTTTCAAAACGGGCGTGCAAAAGAATTCAAAAAAGTTGTTCGAGAGAATCTTTTGTTTTCTTTCTAGGAAAAGTGGGAAAAGAGATTGAATAAGTGTGAAATGGGCTAGAAGGTTTGTTGCACAAGTGAGGGATGATGATAAGGCTAAAAGTGAGCTTGAATATTGGTCTTAACAACCCAAATCAGCAGGCAAACTATTCCAAGATTTTTCTCCAAGGTGCCTTGTAGATGTGATAACCCGTTTTTACGTGTATTTTCACTGAATGAGTGTTTTTAATTTAATTAATATAGTAGTTCTTTTATTTTAAATTATTGTATTTTAATTTGTTTTATTTTATTTGATGTGGTGTTTAATTTATTTTAGTTGTTTTATATTTTTAAAATCGTTTTCGGCGGATCAGTTTTTAGTTTCCGGAGTGAGGACTGAGCCTTATTTCTTTTTTCTCATCTTTTCTTTTTCTTTTCTCTTTTTATTTTTTTCTTTTTCCTTTTTCTTTATTTTTCTTTCTTTTTATTTTCTCTTTTTCTTTTTTCTTTCTCTTTTTTCTTTCTTTTTCCTTCTTTTTCTTTCTTTTCTTCTTCTTTCTTCTTCCTCCTCTCCCACGTACGCACAGCAGCCCCTTTCTCCCATTTCCATCACCACCGTTGCAAACCCAGACCTGCAGCAGCTGGCCGACGTGGTCGACACAGCCACTGGTGTTCGATCCCCCTCCGGCCGGCGCACCACCCTACCGAATCCTAGCCCCATCCGGCCAGTCGTTAGCCCCCTACGCCCCTTCTAAGCCACACAGATTCTTGCCTATTCCGGTGCCGTCGTTCCACCTCCGGCCACCACCTCTTCACAGCTTCTTCCCCTAGCTCTTGGCGACCTAACCCACCTAATTTTGGCCCCGATCCATTGCCGGAGCAGCTCCCACGAGCTCATCTCCGTTTAGCCTATTTTTGGCCTTCCACCACGTTTTCCACCGCCACCCACGGCCAAAACTCACTTCCTTTAGCTTCATAAACATCTCAAGGTCATTCCCTATCAATTTCATGTCTTGGTTTGTCCCCGTTCGAAAGTGGGTAATTTATTACCCATAGCCACAGTGTAAAATACACTATTACGTTACTTTTCCTCCGCCATTTGCAATGCCGCGAGCTTTCAAAAAATACCGTATAGCGCTGTAAGTATTTTTCAAACTCTACTTTTAGATTTAAATATATTATGCTCTTATAATAATTATTTGACTGTTGATTAGTTGATTCCGGACTGAGTTCGAGGAGTTCGGGGGTCAGATGGATTGAGGACGGTGTTGATTGGTTTGGCTGTTTGTGATTGGTTGGTTGGTTTGTGCTTTGAGGTTGCATTTACATGGTGCATGCACGTGCATTTTATTTATTTGAGAAAAATCATGTTTTGTTGGCGTAAATGGAATTTCAGGTGCGTGTGTCTCACGAGCCCAAGTTGGGATGGGTTATTATCTCGGTGGAGCTCCTCTGGTCACTTGGGAGTGGATAATACTGAGTGATATCCCCTGGGTTGTCGCAGGGCGACGACTGGATCGCACGATACGGTAACGCTGTCGTGTCGACTCCGTGGTCCCTAGAGTGGCGGGGACTAGAGGATGGCCTGGCCAAGGACTCGCTGGGCGCAAGTACTAGGCATCGCTCGTTTAGGTGTCACATGCGTAGTCGTTACCTGCAGTGTGGCACAGAGCCAGAGTGTGGGGATGATTCCTAGGGGAGATCATGGTGCATGCATAATTGGATCGTTTTTATGGTTTTGGTTACGGGCCATTTTCCTGGAAAATGGCGAGGTTCGTTTTGAGGCTATGTGATCCATTTTCTGGAAAAATGGTGGTTTATTGATTTGGGCCATTATCTGGGATAATGGCAATGAATGGTTTTAATGGTAATGTTTTTGGACCAAATGGGTTTTTTGGCGTACATGGAATAATATGGTTTTACGGGACATATGCTTTGGCCTTTCTTTCATGCATATTGTTTGAGTTTTATATGTTTTTATCTAGTGGTGTTTGGATCTTACTTACTTGCGGCACCATTTTGATACCGTAGATTTTGGTACAGAGTTCGAGGAGGAGGAGGAGGCTAAACCCGAGGATGCGGCTCTGCCGGAGTTTTGAGTTGAAGTTTAAGCTTTGTTGTTGGTTTGAACTATATTTGTAGTTTGTAATATTTTATTATATATGATTTGAACGGCTTTGTATTAAACTAAGAAAAATTATGGTACTTAGTTATGACTTTGTTATCTGTTGAGTGTTTCTTCGTGCACATTTGTTACTTTTGCACACATTCGGCACTGGTCGATAGGGTGGTGACCCATGTTGTCATCATCCGGACGTCTCGATTTTCCCGTGTCCGTATGTGGGGATTTGGGGGCGTCACAGTAGAAGTAAAAGAGTGAGGTGGCTTCTAGACCTTCACTCCAAGTACTCTCTAGGGCCTTCTTGGGCAGATTTGGTTAGCCATGTGGGGGTGTGATACTTAGTCAAGATGGCTAAATTCGTGGGCTTTAATAGGTCTCAACCAAATGAGCCTCAATTTCAGGTTTAAAGAGGGTTTTGGATTCAATTAAGTCCAAATCTAATTATTTTTGGCCCAATCAAATATCCAAGGTTTAAAAGGTTGAATAATGACTTCATAACATAAATTTGAACGATTAATTGCGTGTGAAAGTGATTTAATCAAGTAAGTATACACAATGCTAAAAATCAATTCAGTTAGGGTTTGGAGGTCAATTTTAGGATTTTGAGATAGTCGTTTAGGGTTTCGGTTTCAACCATACTTTTCAGTTTTCAGTTGGATTCCAACCATATAGGGTTTTACTATAGTAGAAATCCTATGGTTTGGTACAATCTGGTTGATTAGATGGAATTTGGTTTTACTTAGATGGCATAATCTTACACATTAATTCCTTCAAAATCCATCAAATGGTTCCTCTAGATGCCAAGTGTCTAATATTATTCATCATATATGGCTAAGATTTTGCCAAGTGTCCAAATAAAATTTATCTAACCTAATTTGGACATTCCACATTATGATTTTGAAAACACTATACTTGATGCGTTTATGGAGGTTACTATTTACTCCAAAAAAGTGAACAATAAACTTTACATTGTAAAATTCTAAATATTCATATAAACCTAACAGCAAAATTCATTTATCAAAATTTAACCCTAAAGTGCCCCTAAAAGTAAAAACACAATCTCAAATAGGCGTTTCATCTGAAAATAAGAAAATAGACTTATTACACTATAAAATCCTAGATAATCAACTGTGTTTAATAGTGCAAACCATAACACATTATGATACTTCTAGCTACCTCAAATAATTAAAATCGCACTTCTAACACTATAATGAGTGATAACACTGATTATGTTAACAAACTAAACCTACGCGATTGGTCGATTCATGAAACCTTACGGGATTTTCACAAGATTCCTAAAGCCTATATAAATTCCACCAACAAATTTCTAGTAGACTATTACACTTCATAAAATCCCCATGGTAACTAATATCTAAAAGGTTACAGTACTTGTCCAATAGGTCTATAACATATAGAGTATTAGAGACAATGCTCCCTAAATACAATCTAGAAATAAATTCTACTATACTAAATTGCTGAGCTACTTATGCATCTTGGATATTATCTCCAAAATCAGTGCAAAAAGCAAATAACCAAAGTTATCAGTTTCTAGACATCTTGTTGAGTGCTACTCAACGTCATCCAATCTTTTAGGTGTAGGTTCTATAGATCATGACATATCGTTTACCATTTTTGGGGAATGGTAGTTGGGATTACCAAGTAAGATTTGTTTACAAATCTCAACAAGTAAGCTACCAAGTTACTAACAATATACATATGCATGCATGACACTAAAATAGCATGGATGCATCGTAATATGAATATGCGTGACATAAGGTTGCAAAATCATGACATGTGCTTGACTGAAAATAAGGTGACTGAAACATGGATGTACATGACTTGACTGAACTGAACTTGACATGAATTGAAATGAATGTGACGTGAACATAACATGACTTGGCATGAACCTGATATGAATTGAAACGAATGTGACATGAACATTACGTGACATGATATGAACATGAGACCTCGTTAATAAATGTCTATTTTTTTATATAATGCCATGAAAATCAAAATTATTTTGCTAGTTGTTTCATCAAGAATAGGTGAACAATCAAAATGATTCCGCCCAACATATTTTGTCGGATACTCAAATAATCAGAATGATTACGCCATGATTATTTAACTTTTGCTCATCCTCGGGCAAAACTCAAATTCACCTTTCCAAGAATACCAAGGTTGCAATGCCATCAACAAAGAACAACCAAACTCTTCAAAACTCATAACAAATCATGAACAAACATTCTTAAACAACTTAAAATTACTTAGTAAGAATTTTCACTCAAAGATGGAGTAAACTAAATACGTAGACCCTCAGGGAAATAAACACTCGACTCTCATGTATTTGAAGGGTATGTGTTTCGCTCAAATTCATTCCAATGGAAATGATCTACCAAAGGCTTATCTTCTCATTCTCCACCACTGGGATTACATGCATAACACGATTTATAAGGACTTTTCAAGGGTTGTAACGAGGTTTAGGATCAAAGTGGGAAATATTTGTGAGTGTAGCTCAAAAGCCATCAAAACTAGTGGAGCAAAAATGAATCAACTCAAACTCGAATATATAAGACATGTAAAACCAATCACTCCATTTAGTAGCTTCTTCAATTTGGCTTTAAAGCATTTAAACCATGCAAAACTCCTGCATTGAAAAAGAGATCGTTCAAAAGGAACACTTTTCGTTTGCAGTAGGGAACGATCCTTCACAATAGCTTCCACCTTGTATATATCACGTATAAACAGACCCCTTTATTGGAATTTTAGGATGAATTATGAACATGGACAGTTTGTAATATCAAAAGCAATTCCCTCCATCACTTCCTTTCTTCTTTTCTTTTCTTTTTCTTTTTTTTTTTCACCAAAATTACATCAACAATGGAACTCACAAATTGAGAATGAGAACATGTTCCATTTCACCAATCATAGCCATACCACAAATCCAAACAGCCCCATACTTCTTTCTTGCACACGCATACATATCATAATGATGAACAATGCTCCACTAGCTTTATGGCTTGGGTAAAGGCATAGTTTTTCATATTTAAAGCTTGTAACGTGGGTTCACAATAAACGGGAAAAAAAAAAGCTTAAAGGGGTCCAATAAAGGGAAAAATTAACTACAAGGTAGGCTATTTGGCTTATGTAACTTATAACAAAGAGGGCCTTAATCATGTTCATGCATGCATGCGTCAATATGACCTCGAAGAGAATCAAGGCAAGTTCTAGAGAAACAAATCCATGAAAGAATATCTCACATGAAAGAAAATAGTGAGAATGATATGGATATGTCAGTCTAAAGGCTCAAAATCTCACCGGCTTTTGTCTACCAAATTTAGTCACTACCATTCTTAAGTAAAATAACTAGACTAATTAATTCTAAGTTGGAATATTACTAATTCAATCATGTTATGAATTTTTCAATCTTAATCGAATCTTGCTCATGACATACAAAACCAAAATTAAAACACAACCTAAATCCCCTCCCCCACACTTAAAACTTACATTGTCCCCAATGTAAGGTGAAATGGAAAGAAAAGGCAAAAATAACCAAAATATAAATGCAAGAATAAGAAAACAAACTCCCCTTGGGTTGCCTCCCAAGCAGCGCCTTTGTTTATTGTCGTTGGCTCGACTCAAGGTTTTCTTCTTCAATCAGTATAAATCGGATCATTAAGATCCAATTTTGCCACATTCTCTAATTGGAAACCTTCATAGAAAGTCTTAAGTCTATTGCCATTCACCTTGAACACTTTGGAAGTTGCTAAACTTTGAATTTCAACTACACCATGAGGAAAAACATTAGTAACAACCAAAGGTCTAATACAACGAGAATGCAACTTACCCGGGAATAAACGAAGCCGTGAATGGTATAGATTGACTTTTTGACCAACTTTAAACTCCTTCCTAGAGATCATCTTGTCATGAAAATCCTTCGTCTTTTCCTTGTAAATCCTTGCACTCTCATAGGCATCATTGCAAATTTCCTCTAACTCTTGTAGTTCCAACTTCCTGTGTTCTCCACTTTCATCCATCTTCATGTTGAAATTCTTGATAGCCCAATAAGACTTGTGTTCTAACTCAATTGGAAGGTCGCATGGTTTTCCAAACAACAACCGATAAGGTGACATACCAATGGGCATCTTATATGCAGTCCTATAAGCCCACAAGGCATCATTCAAGCGCAAACTCCAATCCTTTCTACTTGGATTGACCTTCTTTTCAATGATGGACTTGATCTCTCGATTTGACACTTTAGCTTGGCCACTAGTTTGTAGATGATAGGCAGTTGACACCTTGTGGGTCACATGGTACTTTCTCAGCAAAGTCTCCATAGTTCGATTGCAAAAGTGAGTGCCTCGATCACTTATATGAGCTCTTGGAATTCCAAACCTGGAGAATATGTTAGACTTGGTAAAATATGTAATAACTTTAGAATTATTAGTCTTGGTAGCTTTAGCTTCCACCCATTTCAAGACATAATCAATAGGAAGCAAAATATAAACATAACCGAAAGACACAGGGAACGGTCCCATGAAATCGATGCCCCAAACATCAAAAATTTTGCAAAATAGTATGAGGGTTTGTGGCATCTCATTTCTTTGGGATATATTACCTGTATTTTGACAGTGATCACATGACTTACAAAAAAATATGAATCTCATAATAAAGACGGCCAATAAAAACCACATTCTAGTACTTTCTCGCCGTCCTCATAGCTCCAAAGTGACCTCCACATGTATAGAATGAAAAAAGGTGAGAATAGAAATAATTTCATGTTCAGGAATGCACCTTCTTATCACTTGATTTGCACAATGCTTCCATAAGTATGGGTCATCCAACACATAGTATTTGGCATCACTCTTGATCTTATCTCTTTGAGCCTTAGACAAATCAAGAGGTAACATATTAGTAACTAAATAATTTACAATATTTGCATACCAGGTAATGTTACACTCACAAAGAACAATTGCTCGTCAGGGCACATTTCCTGCAAACGAAGTTCATCCTCCACATGAACTAAACGACTCAACTGATCTATGACACGATTTTCTGTCCCTCTTTTGCCTTTGATCTCCAAATCAAATTCACAGTATCCATCTTATTAATCTTGGTTTTTCCTCTTTCTTCATCATCAAATAATTAAGAGCTACATGATCAGAGTAAACAATGATTTTAGTACCAAGCAAATAAGATCAAAACTTTTCTAAAGCAAAAACAACTGCTAAAAGTTATTTTTCAGTAGTAGAGTAATCTCTATAGGCATCATTCAAAGTCCTTGAAGCATAATAAATGGCATGAGATACTTTTCCAATTCTTTGACCCAAAATATCGCCTACTGCATAATCCCTTGCATTGCACATTATCTCAAAAGGAATGTTACAGTCAGGGGGCTGGATAACTGGGGTAGAAGTCAACAGTTCCTTCAACTTATCAAATGCCTTCTTACACACCTCATCGAGCTCAAAAGTCACATCCTTTTGTACCAACTTGCATTGGAGTAATGCTATTTTGGAGAAGTCCTTGATGAATCGTCGATAAAAATCTGCATGTCCAAGAAAAGAACGAACTTCCCGCACACTAGTGGGTTAAGGTAAAGATTGAATAATATCAACTTTGGCTTTATGTACTTCAATTCCCCTAGATGAAACAACATGAGCCAAAACTATACCTTGTTCAACCATAAAATGACATTTTTCATAATTTAACACAAGATTAGTTTCTATGCATCTTTGAAGAACAAGTGTAAGGTTATGAAAATAATTATCAAATGAGTCTCCATAAACTGTGAAATCATCCATAAATACTTCTATGATATGCTTAATATAATCTAAAAATATGCTAATCATACACCTTTGGGAAGTGGCTAGGGCGTTACAAAGGCCAAAGGGCATGCGATGATATGCAATAGTTCCAAATGGGCACGTAAAAGTCATCTTTTCTTGATCCTCCAGAGCAATTGCAATCTAAAAAAAACCCAAATAACCATCAAGGAAACAATAGTCAACTAACCTTTCAAGCATTTGATCAATAAAAGGTAAAAGGAAGTGGTCCTTGCGGGTTACAGCATTTAATTTTCTATAATCTATACAAACCCACCACCCATTCTGAACACGGGTAGGAACTAACTTATCATTCTAATTTTTCACAACAGTTAATCCAGTCATTTTAGGAACCACTTGAACTGGGCTAACCCAATTGCTATCCGAAATATGATAAATCACTCCAACTTTAAGAATTTTGAGGATCTCCTTCTTCACTACGTCCATCATGGGCGGGTTCAATCTTCTTTGCAGTTGATAAGAAGGTTTTGCTCCTTCTTCAAGTAAGATACGATGTATGCATGTAGACGGGCTAATTCCTTTAATATGCACAATGTTCCAACCAATAGCTATCTTTTGCTCTCTAAGGACCTACACAAGTTTTTCTTCTTGCAATGCACTAAGTTTATTGGAGATGATCACTGGTAATATTCCTCCATCTCCAAGAACAAGTACTTGAGGTAACTAAGGAGAGGTTTCAAATCTAGAATGGGGGCTTGTAAAGTAGAGGGTAAAGGCCTCTCTTTAGAAATTGGTAACACAATATAAGGAATGTTACCTGATTGCTATAACTTCAAAAAATCATTCAACATTGCAATAGTTTTCTACAAATCAGTACTTAAGGCTAACTCATCATTCTCTTTCTCAAGATGCTTACTAATGTCAACTTCCAATCCATCTTTTCCATCAAGTTCAAAAACTTCATGTGCTAAAGAATCAATCACATCAATAGAATAAACAGGATTATCATCACCAAGATATTTCGAGGCATCATAAATATTAAACTTAACAATTTCACCATCAAATTCCATGGTAAGTGTGCCACTATGA
The DNA here is from genome assembly GCF_018687715.1 of Carya illinoinensis. Taxonomy (NCBI): domain Eukaryota; kingdom Viridiplantae; phylum Streptophyta; class Magnoliopsida; order Fagales; family Juglandaceae; genus Carya; species Carya illinoinensis. The sequence goes on along the minus strand of NC_056759.1, from coordinate 14,999,244 downwards.
ACATCTATCTTGGTCTTAGATGTGTTTAAGAATGGTCTTCCTAACAAAATAGGAGTAGTTTGATCACCATTTTCCATATCAAGCACATAGAAATCAATAGGGAAAACCAAATCATTAATTTGCACAAAAACATCCTCAACTACACCCTTAGGATAGGCATTAGATCTATCAGCCAATTGAATCACAACACTAGTTTTATTCAAAGGTCCAAGTTTCAAAGAAGCATATATAGAATATGGCATGACATTGATAGAAGCTCCTAAATTTATCGTGGCCTTCTCAAATCTAGTGTTACCTATCATACAAGGGATAGTAAACGTACTTGGATCTTTGCACTTTGTAGGGAGTTTTCTTTGAATAACTGCAAAAACATTCTCCCCTACTCTCACCTACTCACATCCTTTAAGTTTCTGTTTCCTCTTAATTGTACATAGTTCTTTCAAGAATTTAGCATAATAAGGTACTTGTTTAATAGCATCTAAAAGTGGAATATTTGCATCGCATCTACGAAAAGTCTCATATAAATATTTATTTTGCTCATTTTTTTCAAATTCTGCTAAAGCCTGAGGAAAATGAGGTACTGGTTTATAATCAGAAAGATGTGAAAACTTACGCTTACGTACATCATCGTTATTGGGAACATTTCTGTTTGCAACGATATTTTTCTACTTTTCTTGCTTCGATGATGCAGAGGCTGCCTTTACTGGAATCTCAACATCTTTACCACTTCTCAAAACGATTGCACTTGCAATTTCTCTTGGATTTACTATCATATGATAGGGTAATTTTCTCAACTTTGAGCCTCTAGCTAACTAATTGCAGTTGCCATCTAGCCTATCTGATTGTCCAAACTTTGACTA